>NC_142014.1:3891188-4206188 GCF_049901735.1 Notechis scutatus
TCCTTGCAGACGTTTTGTTACCCAACTCAGGGACATCATCAGTGCTGGAAGGGAGGAGGAGGGCCCATCAGTGTGAGGAGGAGGAGGGGGAGGAGGAGGAGGAGAACTATGGGGTCCTTGGTGCTCTCTGAGCTTGGTTGTTTTCTTGCAGACGTTTCATGACCCAACTAGGTAACATCATCCGAGCTAGTCTTTACCTAATAACATTATCAGACGTTACCTAGTTGGGTCATGAGACGTCTGCAAGAATACAACCAAGCTCAGAGAGCACCAAGGACAGTACAGTCTTGAGCTTCAAATATTCTCTTCCATTGATATTTTGCCAGGTTTTTGTGCATGAAAACCGATGCTCATCAACGGCAGGAGAAACCATGCCCTTGAATTTGTTAAGAGAAGCCTACAATGGAACAGTTGCAATTTCCTTAAAGAAACTTACAGTTTGGAACCATGGAAGAGAAACTGTCCCTTCTCCAAACCCCATTCGGGTTTTTTTGCCCCCCTTTCTGTATACTTATTTGTATAACAGGGGTGGGCAAACTACGGCCCGCGGGCCACATCCGGCCCGTTGGTCTGTCCAATCCGGCCCGCCCCTGAAAAAAAATAGCTGGGCTATTACCCTGCGCCGCGTGGCCCCCAAAGCTGCAAAACAGTGCAGAGCGCTCTCGGGGTAGGAAAGAAAAGAAGAACTTTGCAAAGGCCTCGGCTGGGAGTTCGAAATCACCTTCGAGTGCGACCTCTCCGAAGGTGAGTCCCCGCTAATCCCCTTTTTTCCAGGGCTTCCAGGCTTAAACTTTGCAAAGGCAAAGTTGTGCAAAGTTTAAGCCTGGAAGCCCTGGAAACCCGAGCAACTTCCCAACAACTTTCGGCTTCCTTTTATCTCGCGGGCGCTCGCGCCTGGCCCCGAGCCACGCGGCGGAGGGGAAGCCCGGTGGGCGGGCAGGCTGCTTGGAGGAGGCGACCCAGCAGTGCTCCGGCAGCAGCAACAGGCAGTTCCGCCCGGGCTCCGCTCAGGTGTCCGGCTGGGGCTGTCAGGAGTTGCTACCGCCGGCGCAGCTCCGCGCGGCCCAGTCCCGCATTGCCTTGGGAAGGAAAAGGCAAAACCAGGAGCCGCTGAGCCTGAGCCTCCGGTGCCGCTGCTGCCGTTGCAAAGCACCGCCGCGGCTCTTTTTGCCTTTCCTTCCCGAGGCAACGCGGGACTGGAGCTGCGCGGAGCCGCGCCGGCGGTAGCAACTCCTGACTCAGGGGCCTCCGAGGGGAGGGGAAGGAGGAGAAGAGGGGGGGAAAGGGTGGGGGGGCGATTCCCAAAAAATCTTGTGCTGACCCGGCCCGTTTGTCAAATTTTAAAAGTCAATGCGGCCCCCGAGCCAAAAAGTTTGCCCACCCCTGTTGTATAACCAAATAGCTCCAGGCCAAAGCAGCTTTGCTGTAGATATCTGCAGAACCCTAACGGAGAGAATAATATTTTTAGTCCTGTCGCTCAGGGGAATCCTTGCCTCAACTAAGAAAGGCCTTCCATGCTCCCCAGCACAAATCTATAATTAACTTTATTGCCACCCTGTACTTAAAGGCAACTCTATGCGAGCTCAACCCCTAATGCTGGCTAACCGTGACCTTCAAAAACACAAGGTTTGTAAAATATACGTACAATGCGTATCAGCGGGAAAGGGCATTGCCTGCGGTGATAAAGAACCTTTCATAGTCCCACAAATGCCCCCTTTCCCCCCTTTTTTTTGATAAACATGATATTTATATGAAGCCCCTAACATCCCTTACCTGGAGTGGAAGAGGGGAATCAAACCATTATTTTAGCTTATGGTTAAGCTTGGAAATAGGAGTTTGATCTTTGGGTATTGTTCCCAAAAGAAGAGCTGTTTTGTGATGGAAAAGAAAGCGATCGAGGGTGCCGTGTTCCCACGTACAGAATGTGTTATTGGTAACCGTGATTGCAAGCTGACAAAACCACAAATCACTGTTTGTCAATTTCAACCCCTTGTAAGATGCATGGGTTTTAATTCCCAGAATTCCCAGCCCATTGAAGTGGAAGTTCATGCATTTTAAAAGGGACTGAGATTGAGGAAAAACTGGCACAAATTAATAGAGATCACTGGAGATGCCCTAAATCCATGATGGCGAACCTATGGCATGTGTACCTCCCAACTGATTTTCAGCCTCCTTGAGGCTTGAGGAAACTCTTTGCAGGCCCAAAAATAGGCCCGTTTTGTCACTTCCTGTATTTTTGGAAATACCGGAAGTGATGAAACAGGCCCATTTTTTGGCCTCCAAAGGCTGCAGAGGCTTTCCTCAAGCCTCTGGGAGG
This sequence comes from Notechis scutatus, assembly GCF_049901735.1. Classification (NCBI taxonomy): domain Eukaryota; kingdom Metazoa; phylum Chordata; class Lepidosauria; order Squamata; family Elapidae; genus Notechis; species Notechis scutatus. The sequence goes on from NC_142014.1 coordinate 3,893,506, forward strand.
CCGAAAAAGGCCTCAAACGGGCCGAAAATCAGCTGGGAGGCACAGTGCCGGTAAGGGGGTGGGGGATTGCGTGTGCAGGGGCATGTGGGGCGCACACATTGCCTTTTGGGTGCTGGCATGGGAGCGAGTGCAAGCGCGCACACAATTTTTTGCACAGGAGCCCAAAAAGGTTAGCCACCCCTGCCCTACATAGTTGTACTGTAGAAGAGATTTGAGATGTTCCTCGGCTGACTTGGGTGAGGCCATCTCCTCATTCTGTGAAGTCCTACTTGCTAGAAATGGGCCATTTTGTTGACATTGCATTATTCCAAAACCCAGCCTGGCTTCCCTTCTCCTAGACCGAATTAGACCTTGAATGTATGAGCAGGCACACAAGTAAGATTATTATTGCAATACTAGCTCGATACCTGTGCTTCTCTACGAAACTATGTGGTCGGGCTTAGTTTTGGGGGAGGAAAATGAGGAGGGGGAAAATTCTGCCTCTGCCTACCAGCATCCATCGGTATTCATCTGGCTAGCGTCCTGTCAGTGTATGAGAGAGTTAAGGGCTGTTTGGACACCGAAACAGTATTTGCTGTGTGAGCAAGAAGGAGACAGTAAGGAGCCTGGGCGTGGCTTAGCTCAACTATTCTGTACTAAAGATGCTTGGTGCTGCTGTGAAACTGAGACTGAATCTCCTCTCCTCTGCTTGTGCTTTGCCTTTGGAAGAGATTTCTTTTCAGGTGGGGAGGGGGAGTAGAACTCCTTAGCATCAGAGCGTGTTAATAATAATAATATAAGAAATATTAATGCTCTGATTATCCATTTTGAAAAATCCTTTCTTGGTGAGCACCTAGAAGCCAACAGCAACAGATGTGCCAAATTTCCAAGTTTGTAGGCTTTACATTTCTGGATATTTTGTGATGATGCGTGAGGAGTATTTCACTTTTATATATATAAATAAACAAAGTGGTTTAATTTAAAATGCAGTTCCTACAAGACGAGGCTTTCTGTTTTTCTTTGTAATGTTTGATGCTTGGGAGCATTTTAAAAGCCAAGTGACTTTTTCTTCAAAAGTTAAAAATCTACCCATATTAAAGGTGTGTTCTTTAAAAGAAAAAAAAGTTCAGTTTAATATTAATGGATGGATGCCTACAATCTAAAGTTACTCTATCCCAGAATATTTTCCCTTGGCGAGCTTGTCACCAACTGCAGCTGTGGGCTGGGCTGCCAACCGTCCTTTTGCATATACACCAAGCGATGAAAAATGAACGCCTCTACAGGTTTAATTTGAATTAAAAATAAAAAAATAAATAAACTTCATACTTCAACACAGCCAAGTCTGAAACCCATTTGAAACCCACCACTTCTGACGTTTAAATCCACCCCTCCTGACACTTTATGCTTGAGGCACACAAAATTGGAAAGATTTCTGAATATTATATCTCCCCGTTTCTCAACCTTGGCACTTTTAAGACGTGTCGATTTTAACTCCCCGAATTCCTGGCTGGGGAATTCTGGGAGTTAAAGTTCACACGCCTTAAAGTTGAGAAATGTTGCCATATGAATTTGAATTGCAAAAGTAGATAAGGATTAAAAACAAAATTTAAGAAGAGGTAGTCCTCTACTTAAAGACCACAATGGAGCCCAAGATTTATGTTGCTAGATGAAACATTGGTTGAGTAAACATTTTGCTCCATTCTACGACTTTTCCTGCCATCGTTATTAAGTGAATCATGGCAGTCATTAAGTGAATCTGGCTTCCTCATTGACTTTGCTTGTCAGAAGGTCGCAAAAGGGGATCACGGGATCCCCTGGGACATTGTGACCGTCGTAAATGTGAATCGGTTGACAAGCATCTGAATTTAAATCACGTGACCCTGGGGGATGGTGCGACGGTCAGAAGTGTGAAAAACGGTCCTCAGTCCCTTTTTTCAATCCTGTTGTAACTTTGTACGGTCGCTAAATGAACAGTAAACATTAACGCTGAAGAAAGTTTCTATGAGACTGAGAAGTTTTGAAAGGAAGAAGAGGGGACACAGGACAATGGGTCGAAAGGAAAAAGATGGCAGCCCCAACTATGGCACAAACACACACATATAAAAATCATGTGACTGGCTTTGATTGTGACCCCATCTTGATATAGAATAGAAGAGAATGGGATGGAATATAGAATGGAATAGAGTGGAGTGGAGTGGAATGGAATGGAATGGAATGGAATAGAATAGAATAGAATAGAATAGAATAGAATAGAATAGAATAGAATAGAATAGAATAGAATAGAATAGAATAGTTGGAAGGGACCTTGGAGGTCTTCTAGTCCAACCCCCTGTTCAAGCAGGAGATCCTATACCATTTGAGACAAGGCCAGTCTCTTCTTAAAAGCCTCCAGTGATGGGGAAGGAAGGAAGAATAGAGTAGAGTAGAGTAGAGTAGAGTAGAGTAGAGTAGAGTAGAGTAGAGTAGAATAGAATAGAATAGAATAGAATAGAATAGAATAGAATAGAATAGAATAGAATAGAATAGAATAATAGAGTTGGAAGGGACCTTGGAGGTCTTCTAGTCCAACCCCCTGCTTAGGCAGGAAATCCTACACCATTTCACACAAATAGTTATCCAATATTTTTTTTAAAACTTCCAGTGTTGGAGCATTCACAATTCCTGGAGGCAAGTTGTTCCACTGGTTAATTGTTCTGATTGTCAGGAAATTTCTCCTTAGTTCTAGGTTGCTTCTCTCCTGGATGAGTTTCCATCCATGGCTTCTTGTCCTGCCCTCGGGTGCTTTGGAGAATAGCTTGACTCCCGCTTCTTTGGGGCATCCCCTAAGATATTGGAAGACTACTAACATATCTGGTCCTGCTTTTCATTAAATTAACCCTACCCAATTCCAGTAACCGTTCTTCATATGTTTTAGCCTCCAGTCCTCTAATCATCTTGGTTGCTCTTCTCTGCACTCTCAACATCTTTTTTCCATCGTTAGCTGCTATTTATTTTACTTCCCTGTGCCAAAAATTGCCCCCCAAAACACCCTTTTGAAAGGACAGGAAACCCCACAGAATTTTCCAAGGAATATTGTTCCAGTATGAGGATTAAATTCCCTTTCGTCTTTTAACACGGTAAATAGACTCTCGCACGTCTAGACGCCTTAATCTAGGCAATTTCTTGGTCCGGTCTTTTGAACATATCACTTTCTTCTTTCTTTTCTGTCTTTTAATGGAGATGGTCTGGCGTCGTTTCTCTGTCCTAAAATCCAACACAAACCATTCGTTTCATCAGGATGGTCCCCTGAAAATTTTCACTTGTGGGGATGTCCATCGCGGTCCCTGAGCGCTGGGGTCTTGGACCACGTCACAGGGGGCTTCCATTTGCACCGTTTTCCTTCCTCTCTTTTCTACCCAGGATTTTGTTTTTCTAGACTTCAACCGTTTCTCTCAGTCTATAACAGGGGTGGGATTCTAACGGTTCGGACTGGTTCACGTGAACCGGATGCTAAAGTTACAGCTGGTTCGCCAAACCAGTATTTCAACCGAACGGCTGGCCCCGCCCACCCTGTCCCACCCTTCCCAGGAGCCTCCACGTGGCCCATTTTCGATGGCGTTAAGTGCAACGTCTGCGCAGAGTCTCTGGGAGGAAGGAAAATGGGCCTTCTGGAAGTCTGAAAACGGGCCTGTTTCTGGCTTCCGGAGGGCCTCCAGAGGCTGGGAGAAGCTGTTTTTGCCCTTCCAGAGGCCCAAGGGAGGCCTCTGGACCCTTGGGAGGGCGAAAATGGCCTCGCCCAGGCTCTGGAGGCCCATTGGAAGCTGGAAACAGGAAGTTCCAGTAGGCCCCACCCACCATGATCACGCCCACCAGGCAACCGGGTAGCAAACCATCGAACTGCCGACCTTTCTGATCAACAAGTTCAGCGTCTTAGCCACTGAGCCCCCACGTCCCTTATAATAGCTTTATCCCCTCTGTTATTTGCATGTGTGTGTGTGTGTATGTATACACACACACACATATATCCATATCCATATCCATCCCAGGGATAGTTTTATCCCCTCTGTTTATACACATACATTATATATAGACATTATATACAGTATATATATACAGTATATATACAGTATGTATACAGAATACCATACATGTAAGTACCTGCGAAAACTTAAGAATATATATATATATATATATATATATATATATATATATATATATATATATATATATATATATATATATATATATATATATATATATATAGCCTTCAGCTTTGTTCGGTATTTTCCACGTCATTATAGTTGTGCTTTTAAAGTTGTAGCAAAAACTGGTTAGATGCCACGACGTAAGTGGCAGCGCCTTAACCATATGCGTGTTGCAAAGACCACAAGGGCCTCTTCCATCCTTATCAAGGGGAGTGCTAACCTTCTCTCCTTTCATACAACACAGTAAGTACCAGAAAAACTTAGAATATATATATATATATATATATATATATATATATATATATATATATATATATATATATATATATATATATATATATATATATATGGTATAAACTTAAGAAAACATAGATAGATAGATAGATAGATAGATAGATAGATAGATAGATAGATAGATAGATAGATAGATAGATAGATAGATAGATATACTGTATATATAGATATACTGTATATAGATATACTGTATATGTATGGTATTCAGCTTTGTTTGGGTATTTTCCCACGTCATCATAGTTGTGCTTTTAAAGTTGTAGCAATGTTTCGGCAGAATCTTATCTGCCGAAACATTGCTACAACTTTAAAAGCACAAGTATAATGACGTGGGAAAATACCCGAACAAAGCTGAATACCATACATGTAAGTACCTGCGAAAACTTCACACACACACACACACACACACATATATATATATGGATCTTTGGTTATTCGGGTTTCCTCCGCGTAAAATTGGAAGTATCTAGGCAACGTTTCGATGAAGTCTCATTGCCTAGATACTTCCAATTTTACACGGATATATATATTTATATACGCGGATATATATATTTATATATATATATATATAAAATTGTGATAAATTATCTTTGGTGTGTGTGTATGTAAAAGTGTTTTTATATAAAAAAACACTTTTACATACACACACACCAAAGATAATTTATCACAATTTAGGGCTGAGTGGAACAGTAGGGCAGCCCAAGCGTGTTCATTTCATCTATCATCCTATCTATAAAAGCCATAACAGACATTTTACACCAGTGTGAAAGAATGATGCACTCCCTCGTTATTTCCTCCGAGGCTTGAGCAATCAAATACTTTCAAATGGATTTCTATGTTCTGTTCTGTCACACTAACAAGCGTGGAAAGTTCAAAGGCCGTCCTTCAAAACTAAATCGAGGTCTTCTCCCCGTCTGTCCTCCTGCTGGTGGTTGTCTTCAGAAGGGGCCTTTTTTTTCCCATGAGGCAACTGGGCTTCCTTGTTTTCTTTGAAGAGGTTTCACTGCTCATCCCGGAGCTTCTTCAATTCTGAACTGAGCTGAACTCAAATGAACTGAAGAAGCTTCTTGGATGAGAAGTGAAACGTCTTCAAGGAAAAACCAAGTCTAGCTGCCTTTGGAAGAAGCACCTTTGGGACAAGGTTTCCTCATCGATTCACACCCAGAAATGTTTTGCAAGCCTCTTTTGGAAGACTCGGCATTTGGTTTGAGTCATTGGCTTCTATCCCTTCCAACCCTGAGCCAGTCAGGATCGAACTGCTGGCAGTCAGCAGAATTAGCCTGCCATGCTGCACTCTAACCACTTAGCTACCAGGGCTGATTATTACTATATAATGATGAAATGGTATCTTTCATGTGGGAGATTGGCATAGAATTTCCTTTGTTTTACTCTGATATGCTGCTTCTCCAACATAGGCAAGAATTAAGAAATGCTAACCTTTCTTTTTCTTTCTTTTCTTTTCTTTCTTTTCTTTCGTTCCTTCCTTCTTCTTCATAGGGAAACGTATGATTAGTTTCTTACTCTAACTACCTGTATAAGGATTATTCTCATATTATTCATGTTGTCTTGTATTCTTGTATAGACTGCACCAGTAGAGGCTAAACCAATTTTGTTGTATACATGATGTACAATGACAATAAAGGCTTTGAACATTCTTATTATTATTCTCCTTCTCCTCCTCCTCCTCTTCTTCTTCCTCCTTCTCCTTCTCCTCTTCTTCCTCCTCCTCCTCCTCTCCTCCTCCTCCTCCCTCCTCTTCTCCTCCTCCTCCTCTTCCTCTTCTTCTTCTTCTCCTCCTCCTCCTCTTCTCCTCCTCTTCTTCTTTTCTCCTCCTCCTCCTCTTCTCCTCCTCCTCCTCTCCCTCCTCCTCCTCCTCTCTTCTCCTTCCTCCTCCTCCTCCTCCTCTTCTCCTCCTCTTCTTCCTTCTTCTTCTTCTTCCTCCTCCTCCTCTCCTCCTCCTCCTTCCTGTTCTCCTCCTCCTCCTCTCCTCCTCCTCCTCCTCTTCTTATTCTTATTCTTCTCCTCCTCCTCCCCCCTCCTCCTCCTCCTCTTCTTCTCCTCCTCCTCCTCCTCTTCTCTTCTTCCTTCTTCTTCTTCCTCCTCCTCTTTTCCTCCTCCTCCTTCCTGTTCTCCTCCTCCTCCTCCTCCTCTTCTCCTCCTCCTCTTCTCCTCCTCCTCTTCTCCTCCTCCTCCTCCTCCTCCTCCTCCTCCTCCTCCTCCTCTTCTCCTTCCTTCTTCTTCTTCCTCCTCCTCCTCCTCCTCCTTCCTGTTCTCCTCCTCCTCCTCCTCCTCTCCTCCTCCTCCTCCCTCTTCTTATTCTCCTCCTCCTCCTCCTCCTCCCCTCCTCCTCTTCTTCTTCTTCTCCTCCTTCTCCTCCTCTTCTCTTCTTCCTCCTCCTCCTCCTCCTTTTCCTCCTCCTCCTTCCTGTTCTCTTCCTCCTCCTCCTCTTCTCCTCCTCTTCCTCCTCCTCCTCCTCCTCTACTCCTCCTCCTCCTCCTCCTCTTCTTCTTCTTCTCCTCCTCTCCTCCTCTTCTTCCTTCTTCTTCTTCCTCCTCCTCCTCCTTCTTTTCCTCCTCCTCCTTCCTGTTCTCCTCCCCCTCTTCATGGATATTCCCATCCACACCCAAAGTTTAATCCGGATCCTATTTCAGGCTGCCTGAACGGGATCCTCTTCCCAGAGAGTCCAAATGGGCCTGATTTTGGTTCCAGAAGTCTCCCTTCTGATGTTATGTCCACTTACTGCACTTTTCCTGGTTGGCTTCTGGCCAAAGTACCCAGGATTTTCTGGAATGTTTTTCTTTCCTTTCCTTTTGCTTTGTCTCGCTTGAAGGGGAGGGGGGAGGAGGAGGGATGGTCTAGGGTGGTTTGCCTGCCCCCTCCCCTCCTTTTCCATTCAGGCTTCCCTCTTTCCTGCTGCCAACAGAGTTCAAGTCGTAACTTTTACACTCGGCGGTGTCTGCCGTGCCAGAAAGGAAATAGAAAGATTAACAAAAGAAGCCCACCTGTTTTTTTTCTCTCCCCTCCTCCCCCCCCACAACACAACTCACAACCTCATTATCCTTTGGGAGCTGTTAAAAGAGAGAAGGGGGGGTCCCACTACTCTCCAAAGCCCCAGAAGGCAGGAGGAGAAGCAACGGGTGGAAACTAACCAAGGAGAGAAGCAACCTGGTACTTCCCAACAGGGAGGACAATGAACCAGTGGAACTGCTTGCCACCAGAGGTTGTGAATGCTCCATCCCTGGAGGTTTTTAAAGAAGAGATTGGAGAACCATTGGAGGGAAAGGGTATAGGGTTTCCTGCTTGAGCAAGGGGCTGGACTGGATGACCTCCCAGACCTCCAACTCTTTGTCTTTCCTCTTGCTCTCCAGATTTTCCTTCTGGGCTTTGCTTTAAGAGCCTGGTCCAGCCTTTGCTTAGCCTGCAAACCCAAGAGGTCTGCCCACTGGTTCTCCTCCATCTCCCATCCCTTCCTGGGAAGCCCAGAAAAAAGGGCATCGGGTGCAAGAAATCAGTAGCCAGGATTGAGTTCAAAAATGCTGCACGTTTACTTCATGCTAGGTATGCACCAGGATCTCGTCTACTAGGGGTCAAGGCAAGGTGGTTGGCCTTGGCCCATTGGCCAGACCATCCATTTCCCTCCCCCAGCTGTAGTAGGAACCCTCCCTCCAGATGTTTGAAGGCCATTGCTCAGGACCTGGGGGGGGGTTGACCCAGAGGGCCACCCAGTTCCCTTAGCATCAGCTCTGGCTGCTATTTCCCACTTCCCCCACCCCCTCCTCTCTCTCTTTCCCTCCCTCCCTCTATCTCTCAATATCTATCTCTATCTCTCCCTCCCTCCGTCTGCCCTCTTCCTTCCATCCTCCCCCTCTATCTATCCCTCTCTCCCTTCCCCCTCTATCTCTATTTCTCCCTCCATCTCCCTCCCTCTCTCTCTTCCTTCCTCCTTCTCTCTATCTCTTCCTCCCTCTCTCTTCCTTCCTCCCTCTCTCTATCTCTCCCTCCCTCTCTCTATCTCTCCCTCCGTCCCCTCCCTCTCTCTCTTCCTCCCTCCCTCTCTCTATCTCTCCCTCTCTCCTTCCCCCTCCTTCCTCCCTCTCTCTATCTCTCCCTCCGTCTCCCTCCCTCTCTCTTCCTTCCTCCCTCTCTCTATCTCTCCCTCCGTCTCCCTCCCTCTCTCTTCCTTCCTCCCTCTCTCTATCTCTCCCTCTGTCTCCTCCCTCTCTCTCTTCCTTCCTCCCTCTCTCTATCTCTCCCTCCGTCTCCCTCCCTCTCTCTTCCTTCCTCCCTCTCTCTATCTCTCCCTCCATCTCCCTCCCTCTCTCTTCCTTCCTCCCTCTCTCTATCTCTCCCTCCGTCTCCCTCCCTCTCTCTCTTCCTTCCTCCCTCTCTCTATCTCTCCCTCCGTCTCCCTCCCTCTCTCTTCCTTCCTCCTCTCTCTACCTCTCCCTCCGTCTCCCTCCCTCTCTCTTCCTCCCTCCTCCTCTCTATCTCTCCCTCTCTCCTTCCCCGCTCTCCCTCTCCCCCTCTCTATCTCTCCCTCCCTCCTCCTCTTCTCACCCCCTCTCTCTTTCTCTCCCTCCTTCACCTTCTCTCGCACACTCTTAAGCGCACCTCCTCCCCTCGACCTCCCCCCCTCCTCAAAACCCCGGGTGTGTTTTGTCTGCATTTGAGCCTTTCCAAATAAACGTCTCGGCCGGGGGCGGGAGCGGCGAAAGCCGGGACCCTCCGCAGAAGAGCCGGTGGGTGGCGCGGCGGCTGCTCCTCCTGCGCTCGGAGCCCGGAGGCGCACCGCGGCTCCCCACTGCATTGCAACCCGCCTGCCTGCGTGCGCGCCTGTGTGTGTGTGTGTGTGTGAGAGAGAGAGAGAGAGAGAGAGAGAGCCTGTGTGTGGGTGTGGGTGTGCGCGCGTGTGCATCCCTCGCTCTCCGCCTGTCAGAGAGGGAGCTTCCCTGCGTCCCGGGCGCGCCAGCTGTGCCCAGATGCCCTTCGCCTGCTGCAGCCGCCGCCGCCTCTGGAGCCAGCCCGGGAGGGACCGCTAGGAGGGAGGGTGGGGAGGGAGATGCGCCCGCCGCCTGGCCCACTTGCGGGGAAGGCAAGCGGGCGAGGCTTGGCGTCCGAAGGCCGGCCGGCCCCCGAGGATGCGCCCCGTCTCTGCGGCTCCCCGTTAGGCCCCGAGGCCCGGGATGGAGCGGGCATGAGGAAGGCGAGGCTTCTCGGCCGGGGGCGTCCTCTGAAGCGCTGAGCCTGCCCGCCGCTGGAGGTGGAGGTGGAGGGGGCGAAGGTAAGGAAGGGCCGCCTTTGTTTGCAGAACCGCGGCGCGGATGGGGGGAGAGAGATGCGCCGCGCTGGAAGAAACCCGGCCGAGCTGCAACTGCGGGGGATGGATGGATGGATGGATGGATGGAGAAGAGGAGAGGAGAGGTCGCTCGGGGACCGAAAGGAAAGCGGGGTTCCACCCACCCCTCTTCTCTGCTGACATGCAGCGCTGCAAGGGGTCGGAGGGGGAGCTGGTGGGAGGGACTGGTGTGTGTGTGTGTGTGTGTGTGTGTGTGTGTGTGTGTGTGTGCGTGCGTGCTAGGGTGGTTGTGATCAGAGGAAGAGGGAGAAGAAGAAAAGGATGCTGCGCGGGGCGGATTGGAGTCAGCCAAGGCTGCCTGCCTCTCTTGCGAGGCTCTGCTAAAGATGGGTGGGAAAATAGCAAATATATACATATACAGCTAGTGAAATGGCAGTCTGCCTTGCCTGCTTCCCCCTGTTAAAAAATAATAATACATAAATGCTCCTTGCCAAAGGCATCCCTCCTGAGGGCGCCGAGAAGCCCGTTTGGCTGTTATGTTGGGGGCGTGGGGGGGGGGGCGAAAGGCAAAGAGGAAAATAGACAGGCGCGCTCTGCAAAAAATAACAGAATATTCTTTTTCCGGGGAGAAAATCGCTTCTATGAATAGCACGGGCGGCGTTTGAAAGAGAATAGCGGACTGCCGCCAGCCTACACGCCCTGGGTCTACTGCGGGGGCGGGGAGGAAATGGTATAAATGAGATAGATCTAATATGGGAGGGAGGGAGGGAGGGAGAGAGGAAGGAAGGAAGGAAGGAAGGAAGGAAGGAAGGAAGGGTCAACCTTGAGCCAGTCAGAATCGCACTCCAGGCAGTGGGCAGAGTTAGTCTGTAATACTGCATTCTAACCACAGGGGGGAGGGAGGAAAGAAGGAGAGGGAGAGGGAGGGAGGGAGGGAGGGAGGGAGGAGATAGGAAGGAGAGATAGGAAAGAAGGAAGGAGAGAGGAAAAAGAGAGGAAGGAAGGAAGGAAGGAAGGAAGGAAGGAAGGAAGGAAGGAAGGAAGAAAGGAAGGAAGGAAGGAAGGAAGGAAGGAAGGAAGGAAGGAAGGAGACAAGAAGGACGGAAATGGAGAGGAAGGAAGGGTAGGAGATAGGAAAGAAGGGAGGGGAGGGAAAATAAGGAAGGGAGATTGAGAGAAAGGAAGGAAGGAATTAGAGGAAGGAAGGGAGATGGAGAGGAGGGAGGGAGAGAGGAAGGAAGGAAGGAAGATAGATATAGATAGAACAGACAGTTGCTTACTTTATTGTTGGGATTTCCTAAGCGACAATGAATTGCCAGCTCTCCCTTTGGCGACTCCATAAGGATCCCTGAATCGCCATCAGCTGCCTTACGTTTCATTTACACTGGAGTAGCTTCCTCCTCTCAAAGTATCTGGGGGGCAAATAATATCGTTTCAGTTTATGCCGGTTTTTCTCCTTCACTTCCTTTCCCTAACCTCACCATCCCTTAAACACCTTTAAGACTGCTTAGGCTGTTACTATTTTTTTCTGAATGGGTGGCTTTGATTTTAATTTTTCCTCCCCCCGCACTGGGGAGAAGCAAAGGGCTGGCTGAGTAGTCTCTGAATTGCTGACTTTACACTCATTTAATCCACGGCTGCTGGTTGTGGCAATGTTGCTACTACCGTAGTAGGGAATCGTGTGTGTGTGTGTGTGTGTGTGTGTGTGTGTGTGTGTAGCTTTGTTGTTTCTTTTTTACTTTTTCTGGCCAAAAGAAAAAGAGGAGTTTTCTCCAGAAAACAGACTACAAATGGGCTCGCAATACAATACAGGTAGTTCTCTACTTACGACCCTTCATTTAGTGGCCGTTTGAAGTTGAAAGGGCACTGGAAAAAGCCACTTAGGACCGTTTTTCACACTTAGGACCGTTGCAGCATTCCCTAGGGTCACATTTGATTTGCAGTCAGATGCTTGACAGCTGACTCACACTTGTGACGGATTTGCTCTACGACCTTCTGACGAGCAAAGTCCATGGGGAAGGTGGATTTGCTTCAACAACCGTGTTACTGATTTAAACAACTGCAGGGGGTTCACTTAGCAATGGTGGCAAGAAAAGTCGTACAATGGAGCAAAACTCGCTTCACATGATTTCTGGCCTCAGTTTATGGTCGTAAGTCAAGGACTACCTGTAAATTCAATCCCCCCAAAAAAAAAAAGTATATAGTTGCATGTGAAGTTTTGGGAAACATTGTCACCCTTATGGTAACCAAAGGAAACTTTCAAAATAAAAATGGTGCCAGGCCAACACAACGAAACACAACGCGTCCTGTTTGGAAGGCAACCTTTCCCAAGCGAAATCTGGATAATTTCATGATCCCAGGTTGAGCAAAGCAATGAAAATAATTCTCCTACAATCACTTATTGGTTTGCTCAAATCTTTGGAAAGTGCCATCGAATCATTGAAGGTTACAGAGTTTGGATAGAACTTGACTAGTACTGATGAGGTTACCTAGTTGGGTCATGAAATGTCTGCAAGAAAACCACCAAGCTCAGAGAATACCAAGGAACCCACAGTACTACCACTCCTCTTCCTCTTCCTCCTCCTCCTCCTCCTCCCTTTCTGCAAACCCCACTCCCTTCTATCACTGATGATATTCCCTAGTTGGGTCATGAAATGTCTGCAAGAAAGCCACCAAGCTCAGAGAGCATCAAGGACCTCACAATCATCCTCCTCCTCCTCCTCCTCCTCCTCCTCCTCCTCCTCCTCCTCCTCCTCCTCCTCCTCCTCCTCCTCCTCCTCCTCCTCCTCGCAAACCCCTTTCCCTTCTAGCACTGATGATGTTACCTAGCTGGGTCATGAAACGTCTGCAAGCTCAGAGAGCATCATTTCATCCTCATTTCAACCCTGAGCTGCAAATATTCTCCTTTATTAGAACTTGATGTTTGGGGCTCTATTCCATCCTGTGATTGTCGTGGTTGAGATGCAGAACATTGCTCTACAGTGAGTAATGAGCTTCTGCAATAGGAATAACAGAATAACAGAGTTGGAAGGGACCTTGGAGGTCTTCTAGTCCAACCCCCTGCTCAAGCAGGAAACCCAATATGATTCCAGACAAGTGGCTATCCAATTTCTTCTTGAGAACCTCCAGTGATGGAGCACTCACGACTTCTGAACCCAAATTGTTCCACTAATTTAATTGTTCTCACTGTGAGGAAATTTCTCCTTGGTTCTAGGTTGCTTCTCTCCTTGATGAGTTTCCCTCCATTGTTTCTTGTCCTGCCCTCTGGTGCTTTGGAGAATAAATTGACCCCCTCTTCCTTGTGGCATCTTCTCAAATATTGGATTTAGATTAGAAACAGAAATAATCTAAATAAATATTTAGATTAGAAATTAGATATTGAAACACTGTTCTCACGTCAGCCCCTAGTCCTTCTTTTCATTAAACTAGACATACCTAATGAAATAAGATATATCTAATATGTTAGGTATTAGACATACCTGATAAGGAGATTGTGATCTTTAAAATGTCCATGTGTTTTGACCAAGGCTTCCTGAGACCGTAATTAAGCACACGCTTAGTTAAAAACAACTCCTGTTTTATTCCAACACTGGGAATTATGTTCATTCCTGGCCGGTAATGAATCCCAAGCAGTTCCTCGAGATAAGCACCCACCTTTCTCTCCTTTGAATTGCTGACAACAACTAAAGTGCCAAATGAATTATAAAAAGCCAAACGGAACAGAAAATCCACACAGAGCTTCAAGGTTCAAACCGAACAGAACGAACGACTTTGCTTCCTGCAAAGGTTTCATCACCTTTGCCTGACTTTTATCCTTTATGGGAGGGGCAATCACCTCCCAGCCTTACTCCCAAGCCACCCCTTCTGCGAACAGGCTCCCCTTGTTCCTCAGCCTCACTGCTACCAGACTCTGGAGGCTCCGGAGTCAGCACCCCACTTCCAGATGGTCCTGGCCCCACCTCTGCATCAGATGCAGGACCCTCATCTGAGTGCTCCCCAGACTGCCGGACTGGTCCCCATTCTTCTGCACAGGCTGCCGGCGAACCACAACACCATGCAATAATCAATATTGGATACCCAACTTGGCCCAATCCCTTACGGAAGAGATATTTGAAAGAGTGGCCCTTCTAACCACCAGTAGATAGATGTTCCTGCACATTTTATGACATTAAAAGCCCTAAGCGAACAAATATTCATAAACCATTTCAGCTATTTGGCAGCATGAAACTGGACCACTGCGGTTCTTCCATGGAAACACTGACCCCCAAAAAACGCCATTAACAACAGACAGTTATTCCTTCTTTAGTGTTTCACCAGTTATTTAATCAGAGACAGATTGATACAGAAATAGCAGGAGCACCGTTACTTAAGGACAGGGGGAATTAGTAGTGACAATGACCAGCCAAGATTTCTTGCACAGATCCACGTAGATTTCATAAATTTACTAGCTGGATACCTGTGCTTCTCTACGAAACTATGTGATCGGGCTTAGTTTTGGGGGAGGAAAATAAGGGGTAAAAAATCTGCCTCTGCCTACCAGCATCCATCGGTATTCACCTGGCTAGCATCCTGTCAGTGTGTGAGAGAGTGGAGGGCTGTTTGGAAACTGAAAGAGTATTTGCTGTGTGAGCAAGAAGGAGCCAGCAAGGAGCCTGGGCATGGTTTAGCTCAACTGTTCTGTACTAAAGCTGCTTGGTGCTGCTGTGAAACTAAAACTGAAACTGAAACTCCTCTGCTTGTGTTTTGCCTTTGGAAGAGATTTCTTTTCAGTTGGGGAGGGGGAGTAGAACTCCTTAGCATCAGAGCATGTTAATAATAATAATAATATAGGAAATACTCTAAATGCTCTGATGGTCATTTGGAAACATCCTTGCTTAGCGAGCACCTAGAAGCCAAGAGGAACCTACGTGCCAAATTTAAAGTTTGTAGGCTTTACAGTTCTGGAGATTTCGTGATGATGCGTGAGTGATGTTTCGCTTTTGTGTTTGTGTGTGTGTGTGTGTGTGTGTGTAGGTCTAGGTGTGTTCAGGTCTTTTCCCGTGTAAGATTAAGAGTATCTTGGCAACGTTTCGGCGAGGTCCCACTCGCCATCCTCAGGCTGGTGCTTTCGGCTTTGTGCCAGTGCAAGCCTGTGAGACGAACACAATATAGAACCCTGATGATGGCAGATGAGATTCTGCCAAAACGTTGCTACAACTTTAAAAGCATAACTATAATGACATGGGAAAATACCCGAACAAAGCTGAATACCATACATGTAAGTACCCGCGAAAACTTAGAAAACAAATATGTGTGTGTGTGTATATGTGTATGGATCTTTGGTTATTCAGGTTTTCTCCCACGTAAAATTGGAAGTATTTTGGTGACATTTCGACGAAATCTCATTCGTCATCTTCAGGCTTGTGTCTTCGGCTTTGTGCTTCTTGGAGTAATGTGAGCTTGCAGCTGTTTTTTCTTTTAAATGCCAGTGGGAGTGCAACTTGACTGGGTGGGGGCTTGGCTGTGTTCTGATTGGCTGGGGGTGTGTTCTGTTCAGGTGGGGGCTTGGTTGTGCTCAGGTTAGTCTTAGTTGCTGGGGGATTTGAGCTGGTGAGCTGTGATCCTGTTGTTTGGCTTCGCATTCGTGGTCGTGCCACATCTTCACGGTGGGTGTCCGTTCGCTTCATGTATGGGTCGGAGGGGTTTGAAGTATGTGTATATGTGTGTGTGTGTGTGTGTGTGTGTGTGTGTGTGTATACATATATACATATATGCATACATGCATATATACATATATACATATACATACATACATACATACATACATACATACATATATACATACATACATATATATATATTGCTCACTGAGGACAAGGAATGAACAATGGGTTAGACTGGCAAACAACAAAGAAAGAACAGTAAATTTTCTATTCTGTTTTGAATTTTCATGATTATAAAGAAAATTAGGAGTTTCTGGAGAAACATAGTTTTTTTGGGTGGGGGGGGATAATGACATGTTAACGGTGTTTCTTTAAAAGTTGCTTTTGTAACCACTCCATGTAACTTTTCACACTTTCACCTGTGAATTTTGTAAAAAAAAAAACGTCCTATAGTCTGTGTTTATTTACCCTGAAACTATTTCACATTAGACAGTCTTGCCAGCTGCCGGCGTAAGGAATAAACTCTTCATTATTGAAGAGTCTTCCATAATGATTCATAATCAAGTTTTACTCATGTCTGTCCAGGTAAAGTAAAAGATTAGAAGACGCACAGAAGGCATAATGGTGTAGGGAATCCTCAGTTTATGACAAGTTAGGCCAATATTTCTGTTGGCTCAGAGAGACATTGGTTAAGTGAGTTTCTCTCCCCCCCCCCATTTTATGAACTTTCTCGCCCCCATTGTTAAGTGAATCACTGCAGTTGTTAAATTAGGAACTCGGTTGTTAAGTGAATCTGGCCTCCCCATTGACCTTTGATTGTCAGGAGGTCGCAAAAGGGGATGGCGTGGCTTTGGCCCCAGCCTCTCTGACCTCTGAGCTTGATGGTTTCGTTGCAGACGTTTCATGACCCAACTAGGGAACATCATCAGTTTTAGAAGGGAGCGGGGTTTGTGGAGTGGGAAAGAAGGAGGAAGAAGAGGAGGGGGAAGGGAAGGCTGTGGGGTCCTTGGTGATCTCTGAGCTTGGTGGCTGTCTTGCAGAGGTTTCATTACCAAACCAGGTTAAGCTACACTAGGGTAGACCACCTTAAAGGTCTTCTGGTCCAACCCCTCTTGGCTCAAGTAGGAGACCCTATCTATACCCAGGGGCGGGATTCAAAAATCCCAACTACCCGTTCTCTGCCCAGTTGCTGGGTGGGCATGGCAATGGTGGGCGTAGCCTACCAAAACTTCCGGGAGGGGTCTCTTTCACCTTCCCCAGAGTCCGGAGGCTTCCCTCGGGCAAAAACAACCTTCCCTGGGCTCCGGAGGCCCACCGGAAGCCGGAAACAGGCCCATTTCTGGACTTCCGGAACTTCTGCAAGGGCCGTTTTTGCCCTCCCAGAACCTCCACACTTACTTGCATCCAAATGGGTCGTGTGGAGACTCCTGTGATGGGCGGGGTGGGGTGGGCAGAGCCAGCCGGTCGGTTCAACTACCGGTTCGACGAACCAGATGTAAATTTAATATCCGGTTCGCCTGAACCAGGCCGAACCGGCTGAATCCCAGCCCCTGCCTATACCATTTCGAACAAAGGGCTGTCCAGTCTCTTCTTAGAAGCCTCCAGTGACGGAACACCTGCAAATCCTAAAGGCAATTTCTGTTCCACCGGTTCATTGTCCTCCCTGTTACGAAACCCCTCCTTAATTCCAGATTGCTTCTCTCCTGGGTGAGTTTCCATCCATTATTTCTTGTCTTTGCCTTCTGGTGCTTTGCAGAACAATTTGACACACACACCCCTTCTTCTTTGTGGCAGCCCCTTAGATATTTATTTTTAGGATTGCCCAATCCATCGCTAGATGCTGTTTATCCCTTTTTTTTTTTTAAATCTGGCAACAGATGATCATTTTAATATCATCCGTGAAAACGTAGAACTTCGGGTTAATTCATGAACTCCAAATGGAACGTCAATGGCTTTCGAAGGGCGGTTTCTACCGTGTCTCTGTTTCTAAGGACCGTTTCAAGAAGCCACAGAATCTCTCGCATTGCAACTCTTTCTGAAACATCGGAGTGTTGAACCCAGAAGTCAAGGAGAGAGAGAAAAAAAATACAGGATCCAGTTACAGATAGTCCTTGAATTACTACAACAGTTCATTTACTGACCGTTCAAAGTTACAACGGCACTGAAAAAAAGTAGCTTAGGGCCATTTTTTTTTCACACTTACGACCATTCCAGCATTCCCCATGGTCGCATGATCCAAAATCAGACTCTTGGCAACCAACTCGTATTTATGATGGTTGCAATGTCCCAGGGTTTATGTGATCCCTTTTTGCAACCTTCTGCCAAGCAAATCCCAGAGTCCCTTAACAACCGTGTTATTAACGTAACAAACGCAATGACTCACTTAGCAACGGCGGCAAGAAAAATGGCAGAAATGGGACAAAACTCGCTTAATAAGCATCCCGCTTACCAACACTGGAGCTCAGTTGCGGTCGTAAGTCCAGGACTACCGTACAGGGGGAGTTGAAGAATTTGCTGTCTTTGGAAAGTCTGATAAGCTACTGCTCTTTGTTAAGAAAAAGTAGTTGAAGCATGAAAAGGGCCCCATAATTCAAAATTCTTTCCCCCCGGGCTTCATTGCACCGAAGTGAAGGTATCGTTCGTTCACCTTGACAAGATAGCGGTGCTCCAATTTTTGAGGGGCTGCCCCAAAGAAGAGGAGGGGGGGTCAACCTCTTCTCCAAAGCACCTGAAAGTAGAACCAGAACCAATGGATGGAAACTAAACAAGGAGAGAACCAATCTAGAACCAAGGAGAAACATCCTAACAGTGAGGACAATTAACCAGTGGAACAACTTGCCTCCAGAAGTTGTGGATGCTCCAACACTGGGAGTTTTTAAGAAGAGATTGGACAACCATTTGTCCAAAATGATATCAAGTCTCCAGCTTTAGCAGGGGGTTGGACTAGAAGATCTCCAAGGTCCCTTCCAACTCGGTTATTCTATCATCATTCCATCATTCCAGGTAAGAAGCCTGAAGGAATTCCTTTAGCTGTCAGGGTGCGAGCTGATCTACAAGCAGTTGCTGCTTTAATTAAGTGTGTACAGTACACACATACACACACACAACGACCACACAGAACTGCCTCCTTCCTAGATGAATTCAGATATTTCCACCGATGCTTTCATCAAGGGATGGTTTAACAGGAAGTGGAGATCTCAACGACAATTTTCTATTTCTGTGTATATTTTCCATGTTGCCCGGGATACAGCATGGGACATTTCTAGCACACGTTGGACACTGTAGACAAGATCCAAGGATCCGGCACTAAGTTGGCAAAATATATTGTGCAGAAGTGCAGGACGATTGTCCTCTTCTTGTAGTCCAGCCCTCAGTGAAGACCCTGCACCCCATAAATATCCAGAGTTTTACGCTGAGAAGAAGGGCTTCCTGGGGCCAACAGACAAAAAATGTGTGAGTTGCAGGGTGTTGAATTTGTTGAGACCTGCAAAATAGGCCTTCCTGAAGATTTTAGGACAGGCAGGTCTTAAGAGAATAACCTAGATGTAGACTATGTTAGGACCTATATGCCTAAGAAGCATCTTGTACAGGTACTCCTCAACTTATGACCACTTTCTCTTTTTCTTCCCTCTTTCCCTCTCTCCCTTCCTTTCCCTTCTCTCCCTCCCTCAGCCCTTCTGTCATGCCCCTGTCAGAGTCTGAATCTGAGGAGGAAGACGAACAGCTGACAGGGAGTGGGAGTGTGGCTCCCTTGGCTATGGAGGGAAACTGGGGAAGGGCAAAGTCTGGTTGGGCAGAGCAGGGGAGAGGTAGAACTAGGGAGAGGGAATTCGGAGGCCCACCCCCTCTTCATCTTAGGGCACGCAGAGAGGAACGGAGAAGGGAGCTACATGGCTTACGGGGGAGGAAAGGGCCCTGATTCCCTTCATTAGCCACACCTGAGAAAAGAGTTGATAAGAAAGGCAGGCTGCGTGCAGCAGGCTGCCGGGAGTAAACATGAGTTTATCTTGTGTCGCAGTGTCTTATCTGTGTTCCTGGCCTCTTCCCAACCATGTGGGTTTTGCTGTGCCTTCAAGTCTGAAATTCTTGCTCCTGCCCTGCCAAACTAATTACTTCAGTTTAGCTTGTTTGGACTTTAAGTTACAGTTTGTGTTGACCCTGTTTTGGACTTGATTTTCTACAGTTAAAAACTGTTCCTGGGAGAGTTTTTCTCCAGCCAGAAGGGGGCAAAGTTGGAGATAATAAAGAGACTCTTGTTGCTTATCTGTGTTGCCTTTGTGCCACGCCCCTTTGGGTCATCACACCTTCCTTCCTTATCACTGGAGGCTTTAAAGAAGAGACCGGACGACCACTTGTCTAAAATGGTAGAGGGGCTGGACTAGAAGACCTCCAAGGTCCCTTCCAACTCTGTTATTCTATTCTAAGTCCGCTCTTAGCCTGGCACCGTTCCCCCCACTTAGGGCAAGTCAAAATATGTGCCAACATGTGCCAGGCACCAACAGCTGGCAGGGCAAGTCGCTTATTTATTCCCCCTTTCTGGTTCCAGCGAAATCTTCAACAGGGCTCAAAAAATAAAATTGAAAAACCCCTTTGCTCCCCCCTCAGCCTTTGGACCAGCTGCGTCTTCAGCACATTGACTGCAATGTTTGCCAAGTTTGTGACTTCAGCATCTGTTAACACTGGGTTTTTTTCCCTCTCTCTCTCTCTCTTTCCTAGATGACAGAGGGCCGCCGGTGCCAGGTTCACCTCCTCGACGACAGGAAGTTGGAACTTCTCGTGCAGGTAATTAACCACCTCTGTATTTTGTGGGGGGCCTTGCCAGGATGCTACGATGACTCCGCTCGGGGCGGCATGGTGGAAGAGATCTTTAATTGAATTAATGGAATCGCTTATTAGTCATCCCCTCTCTGCCTTCGATCTTATTGGCTTGTTTATTAAAGTTCTAGGCAGCCCAGCTGACCCTCCAACGAGCTTCCAGGGTTATCGATGGGAGGGCACCCCAAACTTGGCAACTTTAAGACTTGTGGACCTCAACTCCCAGCTATGCTGGCTGAGGAATTCTGGGAGTTGAAGTCCACAAGTCTTAAAGTTGCCAAGTCTCTTCATTTTTCCATTTTTGTGCAAGCACAATTCTTGCTGCCATTAAGACATGTAAAATTAAGTATGCCTTCCCTTTATTATACTGTTCTGGTAATATACCTAACAGGAATATTTCTGCTTTCAAATCTATGTGTTGCTTTATCATTTTTTCTAACCAAGTATGTATTTTAGTCCAGTATTGTTTTGCCTTCGGGCACGTCCACCACATATGGTAGTATGAACCTGGTATCTGATTACATTGGTCTACAATGGTCTCTCTTGTCGACAGCTTGTCTTGCAACTTCTCTCTCTCTTCCTCAGGCCAAACATACCCATAATTTTCCTTTTCGAATTCTGGGAGTTGAAGTCCACAAGTCTTAAAGTTGCCAAGTTTGGAGACCTCTGATCTAATACATCAATCACAGTCCCATTCCCGCCCCCTTGCACCAAGGTCATTGGACACATGCAAAAATAAGGGCAGGACTTTGTGAAGTCTTGGCCACCATCTTGAATTTTCTTTTATTCCTTCCTCTCCTCTGCTTCCAAGCATCCATTTACTCTTCCTGGGTCTAAAAACTCATAACTGAGTTGGTGTAAAATATAAGGCATCAAACCCGGGAAGTGGGGGGAGGGAAATATAGCAAGATGGAAAGTTATCTGCCCCTGAATGTTCATAGCTGACACAGACTGTGAACCCTCACAAGGCACCCCCCACTTTTGAACCATTCGACCGGGAGAAGATCGCTGGGACTCAGCCTGAAGTGTCTGATCAGTTCCTTGGGATTTGTGGTGGAATGTGGTCTGGGGTCTCAGGAGTGGGGAGGGCTGCTTGCTTCTTGTTCTGACCTGGGCTACCCAAAATCACAAGAAGCAGACACCTCGTCTCCACAAAACCCCCTTTTTTTTATTAGGCTCATGTGAATTCCTATCCTTCGCATCTAGCAAAGTTCCGGCAAACCGTCTTTCAAGGGTGAATTTACAACCACAGACCTTATCAGGCTTGGAGAGCTGCCAGGCCGATAGCTTTCAAGTGCAATGCTGCCCAAGGAAATCCTTGGCAAGGGGTCTCTGAGAGTCATGAACAAATCTTCACACTAATTAAACAAGCTAATTGTCTCCGACAAACACCACTCCCCTTTCGCTCCTCTTTATTCCCTATGGGAGGGGCCATTCACCGTTCACCTTTGCCTTTACTCCCGAGTCAATGTCTCTCTTGGTTGGTTTCTTTTGGGGGGGGAGGTGCTTGTCTTGCCTTCTGGAAAAAAAAGACCCACCTCTCCTATGACTCCAGACTTCATTCCACCAAAGTATTGCTCTTCCAAACCACAGAGAACCCAAATTACTAAGTACAGATAGTACACATGGGGTATCTCTGTTCCAAGAAATCCGTGTGATGATGCTGATTAAAGAAACTGAGCTATTCTGTGACTAGGGGGAAAATTTGTATACTAATTAATTATCCCAGTTGATTTTTTTTGTTTTTTTGCTTCAGTTTTAATGCGTCATTTAAATGTTTAAATTGCTTGCTCTTACTGCGAATATTTTAGAGGGTTTATGATGACATTCGATGTTTTATTATCACTTGTTTTCATAAAGCATTGTAGAGAGTGGGTGATACACACATTCAAATTATTGCTGTCATTATTATTATTATGGTCCCCTTCCTACCCAAGTTCCAGAGTTTTGGCCAAGAGTGGTTAAGAATATAAACCAAGATCGCAGCTACAACAATTGTGTCCACCATTTTGATTTCCTTTTAACCTCTTTCTGCAAATATTCCTGGATTTGGCCATAGATAAGAAACGACTTAAGTATATATTTTGGCTTGCGGCTGAGATTCTCCTTTAAAAATATATTCTTGGCAAAGAAAAGCCTTCCTTAATTTTGGCCAAAACCCATGAAATGCAGGCAAGACCAAAAATTAAATTATTTTCTCTCCATACTTTGGATCAAGGGAAGGAAGAGAATATACAATCGGTGCAGCTGTGAGAAAGAAATTTCCTGGTTTGGTTGCTTGACCATTGTTACATTGTAAACACCGTTGTGTAGATCATTGTGTTCTTTATTGTGCAAAATGCATTTTGGAATTTACTCAGGGTGTGTCCGTTTTGTGAGTGGTTTTTGGGAAAGGGGGAAGAACGCTGCAAAGGAGATAATAACATAAATAATATAAAATAATGATAATACCAAACACAACCATAATGTATATTAATCAAGAGTTTTTCCTACAGACTGGAGGGAATTATAGATATTTCCCACATGAGCCGATATTCTCTTATGTGTTTTGCCACACTGATTGTTACAAAATCCTGAAATGGTTAATAGGAAGGATGAAAAACTAAAAATAAAATAAAATAATGAAAGATGCTTGGTTTAGTTAAGGAACAGGAAATGGAAGACACATAATGCTTTAATTACAGAGAGGCATACTCGGGCTGAACTGGGTTGGATGTGAAGTCTCTTTCTAAGGACAAAAAATGGAAAAAGTTAAATAGAATTCCTTTGATCAGAGTTTGAGACTCAGGAAATATATTTCAGGATTGCGATGATGATAGTCCAGCCAGAATTTTTTTACAAACTAAAAGGAATAACAGGAAATAGCCCTGAAGGAAAAGTTAAGAGAAGAACTTCATATATTTTTTAAATATTTACATTTTGTACGCAGCAGCCTTCCAACCTGGTGACCACCAGAATACAGCTTTCTTATCTCCCAAGTAGTCTTGAAAATCCATCCATGGAGCTCTCTGGAGAATGTCAACTTAGGAAAACCTACTAGAAACCACAATGAGGTCATGAGCATCAGGATATCACACATGATTGTCCCAAAAGGAAATTGGACTTTGTTTTTCCTTGAAGACGTTTCCCTTTTCATCCAAGAGGCTTCTTCAGTTCTGAGGGAATGGTGGAAAATGGAAGGATTAATATTCTTTGCAGTCCTCTGGTCATTGGCACTCATTCTGGGAGTCGTTGAGGCCACTTGGAGGTTTATCTGTGCCCTTGGGGGTCACCAGAATCAGAGTGCAAATGGGTGTGACCCTGAGGGTAGAGATAAACCTTCAATGATTCTCAGAGAGTGCTAACATCCAGAGGACTACAACGAATATTAATCCTTCCATCTTCCACCATTCACTCAGAGCTGAAGAAGCTCCTTGGATGAGAAGTGAAATGTCTTCAAGGAAAAACAAAGTCCAGTTGCCTTTTGAAAAAAAAAAAAAACACCTTTGGGACAACCAGGACCTAGATGACTGAGAACCTCTATAGAAATCACACATGATGCCAATTATATAACTCTACTCCTGAATGTGATGCCATGATTTCATTTTCCTCTCTGGATGCCCAGAGAAAGCTGATTTAATAGATGCGAGTTTAAACAGAAAAGGGAGAATGCAATATCCCATTAAAGTCTCAAGCATCAAATGCATCTGTCAGGAAATGTAGCCCTTGGAACAAATCTAGATTAAATCTGATTTTATGTTTACTAATATGCAGAATGGTATATGCTTGCCCTATAAAATATCTCTTGTTTTACACAAGTTTCCTGGATGCATGTTAAGACTATTTCTGTGGTTCCCTTTGCTGGGCATTGCAGAAAAAAATTTGGGAGGATGATTCATAGTTTTCCATATGACAATATTTGGAAATAGAATGTACTCTGCCTCCTCTTCATTTTGCATTATTTATTTTAATTATAATTGGATCAATTTTACAGCCATTTTACAGCCTCCATGTGTAATTTGTCTTACTGCAGTAAACACCCCTCTGGTGCGCATTTAGGAGGGTAGTAAGGCAGTGTGTCGAGTTAATTACACCTTGGGCATCACCTCCAGGTGTTGTCGGCAGAAAAAGGGTACCTGGGAATGGTTCCAGAATATTCTCCCCCATCTAGCAATTAGGCCCAGTTTATGCAAAGCAAGGTGCAAAATCCGATTGTCCCTTTGTGGAACGCAGGTTGAAGAGATTCAGAAAATGGAAGAATGGGAAATTTTACCTTCTGCCTCACTCTGGGGAGAGAGCAGCCTGCCAAAAACGCTTTGAGATTGTCAAATCTGAATCCAAATGGATTGAACAGTTCAGTCGGAACGATCGGCCCGATCAGGGGAATTATTTGGTTTCTGTGAAGGCAGATGAAATATAAAAAGGAACCAGCATCTCTCATTCATCCCAGTCCTGGTTGTCCCAAAGGTGCTTTTTTTTTTCAAGAGGCAACTGGACTTTCTGGTTTTCCTTGGAAGAGGTTTCACTTGTCATCCAAGAAGCTTCTTCGGTTCTGACTGAATGGTGGAGGATGGAAGGATTTATATTCCTTGCAATCACCTGGCCGTTTGTACTCTCTCTGAAAGTTGTTGAGGCCACTTGGAGGTTGATCTGGATCGCGCCAGAGTAGGGCAAATGGATGTGGAGCCTTCTTGGCACTGCTGAAACGACGGTGCTGTAGACAGGAGAAAGGCGGTGGTGTATCCCTCCGCCCTCTGTTGAGACAGGGCTGTGCAATTTTCACGTACGTGGCTTCTTCAGCTCCGACTGGATGGTGAGGAGTGGAAGGATTGACATTGCAGATGGAACCGGTCATTTGCATCCTTTTAGAGAGTCCTTGAGGCCACTTGGAGCAGGGGTCGCCAACCTTTTGGACCACAGGGACCACCAAACTCATAATTTTAAGTCCCGCAGACCACTAATATGAATTTTGACTGATGGTGGCTGGCTGATGTTGATGGGAAAGTTGGTCCCCTAGTCCGGGGCTGCAGGAGTCACAGGGCTGGCCCCTTGGTCATCCTGGAGCAGCTGCTCCTCCACCCGGGTGCACCAGCGTGCCATGGACTGCAGGAGCAGCTGCTCCTGGATGACCAAAGGGCCAGTCCTGTGGCTCCTGCAGCTCTGGACTAGGGCAGTGATCCCCAACCTTTTTTATGCTGCGGCTCGGTACCGGCATCAGCTGGGCGCCGCAGCCCGGTACCGGCATCAACTGGGCGCCGCCATCTTTTTGACGAAAAGTGCTTCCGGTGACCTCACCGGAAGCACTTTTTCATCAAAAAGATGGCGGCGCTTAGGCTTCCGTGAGCTTTTTCGGGTAGAAATGGCTTTCTACCCGGAAAAGCTCATCGAGCGCATAGCGCCGCCATCTTGTTTTGATGAAAAGTGCTTCCAGTGAGCTTTCTACCCGAAAAGCTCATCGGAAGCACTTTTTTATCAAAAAGATGGCGGCGCCAGCAACCAGCGGCCCGGTAAGACTTGTTCCGCGGACTGGTACCGGTCCGTGGACCGGCGGTTGGGGACCCCTGGACTAGGGGACCGACTTTCCCACCAACGTCAGCAAGCCACCCTGGGACGGATTTCCCTCCCCTGTAACCATTGGTTTTACTTTCCAGTTCCAAATGCATGGCTCTACTCAATGTAAGGTTTGTGCTCGGCTGAAGGGTGGGGGCCAGCAGGTGGCTGGGCCATGTGGGCGGCGCAGCCTTGTGTTCCCGCGTAGCCTGGATTAGTTGCTTTGTGGGGGGGGGGACATTTCTCGGTGGACCACCAAAATTTTCTCATGGACCACCAGTGGTCCCCGGCCCACCGGTTGGCGACCACTGACTTGGAGGTTTCATGCGCCACTCAAGTGGTGCAAATGGGTGTGGAGAGCCTTCTTGGACCTATTGAAAGGACTATGTTATAGACTGGAGATAGATGACATCGTGTCCCTCCTCTTCCTCCTCTGTTGAGGGAGGGCTGTTCAATTTTGACCGAGAAGAGAGGATTGATCTATTATCGAAAGCACCTGAGAGCAGGACAAGAAGCAGTGGGTGGAAGTTTGTTAAAGAGAGATCCAACCCAGAACAAAGGAGACATTTTCTGACAGGGAGAACAATTAATCAATGGAACAGCTTGCTTCCTGGAGTTGTGATACTCCATCATAGGAGGTTTTCAGAAATAGATGGACAATTATTTGACCAGGACAGTATAAGTTCTCCTGACTTGAGCAGGGGGGGGTTGGACTATAAGACCTCTGAGGTTCCTTCCAGCCCTATGGTGCTATGTTCTAATTTGTTCTATAAGATTACTTTTGGAGTAATTCTGGAGATCATTCAGAATTCTCCTAGTCAGCGATTTATACCATGGTAGTCAGGGCTCCTAATATCTATTACTTAGCTTAAAGCTTAATAATGATTTTTAGTGTTGTTGTTTTGAAGTGATACATTACGTTTTATAATTTCATACGGATGGGTTGGAAAATTACAATCTCCATATTTTAGATTTCCTTCTTCCCTGATTCATATTTTGCTTGCCTTCGTAACCTTTGAATCTTTTTCCCCGGGTCTATTATCTCTCTCCTTGCTTAATGGTCTTTCTTTAGAATGTTTAATTAAAAAAATATATTAAGCCCCATAGCAGGGCAATGCTTCCCCCCAAAAAAATCCAATAAGACTCTGAATTTTGTTTCGTTTAAACAAATCACTTTCTTAATGAACTACATATTGCACACAGAAACAAAAAAATAAGTAATATGGAAATTATAACAAAAGGAAGTGTTCAAAAGAAGCAAACTATACAGGATACGTATTCATTGAGATAGATAGCAGTTCTGCAGGAAGAATTTAGTGAGTTTAGCCCTATTTCATTATAATGATCCATAGCTAATCTGTATTAATAGCTGGTTTGTTCATATACGGCTAATAATGTCAGTTCAGTAGATAATTGAAGCTGAAGTCTGTATTGTTGTCTTTCCAGTGCTGAAGACTAAGACTGAGATTTTTGAATATTTCTAAGGATTTCCGGTTGTTCTGATTGATCACGTGTGCTGCAGTCCTGATCCATTGTAAAATCTTGGGGTGGGGACGCCATGGCTTCCAAGTATTGTCTCCCTGGTTGCAGAGTTATAGAGCCGAGGCTGAGCACATCGTGTACAAAGCCACAAAGATGACCTTGGAGAAATTGCAGTGACAGTGACAAAATATGATTAAGCCCTGGAAATAAAGAAAGCATTAGAAAAGACACTCAGGCTGGCTCTGCCTTAGTTCCCTGGAGTTTTAAGAGCACGGAAGGGGAGACAAATACAGATTTCCTTCCTCCCAGGATTTTCTTACTACGTTCTATAAAAATGAGAGCTTCATTCATTCTTGAGTCTGTTTCCTGTTGACACATAGACCAAAATATAATACACACAATGAAATTCTCCCAGTGGATATGATTGAACGAATGACAGTCTCTTTGTTTACATTAAAAAAAAAAAACAATATTTTTCCACTAGGATTTTTCCCCCCTGAGATGGAAACCTAGTAGAATTGTCCCAGCTCATTCAGGATTTGTTACGTTGCAGTTAAATTTGAGACAGTGAAAACTGTGTTGACTTCAATTGTCAAAAGAAGCTGTGGCCTAATTAAATCTCTGTGATCTCTCAGCGGGTTGGTTGGTTCAACTGGTTGGTTGGTTGGTTGGTTGGTTGGTTGGTTGGTTGGTTGGTTGGTTGGTTGGTTGGTTGGTTGGTCGGTCGGTCGGTCAGTTGGTCGGTTGGTTGGTTGGTTGGTTGAATAAACAAATATATATGGTCACCCAATTCACATGTAGATGACGGCAAGGGGCTTCCAAAATAAAAACCCATAAAACCCACCACCCTAGTTCCCCATGGCAGCAGCAACACAATCATACCAGCCATTTGATGGAAGCCATCTTCATTTGAGATTCCCAGGCCCTAAAACCATGTCTTTGGGGCCTTTCAGAACAATTGGATGGAGGCCATCAATACCTCTGGGGCAATGATGTTCCATAGAGAAGGGGCCACCACTGAGAAGGCCCCTTTCCAAGGTCCCAAGAGATGTACCTCCCTAATTGATGACACCAGTAACATACCCAGCATTTCCATCCTGGTTGGCCAGGTGGATGTGATAGGAGAGAAAGAGAGAGAGAAATGGTCCTTCAGCTAGCCTGTAGGGGCTTGACATCCACTTCACTGTCCATTCCATAAGTTGAGGATGCCATGAACAGTGATAGGATTGTCTCTCAAGTGGGTCAATTTCAGAAAGGTAACATGAGATCAGACATTCTCAGCTTGACCTTGGTTCCTTGGGCTCAGAAGGGAAAATTTTCTTTGACCCAATTCAGTGGTGGGATTCTACCGGTTCGGCCCAGTTCTGGTAAATCGGTAGTAAAAAAAAAACAGCTCTGGTTTGGCCTAACCAGCATTTTTTTATTCCCGATGATCAGCTGTTCTGGGATTCCCCTCGCTGTCTTACTGCTTCACCCAGGAGGCCAAAAAATGGAACACGGGGGCGGGGGGGCTTGCACCCAAAAAAGAAGAAGAAACCACACTCACCCAGTCACATGGCCATGCCCACCTGGACACGCCCACCTAGCCACACCCACCAAACCGGTAGTAAAAATATTTGCATCCCACCCCGATCCAATTCCAACCAATCATCCTATTTAGTTCATAGAGAGGAGTTTCCTGAGGATGAGCTCCAGCACGACTCCAAGAGCTTGGAAGACAAAACCTGTGGTTCCTGTAACCGGCCCAGGTTGGATCCTACATCCTTTTAGTGTTTGGCTATATTTCCATTGATGCAGTCTAGAACTTCGTTGGTGTCAGCGTTCCAACTAACCAACTCCAACCCAAAAAACAAGCATTTCCTCAAAGTTCCATTTTATTAAAATTGTCCTATTGACCCAGCTGAGAAAACCTGAATCGGAGAGTTCCGGGTTTTCCCTTCCCAAAAGAGAAATCAAAGATCCATCCCTTGCGTCCATCAGTCCATCACATGGCCCAATCAAATCTTCATCCCAACTGGAGACATCCCTCCAGTCACTCCCCTCCAGGTACAGGGCAACATGTCCTTGACTCTCTGAGAAAGGAGTGTTGTTGTGTCTCTGTGAAATCCCCCCTCCCAAATCCCCAGGCACTGAATGTGGCAGCCTCGAAGCTTCCAAGTTCAAAACAATGGCTTCCAAGGCTGACAGTTGGCTTCTTTGGCAGCTGCATCACATTGCTGACTCCTACTTAAGTAGTGCTCCACCAGGACGCTTACATCCTTCTCACAGGCACTGCTGATGAGTCAGGTAACATCTATTCTGTACCTGTGCATCTCTCTAAGTTCAGGACCTGGCTTTTCTCACCAGTGAACTGGACAATAACAAAGTTGGAAGGGACCTTGGAGTGCCTTCTAGTCCAATCCCCTACTCATGCAGGAGACCTTATACCATTTCAGACAAGTGGTTGTCCAATCTCTTCTTCAAAACCACCAGTGATGGAGCATCCACCAACTTCTGGAGGCAACTTCTGTTCCACTGACTGATTGTCCTCATGGTCATGAAGTTCCTCCTTAATTGCAGTTTGCTTCTCTCCTTGGTTAGTTTCCATCTGTTGCTTCTTGTCCTGCCCTTCAGGTGCTTTGGAGAATAGCTTGACCCCCTCTTCTTTGGGGGCGCCCCCTACTACATCTTGTTGAATAGATTATTACAGTAACGTGAAAGGCTTCTAGGAACTCGGAGAAAGATACTGAAGAGTTATGCGCCTTAAACAAGTTTATTTGCATAGTTGTCCACAGACTCGTTTTGAGGATCAAGAAAACACTTGGATGGACCAAATATTTGAAGCAGCACTTTCACACAGCAACTTATCCAAGACTCCTACATTATCCTGCCAAGGTTGTCCTTAGCAATTACATCTGATAACAAGGGAAAACGGTTTTTAATATCAGTACTGTTCCAGTTATGAAATGCTGCTCCTTTGAAGGATGGCTTGACATCTTCATTGCAATTTGATTTTTTTCCCGTTCCCAAGTAATGGGTAAAAAAAACATTTACCACTGTTTTGGAAGTGATTTTTTTTTTTCTGGGAGAACAAAAGAACCTGCTCCAGGTATAAATACTATTTCAGACTCTTTTATTGACAAGACCATAGAGTTTAGGCCACTGAATGTCATTTTTCCACTCTAGTTTGGTCACGCCTGACTTGGAAGACCGTGTTCTGGGCTAGGAAGTTTAAAAATAGACTTTGACAAACTGGAGAGATTTTTCAGAGGAGCTCTTGCGGGAAGCATTAGGCTAGGAACCAAAAGGAAAATTATGGGTATGTTTGGCCTGAGGAAGAGTGAGAGAAGATGCAAGAGAAGCTGTCTACAAGAGAGACCATTGTAGACCAATGTGATCAGGTACCAGGTCTATACTACCATATGTGGTGGACATGCCCAAAGGGGAAAAATACTGGACTAAAATACATACTTGGTTAGAAAAAAAACAATAAAGCAACACATAGATTTGAAACCAGAAATATTCTTGTTGGGTATATTACCAGAACAATATAATAAAGGGAAGGCATACTTAACTTTACATGTATTTACAAGGCAGTAAGAATTGTGCTTGCACAAAAATGGAAAAATGAAGAGATTCCTAGAGATGAAAATGTTATGAAAAATACTAAAATGTGCTGAGATGGATAGATTAACACTCAAAGTCAGAGGTGGGTATTCAGCAGGTTCTGACCAGTTCTGGAGAACCGCTAGCAGAAACTTTGAGTAGTTTGAAGAACTGGCAAATCCCACCTCTGACTGGCCCCACCCCCATCTGTTTTCTGCCTCCTGAGTCCCAGCTGACTGGTTGCCCTGCACAGGAGAATGGAGCTGGAAAGCAGGTTAGTGGGGTGGGAAGGGAATGGGATTTTGCAGTATCCTTCCCCTGCCACGCCCACCAAGCTGGTTCCATGCCCACGGAACCAGTAGTAAAATAACACTACTCAAAATAAAATAAAATAAACAGAATACTTTTTAACATGGGACTTGCTTTACCAATGGCTAACTAACTAACAGTGGCTACAAGGGACGTGGTGGCTCAGTGGCTAAGACGCTGAGCTTGTCGATGAGAAAGTTCGGCGCCCCGTAATGGAGTGAGCTCCTGTTCCTTGTCGCAGCTTCTGCCAACCTAGCAGTTCGAAAGCATGTAAGAAAAATGCAAGTAGAAAAATAGGGACCCCTTTGGTGGGAAGGGAACAGCGCTCCATGCGCCTTCGGTGTTTAGTCATGCCGGCCACATGACCACGGAGACGTCTTCGGACAGCGCTGGTTCTTTGGCTTTATAATGGAGATGAACACCACCCCCTACAGCCGGAAATGACTAGCATGTATGTGCAAGGGGAACCCTTTAAGTCAGGTCTAATGTACAGTACTAATGGTAACTTATAAAGGGCTGTGAATTGAAACACCTTTCATGTAGTTGATGGTTATTCACTTAATGACCGTGTGACTAACTTGACAACTGCAGGGATTCTCTTAACAGCTGCATCAAGAAAGGTCATAAAATGGGGCAAAGTTCACTTAAAAGCTGTCTCGCTTAGCAACAGAAATATTGTGCTCTGTTGTGGTCATAAGTCGAGGACTACCTGCAGCTACGACGGTTGTGGCACCCCAGGCCACGTGATTATGATTTGCAACTTTCCCAGCTGGCTTCTGACAAGGAAAGTCAATGCAAGAAACCTGTCAGATTGGGTGGGACTCACTTAATGTCCGCCTTGTTTTAGCGACAGAAATTCCAGCCCTAATTGTGGTGCTTAAGGGGAAAGCTTATCTGTACGCAATTAGAATCCCTTCCAAATTTGCTTTCTTTTAACCTGACAGATTTTATAAACGGAAGGACTCCCCTTGTTTTAACATTTTCATCCGCAAACAATATTGTCTTTTGGGGGGACAATTCCTACTTTAAAAACACACCACTGTGAGCAGCGAAACAAAGGAAATTGCCTTGGAGTGTCAGCGAAAGCCGCAACCGTCTTTCTAATATATCACCAAATGTATGTTATTAGCCGTGTTTGGAATAGATACGAGAGCAGAGCATTATTTTGGAAAAGCGGCTTTTACAGGGAGACAAATCAAATGGACGTTAACCGTGGCGTTTTCAGGCCGAGACATCAAACTCAGGGACCTGCTGTGAAATAGTCCTTGTTTCTGGAAAGATTCCTATTACAACTTCAATTTACTTTCCAGGGCTTGGAAATAGCCCGTTCCCCTTTTCCCTGACAGGAACCTAATTAAAACAGCTTGTAAACTGAAGAAAAGTGTGATTCCGCTTGCTATTCCCCTCCCACCCCATGGATTTGCCCCTCTCTCACTTGGTTTGCAACCAGACAGGTCCAAATATTCCTTTCGGGGCGCATTGATGTTGATTTTTCAAGCCTTGTAAACTCTCACCTGTCTTATCCACCCGGCCTCCACCAAAACCCTTGAGGATTTGGGCTTTTTTTCTGCTATGAATTCTTTGCCGCAGTCTCAGCCTTTTTTGCCCCCATGTTTCTTCAGCTGGGGGACCATAATGAAAAAGGAGCCTTAAAACGCAGTGCATAAATCTACTCTAAATAACCAGCGGTGGAAACCCGAGCTTTTATTTTTCCCGGTTGCCAAGGCTGCCATTTGCAATTTAGCATCGCTTGAAAGGGGTCCTTGGAGCTTTGCAGAATCCACACAACACACACACACACACACACACACACACACACACACACACACGTTAGTTAAACTTTCTTCCCTCTGATCCATGGGGGTGGGTAGGGAGGTTTGGCTTCCAATACTGGCAAGTCCTTGATGTATGACCACAGAGAAGCTGCTACAGTTGTAAGTGTGAAAATTGTTCATAAGTTATTTTTTCAGTGTCATTGTAACTCTTTTTTCCAAGTATATGTTTTATTTTTATTCAGAAACATTTTGAATACAGTGTATTGTCCGAGTATGTCATTTACAGAAAGAACAAAAGAAAAACAAACAGAAGTAACAACATATATAGTAATATCAATAATAAAATAGTGTAACAAAATAATTTTAACTAGATTTCTCTTTGTATTAGCTTATTGATACTTCCGTTAAGTATATTGACATGTTTATAATTATCAACCTTCTTTCATACATAAACATACATAAATTCATACATAAATGGTAATCTTCCCTCACCTACTATCTACCTCTTATCTCTAACCACTCATAAAATCTGTTCCATGTTCAGTAATATTCTTTATCTTCTTTGTCCTTTATTTTTAATGTCAATCTATCCATCTTTGCACAGTCTAGTATTTTCTGAATTACGTCCTTATCTATTCTCATTTTTCCAATATTGTGCAAATACAATCCTTGCTGCTGTCAATAGATGAAAAACCAAATATACAGTCCCTTTATCGTAGCCCTCTGGCATTTTATCCAACAGTGTCGTTCAGGGTAGGATTCAGCCGGTTCGCACCAGTTTCTGAGCAGTTTGGTGAACTGGTTGTTGGAAGAAATCATTAGGGCAGAGAACCGGTGGTTAAATTATTTGAATCCTACCACTGGGGTCGTCGTATCTTTGAAGGTCACTAAACAAACTTGTAAGTCAAGAACTGCCTGTATGACTTTTATACCACATGCCTGCTGCCAGGAGACAACCTAGAACAAATGCCTCTGGGTGGGGCATTATTTGGGCCTCGTACAAGATCTAAACCAGGAGTCCCCAAACTTGGCAACTTTAAGACTTGTGGACTTCAACTCCCAGAATTCTGGGAGTTGAAGTCCACAAGTCTTAAAGTTGCCAAGTTTGGAGGCCTCTGATCTAGACCGTGAATTACAGGGGCCTTTCCTAACTGCTCGGGTGGAGAAGGAGACCCTGGACTCAGAACCAGGGTCACCTCTAAAAATACGCGGGATTTGCATGGTCTCATTGTGAGGAGGAGCAGGGGATGGGCTCACACCCTGTTCTAAGTTCATTTCCCAATCTTTGCCCCTCACAAAGAGCCTTTTCAGAGCAACCGGGTGTAAACAGATTAGATAATCCCGCTCTACTCATCCAGCTGTGTGACCACCACCCAACGGAATGTCCTCCTGGGGTGTCAACTATTTTGGTCCTTCGATGGCACACAGACCAGGCTTTCTGCGGAGTTACTAACATGAGTATCCTTAGAGGAAGCCATGCCAAGAGTCCAGCTCATCCTGTTCCAGTGAGGGGACAGAGAGAGAGAGAGAGAGAGAAAGAGAAGCATCTTTGGGTAGGGAAATATATTTTTCCATTGAGCTAATCTAGGGAGCAGAAGGAGTCGTCCAGGAATCATAAGAATTTTTCTCAGTTTCTCAGAGGGATGGAACAAAAGACTCAGCCCCTTTCTTTAGAAAGACAGAGATAGCTGGATGGATAGAGATAGAGATAGAGATAGAGATAGAGATAGAGATAGAGAGATAGATAGATAGATAGATAGATAGATAGATAGATAGATAGATAGATAGATAGATAGATGAGAGAGAGAGAGAGAGAGAGAGAGAGAGTCAGACATGGATAGATAGAGATACATAAATGATAGATGGAGAGAGAGAGAGATGGATAGATATAGATGGATAGATATGGATAGATAGATGAAAGAGGGAGAGAGAGAGAGAGGGATACAGATAGATAAAGATGGGTATGGATAGATAGATGAATGATAGATGGATAGAGATAGATGATAGATGCTATAGACAGATATGGATGGGTGGGTGGGTGGGTGGAGAGAGAGAGAGAGATGAATAGATATGGATAGATGGATAAATGATAGATGATAGAGATAGATAGACAGAGATAGATAGAGATAGATAGACAGATAGATGGACAGAGACAGACAGATAGAGTAAAAATCAACAGAAATTGAGAGTTTCAGGACTAAGGAAGATGATATTAAACAAAATCTTTTTTGTTGCTCTTGTAGCTTTCTCCTAAGCTGTTTCAAAAGTAGATTTCTTTCTTAAAAATTGAAAGCACTATTACAACACTAATTATTATTATTTTTTAAATGTATCATTAGGTATCATTTTAATGCCATTTTAGCATTTAGCTATTGTTAGCTTGGTAATTTCAGTTCATGTAGTCTTCAGTTGCATTATGTTAACTTCTTCCTGTTACACACACATACACTCTCTCTCTCTCTCTCTCTTCCTCCCTCCCTCCCTCCCTCTCTCTCTCTCTCTCTTTCTTTCTGTGCAGAATTGTATTGCAACCAGCGGTTCTACCTGAAGCTGCTCAATAAATTTTGATTTTAAAGGACTGTGTTTATCTATTTTTATGGGGTTACGTTTACATTTTTATATTTGTTGCAAGATGCCTGTTTTTGATTCCGGCAGCTGCTTCTCGGCGCAAATTAAGAGGACGTGAGAAGAAAAGTTCAATTTGTAGGTTGCGTGTCGGTTCCTTTCGCGCCTGTGGAAAATCTGTTTTTCTCAGACAGTTAATAATTTTAGCTTTTTTGAACAGCTCTGGGCCACTTGGTTAATGATCAGAATGCAATCTGTCCCATGTTTTCCAAGATGTTCCTTAGATACTGGAATACCTGGTGTCAGGGGCGGGATTCAAAAATCCCAACAACCAGTTTGCTGCCCAGTTGCTGGGTGGGCGTGGCCATGGTGGGCGTGGCCTACCGGAACTCCCAGTAGGACCGTTTTTCACCTTCCCCAGAGTCCGGAGGCTTCCCTCGGCCCTTCGGAAGCCGCAAACAGGCCCATTTCTGGACTTCCGGAAGGCCCATTTTTCCCCCTCCCAGAGCCTCCGTGCAGACCCTGCCCTTGACCTCCATTGAAAATGGGCCGCCTGGAGACTCCTGGGAGGGGCGGGGCAGGGCGGGCGGGGCCTGCCAGTCGGTCCAAATACCAGTTCGGTGAACCAGATGTAAATTTAACATCCAATTCGTCCGAACCGGTCCAAACCGGTAGAATCCCATCCCTGCCTGGTGTGTATTTATGACCATTGCAATATCCCGAAGTTGTTTGACACACACACACCCCTTTGCATACTTCCCAGCCAACTTCTGACAAACAATGGTTGGATTTGCTTAAGGCTGATTTGCTTAATGACTAGAGGTTTTACTTTACTGCAGCGAATTCCCTTAATAATTGTGGCCAAATGGTCGTAAAATCAAATGCGATTCACTTAACAACTGCCTTGCCTAGCAGTGGGAGTTCTGGTCTCGATTATGTCATAAGTTGAGGATTATCTGTAATGACATGTTAGGGGTCCCGTCCTTCTGAATATCTTCTTCCTTTGGTGTTTATCTTTGGCAGCCTAGATTAATTACAAATGAGCCGTCTGATCTATCTAACTCTAATTAGCATGCCGGTTATTACATCCCTTTAAATCTTGGTTATTTTGTTTGGTTGAGCTGTTGGTTTTATTTGAGAGATGAAGAAAGGAGATTCTCCCAATCCCCGAACCTCAGTCCTTTCATTGCAAGGTTAACTTAGAAGTCTTTGAAGCTTTCTCATTTAGGGGGCTCAGTGGCTAAGATGCTGAGCTTGTCGATCAGAAAGGTGGGCAGTTCAACGGTTCGAATCCCTAGCGCCGCGTCACGGAGTGAGCTCCTGTTCCTTGTCCCAGCAGCTTCTGCCAACCTAGCCGTTCGAAAGCGTGTAAAAAAATGCAAGGAGATCAATAGGGAGCCCTTTGGTGTTCCGTGCGCCTTCCAAGGCATTTAGTCCTGCCGGCCACATGACCACAGAGACATCTTCGGACAAAGCTGGCTCTTTGGCTTTGTAATGGAGATGAGCAGCGCCCCCTAGAGCCAGGAATGACTAGCACGGATGTGCGAGGAGGGGAACCTTTACCATTTGGGTTACAATACGGCCCATGGTTTGTTACCTATGCTCATTGGATTGCCACCAAGAAGGAGGCTTTTAAGCAGAAGACTGGACCGCCGTTTGTCTGAAATGGGGTGTAGGGTCTAGACCAGGGGTGTCCAACCTTGGCAACTTTAAGACTTGTGGACTTCAACTCCCAGAATTCCTCAGCCAGCAAAGCTGGCTGAGGAAGTCTGGGAGTTGAAGTCCACAAGGTCTTAAAGTTGCCAAGGTTGGACACCCCTGGTCTAGAAGATCTCTGAGGTGCCTTCCCATTCTGTTAAGGAATTGCCTTGCCTTGGATCGGTTCATTTTTTGGCGATCTTAGAAAGTCCAACCTGTGCACGGGAATCGATTTGAAGAGCTAGATCTAGGTCGGGTTGCAAGCGAGGGCGGTGGAAGATGGGGAGGAGGAAAGGAGACAAGGATTTTCATGGAAACTCCGAAGAATGCTCCCTTCTGTTTGAAGAACCCATTTAACTGTCCCGGGAGCTAATTTATACCACTTCCTTTCAATAGCTATTTTGCTAATGTATGCCATATGTTAATACCGGTTCTTGTTTGTGATTTGTGGAGCTCTTGCCGTCCCCTTTTTCTTCTTGTAACCTAGAAATTTGGCACAGGCTGGGCAGATTTACGTCCCTCTTTGGAAATAAATCTGAAGGCCAACCTTTCTGGTCACCACCCAGGGGATCCTGGCCCCAATGAGACTCAGCTTTACGTTCTCAAAAGCCTTGGAGCTGTCGGGACGGGCTTTCACAAAGAAGGTTTGTGTCTCTCCTGCCTTGGGAAGCACTCCAGGTGTGTGATGGGTGAGCCAGGGCAAGGATGGGAGGGGCCAGCTGGGTTTTGGGGGGAGCCATGGAGAGGAGCGGAGGACAATCTCGGGAAGGAAAGAGCCATTTTTCAGAGAAGGGGAGGGGGTGTTGTGGTGTTATCTTCACGGGATTCTTTTTCTTCCAAAGGGAAAGTGAATTCGGGCAGGAGGGAGGGATGATGGAGAGATAGAGGGAGGGGGAGAAGAGAAAGAGACACAGAGAGAGTTAATAGAGAGCTGAAAGAGAGAGAGAGAGAGAGAGAGAGAGAGAGAGAGAGAGAGAGAGAGAGAGAGAGAGAGAGAGAGAGAGAGAGAGAGAGAGAGAGAGAATAAAGAACAGTATGAGAAGGAGAGTAGGTAGAGAGAGAGAGATGATAGACAGATAAGATAGTTGGATAGATAGATAGATAGATAGATAGATAGATAGATAGATAGATAGATAGATAGATAGATAGATGATAGATAGATAGATAGATAGATAGATAGATAGAGATAGATAGATAGATAGATAGATAGATAGATAGAGAGAGAGAGAGAGAGAGAGAGAGATAGAGAGATAGATAGATAGATAGATAGATAGATAGATAGATAGATAGATAGATAGATGATAGATAGATAGATAGATAGATAGATAGATAGATAGATAGATAGATAGACAGATAGAAGAAAATGAGAGAGAGGAAGGAGAGAGGGAGGGAGGGAGGGAGGGAGGGAGGGAGGGAGGGAGGGAGGGAGGGAAAGAAAGAAAGAAAGAAAGAAAGAAAGAAAGAAAGAAAGAAAGAAAGAAAGAAAGAAAGAAAGAAAGAAAGAAAGGAGGGAGGGAGGAAAAGAAAAGGAAAGAAATAAAGGAGGGAGGGAGGGAGGGAGGAAAAGAAAAGGAAGGAAGGAGAGAGGGAGGAAAAAGAAAGAAGGGAGGGAGGAAAAGGAAGAAAGAAAGGAAAGAAAGAAGGAAGGAAGGAAGGAAGGAAAGAAAGAAAGAAAGAAAGAAAGAAAGAAAGAAAGAAAGAAAGAAAGAAAGAAAGAAAGAAAGAAAGAAAGAAAGGAGGGAGGGAGGGAGGGAGGGAGGGAGGGAGGAAAAGAAAAGGAAAGAAATAAAGAAAGGAGGGAGGGAGGAAGGAAAAGAAAAGGAAGGAAGGAGAGAGGGAGGAAAAAGAAAGAAGGGAGGGAGGAAAAGGAAGAAAGGAAAGAAAGAAAGAAGGAAGGAAGGAAGGAAGGAAGGAAAGAAAGAAAGAAAGAAGAGGGGGGAGGAAAAGAAAGGAAGAGGAAAGAAAGAAAGAAAGAAAGAAAGAAAGAAAGAAAGAAAGAAAGAAAGAAAGAAAGAAAGAAAGAAAGAAAGAAAGAAAGGATGTTTTTCCTCTCTGGGCATGTGTGCTGCTTATGAAGCTCAGTCAAGGGACTGTCAGGGGAAGCAATCTGGATGGTGTGTCTCATAAAACAGGAAGGCTTATATATACATGAATCGAGACTTCCTGTTAGCAGGAAAGGCATCTCTTGGAGGCCAGAGGTACACTCTGTGTGTCACCTGATTCTGGGGAAGGAAGTGAGTCATCCAGCATTCTCCTGTTTCCCACATTTAGGGCCTTCTTTTCACAGTAGTGGTTGTCCTTGGCCAACGAACGCCTAGGTTGAGGTTATGCTGAATTGGATACCCTTAGTCCTCAGGCCTCCAGGCTATCCTGCCTAGACTGCCCAACTCTGAGCTCCGCACAGGGGCCTCTGTTGAAACTTCTCACAAAACCTGCCTCTCCATATCTCCACCAACTTCCTGATGTGCGCCAACATCTCTTGCTGAATCGCAAGAATCCCAAGTTTCTATAGGAAAAGGTGTTTTCCTGAGGCATTCCTGTCATTTGGCATCCAAGCAGAAGAAATAGCTCCTCTAAAAGCCAACTGATCGAGGGAACTTCTAAACCACAAAGAAATGGTTCATTATCTCTACTTCTGATGTCTCCCGGGGTCGATCAAATCAATGACCCAAGACATGAGAACTGGAGAAGCAACTGGGATCTATGCTTTCGGTTTTCGGTGTTTTCAGCATGAGTCAGGCAAGGTTGGAAGTACATTCGGGTGAGTTTGTTCGGTTGGTCAATCAGGAATTATTTAAGTATAACGGGTGCTTTCCTTTTCCCAAGATGTCTTCCGAGCTCCTAGATTGTCCAGTGATGGTGAGGTTCCGATTCGGAGACAGAAATTGTACTGTGTCTCCCCGAAAATAAGACCCTGTCTTATATATTTTTTTGCCACCCCAAAAAAGGCACTAGGTCTTATTTTCAGGGGATGCCATCCACTGATTAATCTCACTTCCACACATCGCCCCCGGCCTCCTTTTCGCGGTCAGAGGCCTTCAGGAACTACTTCTTCTGCAGCCGGACAGACTTTCCTGAAGGCCTCTGTGGTCAATAACAGAGCTCTGGATCGATCCAGAGCTTTGTTCTCAGCTCCAGAGGCCTTCAGGAAAGCCTTGTTGGCTGCAGAAGAAATGGGCTGGCCAGGCAGGTGTCGGGGTGTGCGAGGCCTGGCTACACCTGTCCAAAGGTAAATAGTAGGGCAGCTCCACCTCCCTCATTGCCACCCTAGCTTAATTTTTACCCAGGCACTTTGGAGTGGGCGGGATCTTAATTGGGGCTTATTTTGGAGGTAGGGCTTATATTGGATGCATGTGTAAAAAAAAAATCAAGCTAGGGTAGGTCATATTTTTGGGGAAACAGGGTAGTCATGTTGGTGTCCTTGGTAGCAGAGCTGGATAGGGAAACAGCTGGTTGGATGGGTATTCATATGAGTAAGATACCAAACAGGTATTGCTGCCTGTCTGTCCATGCTCTCTACCTTCCAGGGAAAAAGAAGAGGACCTCAGCCATCATCAGAAGGAAGGATGCTCTAGGTTTTGTTCCTTAGAAACAGCATAAGACCATAAGTGAGGACAGGTGCTGTAGTTGCCGACCGGAAAAGTCTCTGAATGATGGTGGTGATTCGGTCAATGGGCCATTTGAGCATCTTTTGTGACAGGTCGTCTTCTCTCATCTTCATCTTTCAGTACATCAGAGGTATCAAATGACTTCTTCCTCTCCACAAGGATCATCTTGGGATATTTTTTGGTCTGGGGAGATTTCATCCAGGTCATGGTTATCCCAAAGATGCTTTTCCCAAAAGCTAAACGTCTCAATTATTTTTCCTTTGAAAATGTTTCATTCCACGAGAAGTTTCTTCAGTTCTGAAGTCCAGTTGCCTTTTGGAAAAATGACTTTTGTTTGTTTGTTTGTTTTGGCCTTTGTTGATTCAGGAGTTTCTGAGCTTCTACTGATGTCCTCCAGAAGTATTAGAATTATAGTTATAACCAGTGTTTGGTAACATGATGCTGGAGTATCAATAGATCTAGAAGATCCACAATGGAGACAACTGTTTGTCAGAAGTGGGCTAGGGTTTCCTGACTAAGCAGGGAGATGGACTAGAAGACCTCCAAGGTCCCTTCCAACTCTGTTATTCTAATTGTTCTTCTAACTATGGCTAAGTTTGCATCCAAGAAATACCATAGTAATGAAGTCCACAATCCACATGTCAGTGGAGAGTCTCAGCCATCCGGGTCATGGTTATCCTAAAGGTGCTTTTATCAAAGGGCAACTGGACTTTGTCTATCAACAGAGGGGGAGGGATACAACACTACCTATTTCCAGTCTACAACACAATCCTTTCAGCAGTTCCATGAAGGCTCCACCCCCATTTGCACTACTCAGATGACCCCGAGGACACAGATAAACCTCCAAGTGGCCTCAATGACTCTCAAGAAGAGCGCTAATGACCAGAGGATCTACAAGGAATATTAATCCTTCCATTCCTCCCCACTCAATCAGAACTGAAGAAAGCCTCCTGTGTGAGAAGCGAAACGCCTTCAAGGAAAAACAAAACCCAGTTGCCTTTTGAAAAAGCACTTTGGGGTCAATGGTCCAAATTCTGTGTGAAATTCATTTACCACAAAGTCGTCTTCATTTTAGCCTGGGCAGCTGCCATCTTTCTTTTAACAATGAGCAC
The DNA here is from genome assembly GCF_049901735.1 of Notechis scutatus. NCBI lineage: Eukaryota > Metazoa > Chordata > Lepidosauria > Squamata > Elapidae > Notechis > Notechis scutatus. Next base: position 3,935,376 of record NC_142014.1, read on the forward strand.
TTGTAAAAGTTTTCATTTCAAATATCCATGATGCCTTTTATGTTTGGCCTGTTAGATGACTGCATATTCGTGGCAACCTGTTTTCTTTTTCTTTCTTTTTCTTTTATAAAATGTTCTTTGTTTCAGTACATTAGAACTCACAATACTTCAAAACAGGCTGTTTAAACGGCAGCCTGCTGGGTGGATGGTACGGCAAAACAAGATTGGCAGTAAACACGTTGGCTAACATTTAAAAGTCCTGACAGATTAGCTGCAGAACAAATACAATCAAGTCAATAACAGATTACAGCATCATAACAGATTATCTGAACCAGTAACAGATTATCTGAATTATCAAAATTAAAGGACACTATATATATATATATATATATATATATATATACACACACACACACACACATATATATGGTATTCAGCTTTGTTCGGGTATTTTCCCACGTCATTATAGTTGTGCTTTTAAAGTTGGAGCAACGTTTTGGCAGAATCTCATCTGCCATCATCAGGCTTCTGTATTGGGTTCATCTGTGAGTCAGGCTTTCACAGCCGTTTCTGTTTTAAATTTGGGGCTAGCCTACTGCTGTGCCAGAATGGTTTTTTCTTCATCCTGATTAGTTGGGAGTCTTGGTCTGTGTTTATTGGTCTTGGAGTTTGCTGTGTTCTGCTTGGTTGGTGTTTCTAATACCTTCTGTCTCTTTTGTAGCTTTTTTTTTGTCTAGGGACCTCCTGTCTTCTACCTGTCCAAGCCCAACTATGTATATCATGTTTTCCCTTAATAAAACTAATCCTCTCTGTCAAGAGGAAGAAACTTAGGAAAGCTACACAGGGAACAATGTTATTATTAAGATGGTGACTTGATCATTGGTTGCCCTCTCCCCTCTTTGGAAGAGCTTTATAGCTCCCGCAGCCTTAAGAAAGTTCAAAACATTCTCAAAGATCCATCTCATCCTGCGAACCCCCTTTTTTTGAACTATTACCATCTGGCAGATGGTACCGGACAATAAAAACACAAGGACAAATGGGCTGAAAAACAGCTTCTATCCCAGGGCATAACTATTGAATCCTACTGTATAATGCAATATTAATGCAATATCAGAGGTTTTCAATTCAATGTACAGAATGTGAAGGAGGTGTGTTTGTGTTTATTTTCATAGTCATAATGTACACTGAAGATGGCATTTAATTTCGTTGTAGGAGGTGCAATGACAATAAACTAAACTAAACCAGGAAGTTCAAATAATTTACCTCTTTGAGTAATCGCCATTTTCTTCCCCCTAACTAACTCATGCAATAACTGTCAGAAGATAAGAATTATCTCAATTTTTTTTTCAAAGTCTACCCTGTTGGTCAATGAGAACCATCTGACTTCATAACGGATGTTGTAGGTCATGGTTGGTTGCTGCTCTCAGTAACTGTACACATTTTTGTATTGCAGTTCACTTACGCACTGGGGAGCTACGGTAAGCAAGCTGATAGTTTTGAACCACGAAACCCACAATCCCTTGCCATTGTCATACAGGTGTACTAGCTCATAGAAGTTGTCTTACCTTTGAGAACATCAGTTGTGTATTCCTGTGGTGGAGCTAGGCTAGCGAAGGTCACGGTGATGACAGTGGTGGGTTCTCTACCTTTAAGAAAACCAGACTGCTATATTTCAAAGAACCAGGTCCGTTCCTTGAGAGTAAAGTTTTGGTAAAGGGAAGGTAGTCTACAAGTAGTCTTTTCTATCTTCAGTTTCTCTGCCTTAGGTGGGAATTGTAGCTCAACACACCTCATTAGGGATGCACTTGGGCAAGTTATTCCCATTGTACATTTATCTACTCAGTGTCTCCATCTAATAAGAACCCCGTTAGTGTGAACCGGTTCAAGTATTCAAGAAAATCACCCTAGCAAGTGAAGGTTGTCTTCCAAATTCTTTGCCTCAGTAGTCCTTCTTCTCTCCAGCTGCTTTCCCTGGCATGATTGGTTGTCTGCATTCCCTGGAATAGTTGGGTTGCTCCAAGGGAACAGCAGTCAACCAAAACAGGTTGTTTGCTGCTTACTTATGGAAGCTCTGTGATGCTTCAAAGAAACACCTGGTGGGACATGTCTATGGTGATTCTCCATCATCCAAGGTCATAGTTGTCCCAAAGGTGCTTTTTCAGGACGCAAGTGGACTTTCTGGTTTTTCTTTGAAGATGTTTCCCTTCTCATCCAAGAAGCTTCTTCAGCTCTGAAGCGTCTTCTTCAAAGGGAGGTCTTCAGAGCTGAAGAAGTTTCTTGGATGAGAAGCAAAACATCTTCGAGGAAAAACCAGAAAGTCCAAGTGCCTCTTGAAAAAGCACCTTGGGGACACATAGTTGGATAAAGCCTCCATCCCAGAGCCTCTTTGAAGCGAAGCCTTGATTTGAAACAGCGTCGCCTCTTAATTGAAAACAGGCTCCAAGGAATGTGGAGGCCTCTTCCCACTCTAGAGGCCAACCAAATCAAGTCAACCCACTTCAATCTCCACTTTGAGGCACCAAGGTGGAACGAGGGCAAGGCAGGAAGACAGTCTGAATTGAGGTGATGTCTTCGACAGTCTCCTCTTCAACTCATCCTCCAAAACGGAGTTAATCCATAAACAAGTATTGAAGCATACTTGATTCTTAGCATCATTTGGCATCTACCTAGTATATAGTATATGTATACCTAGTATATATCTGGTATATAGTATATGGTGTCTACCTACACTTAGACTGGGTGAAACCAGGCTTAATAGCAGTAACTGGGAGACGGATCTTGGAGTCTTAGTGGACAACCAATTAAAGATGAGCCAGCAGTGTGCAGCAGCATCCAAAAAAGCCAATGCAATCCTAAGTTGAGTTAATAGAGGGATACAATCAAGACCAAGGGAGGTACTAATACCACTCTATAAAGACTTAGTAAGACCACAGCTAGAGTACTGCATCCAATTTTGGTCACTACGCTATTAAAAAAGATGTTGAGACTCTGGAAAGAATACAGAGAAGAGCAACCAGGATGATGAGGGGATTGGACGCTCAAACATATGAAGAACGGTTACAGGAACTGGACATGGCTAGTCTAGTGAAGAGAAGGACCAGGGGAGACAGGAGTATTTGAGGGGCTGCCCCAGAGAGGAAGGGGTCAAGCTATCTTCCAAGGCACCCAAAGGCCAGACAAGGAATAATGGATAGAAACTGAACAAGGAGAGATTCAAAGCTAGAAATAAGGAGGAATTTCCTGACAGTGAGAACAGCCAACCAATGGAACAGAAGTTGCCCTCAGAAGTTGTGGGAGCTTCATCACTGGAAGAGACTGGACTGCCATTTGTCGGAAATGGTGTCGGGTCTCCTGCTTGGGTAGGGGGTTGGACTAGATGACCTACAAGGTCCCTTCCAACTCTGATTATCTGTAGTCAGCCCAACTTGATGTAAATGACTGTGCAGACAGATTGAAATGCGATTTGTTGGGGAAAAAATTATGACGTTTGAGACGGGAAGGTGACATGGGTCGGTAATGCCCTACCTTAGCTTTAGAGATTCTCCAGTTACTAACGTCGGTGGGTGTTTGTCATTCGGGGGGAGGGGTATTAATTTTTGTGGGAGAAGATCCACTGGCTCTCTCGGCCGCGCCTCTACACTTCATGTCACACGTGCATGTGTGTGCACGTGCACAGGCTTATGGTAGAAACCAAAACGTCATTCTTGGTGGCTTCTTGAAGAGCGTGAGACACCAGGCATTGTGAGGTGCATGGCTCAAGCATTGCGGTCTATGAATGTCTCTATTGGGGGGCTGGCTCAACCCAGTCTGTGTCATCAGCTCTGGCCAATGTTGCTATCACTGCGCGCATGTCCACCAGAAGACACGAGTCCTCCTCCATCCCTTGTTTGAACCTCCTCCTCGCCCTTCCCCCATGCTGCTGCTACCTTTCTGAGTGTGTTCTTTGTTGTCTCTCTCTCTCTTTCAGCCCAAGCTTTTATCCAAGGAGCTGCTAGATCTGGTAGCGTCCCATTTCAACCTGAAAGAAAAGGAATATTTCGGAATCGCCTTCACCGATGAGACGTAAGTGTCTTGAGGACCAAGAGTCTACCGTTTAGAAGATCAAGGAAGCTTTGCTTTCTGGAGAAATTGCTCCCTGGATTAATAATCTCTGGAGAATCTCAATCATGGTGGTCCCCCAAGGTGGTTTTTCCAAAAGGCACCTGGGTTTACTTTCTGTCTTTTTTTAATCAAGTTTTTTTTTTTAATTTATATATACATATTTTGAATGCAATGTGTTGTCCAGGCATTTCATTTTACAGAAGGAAATAAAAAACAACCCCAAAGTAACAAATATACTGATAGCTGTTGCAGTAGCAATAGCCCTTAGACTTATACACCGCTTCACGGGGCTTTCCAACCCTCTCTAAGTGGTTTACAGAGTCAGCCTCTGGCCCCCAACAATCTGGGTCCTCATTTTACCCACCTCGGAAAGACGGAAGGCTGAACCAACTGTCAACCGGTCAGGATCAAACTCCTGGCAGTGGGCAGAGTTAGCCTGCAGCATTGCCTTCTAATCATTACGCAAGGAAGGAAGGAAGGAAGGAAGGAAGGAAGGAAGGAAGGAAGGAAGGAAGGAAGGAAGGAAGGAGAGGGAGGGAGGGAGGGAGGGAAGGGAAGGAAGGAAAGGAAAGGAAAGGAAAGGAAAGGAAAGGAAAGGAAGGAAGGAAGGAAGGAAGGAAGGAAGGAAGGAAGGAAGGAAGGAAGGAAGGAAGGAAGGAGAGGGAGGGAGGGAGGGAGGGAGGGAGGGAGGAAAGGAAGGAAAGGAAAGGAAAGGAAAGGAAAGGGAAGGAAAGGAAAGGGAAGGAAGGAAGGAAGGAAGGAAGGAAGGAAGGAAGGAAGGAAGGAAGGAATAGCAATAGCCCTTAGGAGGAGGATGGGATGGAGGAGGAGGACTGTGGGATCCTTGATACTCTCTGAACTTAGATGTTTTCTTGCAGATGTTTCATTACCCAAACTAGGTAATATCAGTTGGGTCATGAAACATCTGCAAGAAAACATCCAAGTTCAGAGAGCACCAAGGATCCCACAGTCCTCCTCCTCCGTCCTGCTCCTCTCCACAAACCCCACTCCCACTGATGGTGTTCCCTAGTTGGGTCATGAAACATCTGCAAGAAAACCACCAAGCTCAGAGAGCACCAAGGGGCCCCTCAATAGAATCACTGGATGGATGGAGGTGTGCATGGGTTCGCTCGCGTCCACACACACACCTGCTTGCGAAAAATTGGGATTCCTGGGAGTCAACTATTCAACTGTGGAGTCCATTCATCCATTAGGTCTCCCTGTCACTTTGGACATCGATCAGAGATGTTCTTGGGAAGCCTCTCCGCCTTCCGCTGTCTGGAGGGAAGAGCCACTGACCTGTGGCAGATCTGAACAAGTGGAGGGAAGGTTCAGGCCAATTAAAGAGGGAAGATTTATATCCTCTGCGGGGGAAACAACCAGGCAGATGCAACCTTATTGTTCCTTGACGGAGAAAAGATTCCTAAATATATTAGAGGATTATTAGCAACAACACCCACTGAAGCTTGTTCACTGTGGATCGATAAACTTGCTGGATACGCAGCATTAAAATGCTGCTTTAGAAAGCTAGAAAAATAGTCTTTGCACTTGGAGAAGACTTTAGATCTGGCCTCATTTCAAGGGCAGTTGATCTTCTTTGTTTATTATTATAGGTTTTTTTTTATTTCAAAAAAGGCTGTAGATGGATTATTTGGTACTTTTTAATTTCTTTGGCAGAAACTGCCTGGGGAAGCTTTAGAAATTGGAAACAGGAAGACATGCAGATGGATGGATGGATGGATAGATGATAGATAGATAGATAGATAGATAGATAGATAGATAGATAGATAGATAGATAGATAGATAGAAGATAGATGGATGGATGGATAGATAGATAGATAGATAGATAGATAGATAGATAGATGGATGGATAGATAGATAGATAGATAGATAGATAGAGATAGATAGATAGATAGATAGATGGATAGATAGATAGATATAGATAGATAGATAGATAGATAGATAGATAGATAGATAGATAGATAGATAGATAGAAGATAGATGGATAGATGGATAGATAGATAGATAGAGATAGATAGATAGATAGATAGATAGATAGATAGATAGATAGATAGATAGATAGATAGATAGATAGATATAGATGAGAGCGTAGATGAGAGAGAGAGAGATTATATAGATAGATAGATGATAGAGAGAGAGAGAGAGAGAGAGAGAGAGAGAGAGAGAGAGAGAGAGAGAGAGATCATGGATGGTTAGATAGACGATAAGGTAAAGGTAAATAGAAGATGGATGGATGGATAGATGGATGATAGCTAGGTAGATGTAGATAGCTAGCTAGATGGTAGAAGCATACTTATAGACTCTGTTGTGCAAACAATTGGAGAAGTGATAGTAATCTCAGTAGTTCCGAGAGTGTTAACAGAATTTTGTAAACAAGGAAAGAGACTGTTGCCTTCGATCCTCTGGATTCAGAAGGTCACCACATCTGGCTGACCTCGTTTGGCTCAGAAACTAACCAGGATAATACCTGGATAGAAATGATAAGGCTGTAGCTCTGGAAAGTCATAAAAATAAGCCAAAGGAAGACCGTGTGAGACCACTTCTGCACAGTTGCCAAGGAAACCACATTCATGAAACCCCTAGGAGTCCATTGTGACTTGAAAGGGAATAAATTTACTTACCCAGGTTAAAACATGAGGGTTGATTTTAAAACATCTAAACCCACTTCTATTAACTGGGTGCCAATTGACTTTCTTCAACTCGATTCATAGTCCATTTTCCAACAAACTTTTTTATTGTTAAAAGGCGTTTATTTTCACCAAGCTCAAGATCTTCGTGAAAACAGAATCGCCTTTGAACAAAATTGGTTCATCAGGAAAAAAAAAAAAATACTCCTGATTTTACAACTTCCTAAGTTTGGAGTCCTGCAATCTAACTTCTTTCTCCTCCAACATCAAGAGGCCACCAGAATTGAAATTGTTAATTTAGCCTGTGTTGAAAAGGAAATGAGAAACCTGCTGCTTTCTGCCATTCTAAACCACATTTTAAAAAGGTGATTCTTCAACTCTGGAGGAAAATTTTGCAAAGCCTAATATAGCTCAAAATTACTTGTAGGAAGGATTTCCATCTATTCGCTTCCCTAGCACGGGATATCAGACTAACAAAATAGTCTGATAGCAACAGACTTTCTACTGGGGAGTTAATTTCGTAATGGAGAGCCATCCCTTCATCTAGGGTGGCCAAAATTAAATTGTCACGCCCTTTGAAAGTTGTTTGATATACAACAGAACTGGCTACTTGTATGGAGAAGAGCTGAGAAGAGTACGGTGGTGTTAAATCCAGCATGCTTAAAATTTGAGCACCAAAGAAATCAAGTTAATGCTTCAAGAATTATCCTGTCAGCCTGTGCACCTTTTGTTCATGTTTATGTATTTAGTTCCATAAATATTTATATCCTCTTGATCTTCTGGAAGATCTCAGCTTTGGAAGGTTATATGGCACAGTTAAAGCCCACTTGGGATGTTTTTCGAACGAGCAAACACACCTCCGCTATTTTGTTTCAGCATCTACATTGGGTTAGCAAAAGTTCTAGATCTCCAGATAGGTTCAGTTAGTCATATGCGTAGAACAAATAATGGACAAAGTGTCCCTGTGCTGACACGAAGGAGAAACTTCCTAATCATGGGAACAATCAACCAATGGAATAGCTGGCCTTCAGAGGTTATGGGTGCTCCATCACCAAAGGTTTTTAAGAAGAGACTGGACAGCCATTTGTCTGGAATGGTAGAGGGTCACGTTCTTGAGCAGGGGGTTGGACTAGAAGACCTCCAAGGCCCCTTCCAACTCTTGCTATTCTATGTTCTGTGTCAAGATCAACTAGATCTGCTCACCTTCCTAATTACCGTGTCCTAGACCCAACTCCACTTGATAAGATGGAGAAGATGCCAAAAAGAAGGACCAATCTAGTATGTATGTTGTGCATCTCTCTCTAATGCTGTTTTTTCTTCTAATGGCCTATCTCACTCAGGAGCAAAGGACAATCCATACACCCAGGGGTGGGATTCTACCAGTTCGCACCTATTCGCTAGAACCGGTTGTTAACATTCTAAACAGCTCGGAGAACCGACTATTAGAAGAAATTACTGGCCTAATCCTGTAAGGAAGGCAGGAAGGAAACATTCTGGTATTGCTTACAGAAACTGCCTCTCCGTTAACCCTTATTCCATTCTTGGTAGGACTAGACTTCCTGTCTCAGGAACTTCTCTGGAGTTTTTTTCCTCCTTTGCTGGTACTTTGCTTTTGTGGAGTGGCCCTTCAAAGTTACAATGGCACTGAAAAAAGTGATTTATGACCATTTTTCACACTTACGACTGTTGCAGCATCCCCACAGTCATGAGAGGCCAGGTGAGGAATGCGTGCCTCGATGTGAGTGATATTGAGTTGGCCACGCCCACCCAATAACATGACCACCAAGCCACGTCCACCCAGTCACATGACCACCAAGCCACACCCACCACCTAAGCCACGCCCACAGAACCGGTTGTTAAAAAATTTGAATCCCACCCCTGCATACACCCCTTAGCCACAATTCATCTCAATGTCTGACTCCACGCAGCATAGTGCTTATTCTAATAATAGTCCAAGTCAAAGATCAAACATTGCAAGAAAAAACAATATTGGTTTCGTTTCTTTAAAGGGACTTTGGCTACATGGCTACATGAAACTGTAGAGGCCTTACTGGGTTGGACAGATCCCTAATCTTGTAACCCATGGGCCGATCCATGCCAAGGCTCTTCCTTCTAAGAGTCACTATTCTACTTTGAACACCGGGTTTTCCAACCAGTCGTCTCAGGATGTCGGTTCGACACAGAAATAATCTAAATGGAATTACTGGGGGAGGAAAAACAGTGGAGAAATAAGGGAAGTATCTCATCGCAGATAGTCCCAGCTGAAGCAGATTCTGAGACATGATGTTCAGGAGCCAAAATCAAATAATCGTGCTTGCTATTAGAGCAAGGGCCTTCAAACTTGACAGCTTTAAGACTGGTGGACTTCAACTCCCAGAATTCCTGAGCTAACTTGACTGGAGGAGGAATTCTGGGAGTTGAAGTCCACCAGTCTTAAAGCTGTCAAGTTTGAAGACCCCTGTCTTAGAACAATGAAATCAGTGGAATGACTTCCCTCTAAATAGTTCTGGGTGCTCCAATACTGGGAGTTTCTAAGAGATCGGACAACCATTTTTTTTCCTTCTTGGGCAGGGGGTTGAACTCGATGACCTCAAAGCTCCCTTCCAACTCTATTATTTTATTTAGCTCTCTCTCTCTTTCTCTCTCTGTGGGTCTTTCTCTTTCTCTCATTATTCGTTCATATTTTTTTGTCTGAGCTTACAAGAAGATCCTCTCTCTTTTGTGAATTTGTTTCAGCCCTAGTTATTCCCCCCGCTTGGTAGTTTGCATTAACAGGATAATCGTCAAGGTTAGGGTTAGGTTTTTTTTTTAAGTTGTAAAATTGATCCTAATTGATAAAACGCCCAATATCTGCAAAAAGATAACTGTCCTTTTGAGCCAAAGTGGGACTATTATTGTTGTCAGAGTGGCGAGATCCAGTTTCTTTGACGGTGGGAAGGGTCTCGAGACGTCAAAAGTCGAGGACCCTCCTAACCCTCTATGCAATCGAGCAACTACTTCCAGCTTAATCAAAGGAAATGGCCCCAGATAACATCTCCAGGCGCAGCTCCATAGTAACTGCCGCTTACTCTGAGTGTGAACAAGCATGTAAGAGAGGAGCAGCTGTGTTTTCCCAAAGCTCGCGAAAGCCAGTTTGACAGAGTTTATTTGCAAGGCTGTTCCAGACATACTGGGTGGCAAATAAAATGTCTGAGACATTGTTTGGCCGTGTTTTAGCCTGTGGAGGAATCTTCCAGGCCTTGTGTAAACTCCTGCCATTAACTGTGTTTAATAAATAAGACCGACAGACTTTCAATTATCACCTCCCACAAAGGGTGGTTAGGACAGCCAAGGAAGGACTCCTTGGCTTTTATCTCTTCTCCTGACCATTTTTTCTGTCTCCAGTTTTTGCCTTGACAGGTTGAATTTTCTGTGTTAAACATCTGAGCTTGAAGTGATACCACGGCCACCTCCAACGGTCTACACAATATTTATCCCACAAGTGCCCTGTGACAGCATTTTTGTTGAATTTCTTATGCTTGCCCGTTGCAAACCCATTTTCCTTGCTCTCAGATGTGTTGATCTTCAACTCCCATGGTTCTTAACCCCAGTGTCTAAGAAGCATGGGAGTTGGAGTCCCACATACCTGGAAATGTTTAGGTTAAGGAAGCTGAACTGGATGACATGTTTGTTAGAGAGGCAGTGAACAGTCACAACTGAGGTGTTTGATGAAGTCTAAGGAGACCCCAGTTGAGGTTCTCATTCAAGGAGACATCTCACCAGCTTTGGGTCAGTCACTGTCTCTCAATCTAACCTTCCTCAGAAGGTTTAATTAATTAATTTAATATTTGGTTTAGTTTTTAAACCAAAGACTTAAAATTAGTGGAGGAAAGAACCAGGTAATGTTAAGTTCCTGTAGGAATGGCAGAGTAGAAGTAACACAATTGATTGGCTAATTCATTCATTCAATTTTTATGCTGCTCCCTCTTCCCTATAAGGTGACTCTGGTCAATGCAATGCAACGACATACAATGGTTTAATGTTCTAATCCCCTTTTCTCTCTCTCTCTCTCTCTCTCTCTGTTGTTTAACCAGGGGCCATTTGAATTGGCTTCAGTTGGACCGCCGAGTGCTGGAACATGATTTCCCAAAAAAATCTGGATTGGTTGTTTTGTACTTCTGTGTCAGGTGAGGATGAGGCTTTTTGGCAAGTCATCTTTCCAAATGAATCTATTTTATCTTACTCGTGGATTTTATTATTTCATCTATTGCCCTGAGACCTCATTGAACACCAGATGTTGACTACCAACTAGGATTCAGAAAGTCATCACAAAAGTCATTCACAGACTTTATCTGTTTCTTATAAAAAAAAAATCTTATATTTTTCTTATATTTGAGACTGGTTTTAGCCGTGTTGTTGTAATGTAGGTACTGATGAGTCAGTACAAAATGCTTGCATCTACCCCTATTCGTCTGTTAACTGTCATTGTTTAAATTGTTAAAAGGGACTGATTGTTTTAAATGTCTTTATTATGCATCAAAAGTGCCATAAGGCTTAGCGATATTTCTTTAACACCCAACATGGCAGAAGTGAGGAACTGTGTTCCAAAATATTTGGCAGGTATCAAATTGCCTAACCTTGGAGGAAATCTGATATGTTGGGGTTTTTTAATCAAATAGTAGAAATCTTCAGTAAATCTCCATCATTTGAACTTCACCCAACATTTTAAGAAAAGCTAATGACAGAAAAGGGGGAAAGGAGAGAGTGTTATACCAATTTTTCTTCTCTTCTCTTCTCTTCTCTTCTCTTCTCTTCTCTTCTCTTCTCTTCTCTTCTTTTTCTTCTCTTCCATTTGCATTCCTTCTCTTTTCTTCTCTCTTCTCTTCTATTCCTATTCCCATTCCTTCTCTTTTCTCTTCTCTTCCATTCCCATTCCCGTTTCTTCTCTTCTTCTCTCTTCTCTTCCATTCCCATTCCTTCTCTCCTCTCCTCTCTGCTCTTCTCTTCCATCCCTTCTCTTTTCTCTTCCATTCCCATTCCTTGTCTTCTCTTCTCTTCCATTCCCATTCCCATTCCTTCTCTTCTCTTCTCTTCTCTTCTCTTCTCTTCTCTTCTCTTCTCTTCTCTTCTCTTCTCTCTCTCTCTCTCTCCTCTCCTCTCCTCTCCTCTCCTCTCCTCTTTTCTTCCCTTTTTTTGCAATAATTTCCTGGTTTTTATTTCTGGAAATTGGATGGTTTTCAAAAGTCTCAGAATCTTACGAAGTGCAATACTGCCCTCTGCTGTTTCTTGGAAGCATTTTTCTTTCTTTCACTCAGCATCCCTATATTCTCATGCAAGGAAGAACATTTTAGTCATTTCTTCCTTGCTATCCTAGCCCACCTCATCCAGTCTTCTGCCTTCAGACTGGCCAATATTGAATGCTGCTGGCAAATCCACAAAGAGGAGCATCCATTTTTCATTTATGCTTCCCTCTATACATCGTTATCTTCTTGTATTGTTAGCCACACCCTGCATAATTGGAGAAAATTCACTCTTCGCACGAAATTATTCCTTTTAGGAAATTGGCATCAAGGCTCTTTCTCAAAACAAGATGGGGGTTTTCTTTCAGTCCTTGTGTGTAGGCCACGTTTTCTGATCTTGCACACTGTTTTGTGTTGTTCTCTGCTCTGGCTGGTGTCGGCTTTGACTGTGTCCAGCCACTTGTGTCCTTTGGTGGCCTGGTTTCCTTTTATCGCTAAAAGGAAGGAAGGAAGGAAAAGGAAGGGAGAGAGGAAGGAAGGAAGGAAGGAAGGAAGGAAGGAAGGAAGGAAGGAAGGAAGGAAGGAAGGAAAAGGAAGGGAGAGAGGAAGGAAAGAAGGAAGGAAGGAAGGAAGGAAGGAAGGAAGGAAGGAAGGAAGGAAGGAAGGAAGGAAGGAAGGGAGAGAGGAAGGAAGGAAGGAAGGAAGGAAGGAAGGAAGGAAGGAAAAGGAAGGGAGAGAGGAAGGAAGGAAGGAAGGAAAAGGAAGGGAGAGAGGAAGGAAAGAAGGAAGGAAGGAAGGAAGGAAGGAAGGAAGGAAGGAAAAGGAAGGGAGAGAGGAAGGAAGGAAGGAAGGAAAAGGAAGGGAGAGAGGAAGGAAGGAAGGAAGGAAGGAAGGAAGGAAGGAAGGAAGGAAGGAAGGAAGGAAGGAAGGAAGGAAAATATTGCAATAGCAAAACCACTTATATACCGTTCACAGTGCTTTGCAGCTCCCCCTAAGCGGTTGAGTCAGCCTATTGCCCTCCTAAAAATCCGGGTCCTCATTTTACCCACCTTGGAAGGACAGGAGGCTGAGTCAACTCCTGGCAGTTGGCAGAATTAGCCTGCAATACTGCATTCTCACCACTGCACTACCACAGCTCTTATACGTCCCATTCTCACAACTATAGGTAGCTCCAGGGAACAAAATAGAGTGGACTAACCTACATACGGTTACCAGGCTGATGTCTTTGCTTTCCCATATTCAGCTCATGTTCCCCATAATCCTTAGAGAGCGTAACTAAAATCTCTTCTCTATCCATTCAGGATGTCATCCAGGCCACCGATTGTTCCAAAAAATAAAATGTTTTAATTTGAATTGTTCTGCCTCCCTTCTCTCGCTGAGGGTTATTAGTGAGATAAATATTGCAAGAAGTGCTTTAAGAAAGATCTCGGTATGAGGATGGATGTTCCAAAGCAGGGACGCTTTATTTCCATCGATGTGATGAAGCGTGTGCGGGGGGGGAGGATTTTGGGACAGTCCCATTTATTATATAAATTAGCAATTTTCAACTGAGGTCCTGCAGTGTGAAGCAATGCTACCAGCCCGTGTTTGTAGATCGACCGTGTTCTTATCGATCGGGATTCTTAATCAAGAAAAGGAGGGAGGTTAACAGCCTACCGTTGGTTAAGAAGATCAAATACGCATTGAAGTAATGAGAATTTTCCAAAGCTTTTAGCAAGAGCCCAAGGTTTAAATCAAGCTACGTAACGGAGATGAATCCGATGTTGTGAGAAAGGTTGGTCAGTAGGTTAAAGATTGCAAGAGTCAGAAGAAGAAAAAAATCAGAAAGTATTCAGAGACACCTTGGGAAAGACTTGTGAGGTGTTTCTTTAATACCTTAATGTCAACTCATAAAATATTTCTCTGGTCTTTTTAGAGTTGCCAACAGAGAGGGAGGGGGGAAAGGAGTTTGAAAGAGCACTGTAGCAGCTTGGAAATGGAAACTGCATTCCATAAATGTTTTCAAAGATAGTAAATAAGTCACCGAAGTTTCTGCCATGCATAATTCTACCCGGAGAGCCTGATTGATGACTCTGGGCTATGGATGTGTCCCATTGGAGAATATGAATTATGATACACCCAAGGGGTGGGGGGAAAACCAGGGTCAAGGGTGACAAGGAATGATGTGCCTCAGAGTCGGCTGCACCCAGGCAGTGCCAGATATGTTAGATCCCAATAAATCCTTTTGAAGTTTTGGAAAGTTTTGGCTCGAGACTCAGGATTTAATTGGAATAACTGCTGGAATCCTGACACTTATGTTACTCCACACTGGCGACAGGAAAGGCATCCGGCCAATAAACACTCAGCTCCATTCAATTGCCGAGACTTCATCCCACAAGGGATTATGGGGGTCATTAAAAGATGATGATACAGGTAATCTCCGACTTACAACAAACTCATTTAGTGACCGCTTGAAGTCACAAGTGGCTTTTGACCATTTTTCGCGCTTGTGACGGGTTGCAGCATCCCCTTGGTCACGTGATCCCCATTCGGGCACTTGGCCACGGACTCGCATTTACGACGGCGGCGGTGTCCCATGGATCACGGGATCCCGTTTTGCGACCTTGGGAAGCCGGATTCACATTACGCCCGTGTGGCTAACTTGGCAGCTGTGGGTGATTCACTTAAACAACCTGTGGCCAGAAAGGTGGCAACATGGGTCAGAACGCCTTTAACCACTGCCTCGCTTAGCAACAGAAATGTTGGGCTCAGTTGTGGTCATAAGCTGAGGACCACCTGGACTTGGTAGTCCAGGGAGTTTATCGCAATGCTGGGAAACCATGTTGGCTTGCCACTGGGCTGCTGTGCTTCCCCAAAAGGGAAACATTAACATTAACAATTATAGAAGCGGGTGGGATTTGCAGACAGGAGGAGGAGGAGGGGAGGAGGAGGAGGAGGAGGAGGAGGAGGAGGAGGAGGAGGAGGAGGAGGAGGAGGAAGAATACTGTGGCTTCCTTGATGCTCTCTGAGCTGGGTGGTTTTCTTGCAGACAGCTCATGACCCAACTAGGGATCATCATCAGTGCTAGAAGGGAGTGGGGTTGGCTCTCCCCAGTGTTCAGTCCCTCTGTTCCAGGTTCACCCTACAACATGCCGCCTTTGATCCATTCAGCACCCCAGTAAAAAAAAAGAAAAAGACAAATCTAATTCTGTTCCTGTTCAACCAACGCCCATCTATTGTCCGTCCTTCGTTCTTCCCCCAAAGCTCTTAGAAAAAGCCGGTATTTCCCAGGTTAGAATCCCTCCCGCCCAGCGGTGCAAATATGAGGGACCACAGCTGGGGGCGGGGGGGAAAGTAAACAAGCCCAGCCTAAAATATTTATGGAGCTATCGATCTGTCTGTGAAATAAAACAAGCCCTTAATGCCTGTCCTGTCGGGCCGGATCTGCTAGGCTGAACGACAGCGTCTTCAGGGACCCACAAATCTTGCCGAAAGTCATCACGCAATCACCATAAGAAAAAGGGATTTTTTTTTCCCGATCTCCTCCTTCAGCTCGAAGGCTCGGCTGAGCTGCGTTTTCTCACATCCCGATGAAAACAAATTGAATCAAGGCTCCTGTAGCTATTTATCTGCCGGGTTTCTTTCTCTGAGCCGATTTGACTTGTCTGTTTTGGTTTCTAGGTTCTACATTGAGAGCATTTCTTACCTGAAGGATAATGCGACCATTGAACTGTTTTTCCTGAACGCCAAGTCCTGTATTTACAAGGCAAGTCCTGGGTTGTTTCTTCTTCTGCTGCTGCTGCTTCCTTTTATTGCAACGGTTGAGATCAAACTTGGTCTCCTCTGGCGGAATGGAATGGAATGGAATGGAATGGAATGGAATGGAATGGAATGGAATAGAATAGAATAGAATAGAATAGAATAGAATAGAATAGAATAGAATAGAATAGGGAATAGAATAGGGAATAGAATAGAATAGAATAGAATAGAATAGAATAGAATAGAATAGAATAGAATAGAATAGAATAGAATAGAATAGAATAATAGAATAGAATAGAATAGAATAGAATAGAATAGAATAGGGAATGGAATAATAGAATAGGGAATGGAACGGAACAGAACAAAATAGAATAGAATAGAATAACAGAGTTGGAAGGAACCTTGGAGGTCTTCTAGTCCAACCTCATGCTTAGGGGTACTGGATCCTAGCTATGTTCACATGACCCATGTAACCAAGTCAAAATTCAAAATGAAGACAGCACTGAAAAAAGTGACTTATGGCCATTTTTCGCACTTACAACCAAACAGTTTCGGAAAAGACTTCCAAGGAACCAAACACACACACACACCGCCATTATTTATTTCGCTTCATTTTTTAAGGAAAAACATTATATAGCCACTCATCTTATCTCAAACTCTGGGCTGTTCCCAAGCAACAATTAAAACACTAAAAGTAAAACATGGATGGATGGATGGATAAATAGATAAGAGACAGACAGACAGATAGATGAGATAGACACAGATGAGAGAGCGAGAGATGATAGTGATGGATCGATAGATGATAGATAGATAGATAGATAGATAGATAGATAGATAGATAGATAGATAGATAGATTGTAAACAGACAGACAGATAGATGAAATAGATACTGATGAGAGAGAGAGATGAGAGAGACGAGTGGATAGACGATAGAGGGATAGATAGATAGATAGATAGATAGATAGATAGATAGATAGATAGATAGATAGATAGATAGATAGATAGATGGATAGATGGATAGTTGGATAGATAGATAGATAGATAGATAGATAGATAGATAGATAGATAGATAGATAGATAGATAGATAGATAGATAGATAGATAGATAGAGATAGATAGACAGACAGACAGACAGACAGATAGATGAGATAGACACAGAGGACGTAGATGATCGCTCTGTAATGCTGAGGACATTATTCCCATCCAAACAGTTCTGAGGGGGTTTGGGGGGAGGAAAAGACCCAAAACTTAAAAGGAAACCCTCCTAAAATGCAGAGAGTTATGTAACCCATTGGCAGACCAAGAGTTTCCTGGACTACAAGTAGAAATAAGGTATTTCCTAAAAGTCTGAAACTCTACTTCTCTGTGGATGAATGAAATGGTTGGATTCACACAATACGTTAACCTTGGGGGAAGAAACAATGTCAAAACCAGGAAATTGTGCCCTGCTGATTTACGGCCATAATGAAGATGGTTGATTTGAGTTGAGTTGATTTTCAGATGGCTTAATACGAGAGGCTTCCAACACTTGTTAAATTAGGAATGCCTACTCTTGGCTTAATCTAGCATGTTTTGGCACAACTAAATTTGGGGGAACTCAGCAGGTGGCAGCAAAGAGCTGATCTTGGTTAGTGTTGACCAGAAGCTAATTGCAATCAGTCCTTGGAAGCCCACATGGATTGTAAGGCTATTGAATTGGGGGTAGTAGAGCTGTTTGGAAGAATAGAATAGAATAGAATAGAATAGAATAGAATAGAATAGAATAGAATAGAATAGAATAACAGAGTTGGAAGGGACCTTGGAGGTCTTCTAGTCCAACCCCCTGCTCAGGCAGGAAACCCTTTACCATTCCAGACAAATGGTTATCCAACAACTTCTTTAAAACTTCCAGTGTTGGAGAATTCACAACTTCTGGAGGCAAGTTGTTCCCCTGATTGTTTGTTTTCACTGTCAGGAAATTTCTCCTGAGTTTCAGGTTGGATCTCTCCTTAGATGAGTTTCCATCCGTTGCTTCTTTCTTGGTTAGCCAAGAAAATTGCATAAATGTAGTTAATTCCAAAATCAACCCAAAAACCTCTCGTTACGTTTCAATTAGCATTATGTTCCAGCAGGGATCCTGGAGTTGGTAGCCTCCTAAGAAACTAGAATCATAAACCAGCAATCCCAATTCACTCCAGTCGCGTCCAGAGATGGAACTTTCCTGGTTTGTTTGGCCACTCCTACAAAAAGACTAGATAATTTGTTCTAGACAAACAAGTATTTTCAAAATTTTCATTTCAGCATGACATCGAAATCAGTATATTTGGAATGTTGTCAGGAAGTTTCTCCTTAATTCTAGGTTGCTTCTCTCCTTGATTAACAACAGAATGAAGATATGCCTTCAAACTTGACAGCTTTGAGACTTGTGGATTTCAACTCCCAGAATTCCTGAGCTAACATGACTAGAGGAGGAATTCTGGGAGTTGAAGTCCACAAGTCTTAAAAGCTGTCAAGTTTGAAGGCATATCTTCATTCTGTTGTTAATCAAGGAGAGAAGCAACCTAGAATTAAGGAGAAACTTCCTGCCTTAACAGATTGACAGAGTTGGAAGGGATCTTGTAGGCCATCTAGTCCAACCCCTCACCCATTGTTCCATCCATTGTTTCTTGTCCTGCCTTCAGGTGCTTTGGAGAATAGGTGGACCCTGTGGCAGCTCTTCAAAGTGGATCGTGTCCCTGGAGGGAAGGGGGGGTGGTATCACTTCACCCCAGTTCTTCTTTTCTCTAAACTAGTTTTGAACTTTCTCAATTCCTCTCTGCTACAGGTCAATCTTTCCTCAACAAAATCTTGGAACATGTATCTAGGAATCTGCTTTCAAGGAGAGGGAAGGAGAAAGAAAGAGAGAAAAGAGGGAAGTGGAGGGGAGAAGAGAAGGGAGAGAAGGAGAAGGGAAGAGACAGAAAGACATAGACTGCCAGTGCAAAATTGAAAACATGAGAGGAGAGGAGGAGAGAGGAGAGGGAAGGAGAGAGGGAGAGTAGAAGGAGAGAGGGGAGGGGAGAGGAAGGAGAGGGAAGCTGAGAGGAGAAGGGAAGGGAGAGAAGGAGAAGGGAAGAGACAGAAAGACTTAGACTGTCAGTGCAAAATTGAAAACATGAGAGGAGAGGAGGGAGAGAGGAGAGGGAGGGAGAGAGGGGAGAGTAGAAGGAGAGAGGGGAGGGGAGAGGAAGGAGAGGGAAGCTGAGAGGAGAAGGGAAGGGAGAGAAGGAGAAGGGAAGAGACAGAAAGACTTAGACTGTCAGTGCAAAATTGAAAACATGAGAGGAGAGGAGGAGAGAGGAGAGGGAAGGAGAGAGGGGAGAGTAGAAGGAGAGAGGGGAGGGGAGAGGAAGGAGAGGGAAGCTGAGAGGAGAAGGGAAGGGAGAGAAGGAGAAGGGAAGAGACAGAAAGACTTAGACTGTCAGTGCAAAATTGAAAACATGAGAGGAGAGGAGGAGAGGGAAGGAGAGAGGGGAGAGTAGAAGGAGAGAGGGGAGGGGAGAGGAAGGAGAGGGAAGCTGAGAGGAGAAGGGAAGGGAGAGAAGGAGAAGGAAAGACAGAAAGAGATAGACTGTCAATGCAAAATTGAAAATATGAGGAGAGGGGAGAGGAGGAGAGAGGAGAGGGAAGGAGAGAGGGGAGGAGAGAAGGCAGGGAAGGAGAAGGAAAGAGATGGATTGTTGATGTATAATTGAAAATATGATGCATTATAAAGGAAAATGCATAATAAAAATATATTTTTTTTAAAAAAAGGAATCTGCTTCCAAATGCAACAGGACAGCACAGAGAAAAGTTTTTTGAAACTCTTGTCATCTACCAGGAGCTGGAGAGGGGGGCGGCTTAGCTGAAATTGATTATTTACTTGCTTCCTTGACCCCAGACACGTCTGCGGGGGGGTGGACGGAGGGGGTTCTTTACTCCATGCCCTGACTATACTGTGGGAACTGTCCCCTTTTCCTTCTCCCAAGGTATCTCTTGAATAGGCGGTCTTGTTTTACATTCATTAATTCTGCCTCCAGCACTAATTAATAATATGAGGTTTGTTTGTTTTTTCCCCCCTTCTTCTTCTTCTTCTTCTTATCGGCCTGGGTTTAGGCCTTGGAGTGACAGGAATCAGAATTCTGTTGCTGCTTTGAGGCAGAAAGAAATGGAGAGAGAAAGAGACAGGGGTTTTCCTAAAGAGTGAATGCAAAATTCCCAGGTTCAAATTGGAGGCCTCTCTCGTGGACTCCCTGCCTGAAGGAAGCTGTTTTCGGATGCAATCCTTAGCCAGAAGGGGGGAAGGAATTGGGCTCTTCTTAGAGGGTCATTTTTAGGGATTACTAATAGAAGGCATTAGGTGGCTTGAACTCTCTTAACCTGAATAGAAATGCCTGTTGTTCTTGTTATTCTTATTGTTATTAATATTATTATTCATCATTGCACAGTCAGCCAGATGTTCAGGCTGAGTTTGGCATTTTTGTCTCCCTCTCGAGTCCTTCCAAAGGACCTGGGATAGGCAAATCTGGATGTTTAATGGTGTTACCAAGATCGTCGCAGGATGGAAGCTGTTCCAAGCAAAGCTGCCTTCTGCGATTGACTGATGGCAAATTTGTCAATGCCAATGGTGTTCATGTGATGCTCCAGTTGTTTGGGGACTGTACCCAAGGCGCCTATGGTACAACCCTTGCTTGCCTTTGCCACTGTCATTCTATTTCTATTTGTAGCTCTTTGTATTTTGTTATCTTCTCCAGTTCTTTCTCTTCTCTTCTGCAGTTTCCAGGCGTTGCCACATCCACTATTCAGACTTTTTTGTCTCTTTTCTTTCTTTCTTATCGACTGTTAAGTCTGGGGTGTTATGTGAGCAGGTGCCTGCCTGTCTGGATTCTGAAATCCCAGAGCAATTTAATGTCTTCATTTTCTATGACCTTTTTCTATTTTATGGTCCCACTAGTTCTTGCTTACAGGCAAATGGTGTTTCTTGCAGATCTTCCAATGTACCATTGTTGCTACTTTGTCATGCCACTGCTTGTAGTCAGTTTGCACAATCTTCTTGCAGCAGCTTATTGTTGTTGTTGTTGTTGTTGTTGTTGTTGTTGTTGTTGTTGTTATATTATTATTATTATTATTATTATTATTATTATTATTATTATTATTATTATTATTATTATTATTATTATTATTTTATCAGTGAGATTCACAGCCTTTGGGGCTGGTTGGTAGCTCAACAGCTCGAGTCCTAAATAAGGACCTAGGAACTGCTAGGTAGCATTGGAGGATATAAGCTGTTCCAAGTAGGGTGGTTTTTTGTAGAATCAGGTATTCAAGTCTGATAAATTCAGGATTTCCATATAGCGAGGCAGCCCTTTAGGTATTGCTCCAAGGGCTCCAAAAACAATTTGGGATCACACACCGTTTCTTTTTCCAAAGTCGCTCAACTTCGATTTGTAAGTCCCAATACTTTGTCATTTTTTTCTTGCTGTGTGTCTGCAATTCGTGCATCACCAGGTATTGCAATGTCAGTGAACCAACCCTTTTTCTTTTCAACTATTGTTATGTCAGGTGTGTTGTGGGCCAAATGCCTGTCCGTCTGAATTCTGAAGTCCCACAAGATCTTGACTTTTTCATTCTTCAGAACCTTCTCAACCTGATGGTCCCAGTAGCTGTTACTATACTCAAATCCAAACTTTTGGCACAGTTTCCAGTGAATGATTTTAGCAACTCAGTTATGGCATTCTAAGTAGTCAGTTTGTGAAATTTGGTGCACCCACTGATTATTATTATTTTAAAATTATTATTATTATTATTATTATTATTATTATTATCATCATCATCATCATCATCATCATCATCATCATCTCTTTTATTCATTAAACATGATACTCTATCAACTGAACATTTAAAAATATATCACAAATACCAGTGACTGATGCTAATGATTGATATGGGTTGTTGCCAGCATTGTTATTATCACTATTATCATTAATTGTTCATTGCATAGTCACCCAGATGTTCCAGCTGGATTTGGCCTTTTTATCCCATCTATCAAGGTCTTTCCCAAGGATCTGGGAAAGCTGTGAATGTTTGGTAGTTTTAAAGTTCTCCTAGCAGGATGTAAGCTGTTCCAAGTCAAACTGCCTTCTGCAATTGTTCAATATTAAATGTAGAAGCTCCCAAGAACCTTCTGTGGAAGTAACCCCATGAAAAAGCTTGGGTTGGGTTTTATTTCTAGTTTTGAAGGAGGAAATAAGGTGGCCTCATGCAAAGCCATGAAGGCGCTGGTTTGTGTTTTTGCTTTGATGGTAGCACCCCAAGGATTGGGTTTTCTTCAACCTCAGCACCTTGAAGACGAGTGGACTTCAGCTCCCAGAATCCCCCAGCCAGCAGGCTTTGTTAGTAGCACCTTACTTAAGTAGTTTTAGACAAGGAAGTCCCAAACTACGTTTTTTATTTTCTTTCTGAGTAACCACTGATAAAATCTCAAGTCATATTTGAGAAGGTCTCCTCTTGTTTTCCACAGAAAGCACATGCTTCCTTTAACCTGTACCTTCTGCAATTTTATTGTACACCCTGGGTGTACCTGCCGAGTAATAAATATTTCAGGTAGAAGAATTGTACTAATAAAGAAAGAAAGCAACACCCTCCTCGGGGGTGGAGAAGGGTGGAACAGACCGGCTTAACTGCAGTGAAAAAGGATCGAAGACTTGAGTTTTGTTTTAATCTGGTGGTTTAATGCAGCAGGAAACGCTTTAAACAGGACAAAAGTTTACTTTGTTCTCCTTCGTGAAGAGCAAACTTCATGGCTTGTGAATTTGAGGTGTGTCCTTCATTTTAACGGCATGCAGAGTCATCCATGGGAGGGTGAAAAGGGCAGGAGGGCAGGTGTCAACTTTTTAAAATGTGTTTTGGTTGTGCAACACAACTATATTAAAAGGTGCAAGCCTTCAACGGCAGGTTCCCAACCTTCATCGTTGCTTTTTTGGACTTTCCCTGCAGATTTCTCCAAAGGGATACGCGATTGCGGTCACCTAAATTTTGATTTCATGTTGTATGACCCTCCCCCTCCCCCCCGTTTCTGTCTAAAGTTTCAATAGGAAAGGTTAGCGAAGTATTCCAGGGAAGTTCTTTTCCTGAATTCATTGGAACCCAGTGTTCTGTCCCAGGCCTCCCCAAAAAGCACTAAGTCAATTCTGAATCCCAGCAAAAACCTCTTTTATTACATTAATAATGTGAATTTATTTCATTAACAGTCAGCCAACAGCTTGGCAAACAGTCTTGCAAAGGTATACTAATGAGCTCAGACCTTTATCAATCCTGGAACGCTGCTGGTAAAATCCCACCCTCAGTGCTGACAAGGAAGGGTTGGGTTACATAGACACGAAGCTAGAACGAATGAGCGAGTTGTTTCCTGCAAAAGCCCCCTCCCCTTTTGCTCCTCTTTCAATCCTTATGGGAGGGGGGCATTCATCATCCACCTGTGGCCTTACTCCCATGTTGACCCTGAGTTCTTAATTGTGCCTTCCTTTATGGCTGCTCTGCACATGCCCAGGCTGGGAACCGGCTCCAGAAGCTCCCTTGCATCACTGCTGTCCGAACCCAAAGGCAGCTGCTGACTACCAGCCTGCCCTGGCCCCATCCCTGCCTCCGATGCAGAGCCCTCGTCCGAGCCTTCCTCAGCCTCCAGGACTGGCCCAGGTTCCTCCCCAGCCTCCTCACTACTGTCTGACTCTGCGGCCAGCTCTGTCAGCCGCCGGCAGGCCAAACATTTTTTTAAAATTCCATTACAGGTGGCCCTCAACTTACGACCACAAGGGAGCCCAAATTTCCTGTTGTTTAAGTGAGTCGGTTGTTAAGGGAGCTTCGTCCCCTTTTACTATCTTTCTTGCTACAGTTGTTAAGTGAATTGCTGCAGGTGTTAAGTTAGTACCTTGGTTGTAAAGTGAGTCTGCCTTCCACATTGATTTTGCTTGGCAGAAGGTCACAAGTGGGGATCATGTGACCCTGGGAACACAGCGACCATCATAAGTACGGATCAGTTTCTGTGCCTCTGAATTTTGATTCCCTCTGACCATGGAGATGCTGCAACGGTCGTAAGTGTGAAAAACGGTCAGATGTCACTCAGTGAGCTGTTGTGAGTCAAGGACTAGCTGCATACTCTAAAAGGAAGAGCTATGCATGCAAATCAATAAATGACCTTGAATTGTGAATTAATAGATAATGTACTGCATGAATTAGTGATGAGAGTTGTAAGAAAGGAACTTTTGCTATGAAATGTCCAAGTTGCCCAGAAAGGGGGGAGGGAAGCACGTGGAAATCCCACTGGTTTTCATTGGTTAAACTGGAAATCTTTTGGGAAGAAGAGAAACAGAAGGCAAAAAAGACCTGGGAGTTGTGAAAAGTGTTGCTAAGTATGAGAAGGCCCTTGATGGAACGTTGTGATGCAACCCAGCCCACCTGGAATGTGCATGGAATGTTGTTTGTGTGTACAAGAGGGGTGGGGTTTTCTTTTGTGATGTGCCCTCCGCCCTCTTGCCAAGACGGACACACACACACACACACACACACACATGTCTGGATGTCACTTGAAGAGCAAGTGTCAGCACCGAATGGCGCAACCATCGTGAAGTCACTGCCCTAAATTGCTACTGCAGTCTCGGTCCCTGATGCACATGCACATCCATCATGTCATGGGCTTGTGTTACATGTCCCTCTTTGCCCTTCCCTGTCCTCTCCCTAGCACTCATGTTCCCCCTCCATCAATCTGGAGGTGGACCAAACTTCTCTTCAAACAGGGAACGATTTTTGGGTGGGAGACAATATCCTAAAAATGGAATAGGAATAGGAGTCGAGTCAAGTAGAGTAGGAATAGGAGTAGAGTAGAGTAGAATAGGGATAGGGATGGGACGGGATGGGACAGGACAGAACGGAACAAACAGAACAGAACAGAATAGGAAATAAGAATTAAGAGAATAGAATAAGAAATAGAATAGAATAAGAAATAAGAGAATAGAATGAGGAATAAAGCAGAGTAGAGTAGAATAGAATATAAGAAGTAAGAGAATAGAATAAGAAATAGAGTAGACTGGAATAGAATAGAATAGAATAGAATAGAATAGAATAGAATAGAATAGAATAGAATAGAATAGAATAGAATAGAATAGAATAGAATAGAATAGAATAGAAGAAATAAGAGATTAGAATAAGAAATAGAATAGAAGAAATAAGAGAAAAGAGAAGAGAACAAGGAATAGAGGAGAGGAGAAGAGAATGGAATGGAATGGAATGGAATAGTTGGAAGGGACCTTGGAGGTCTTCTAGTCCAGCCCCCTGCTCAAGTAGGAAACCCTATACTATACCATCTCGGATAAGTGGCTGTCCAGTCTCTTCTTAAAAGCCTTCAGTGATGGAGCACCACAAACTTCTGAAATGAAGCTGTTCCAACCGTTCATTGTCCTCCCTGTTAGGAAATTTCTCCCGAGTTCCAGTTGCTTCTCTCCTTGATTAGTTTCCATCTGTTGCTTCTTGTCCTGCCTTCTGGGGCTTTGGAGAATAGCTTGACTCCTTCTCTTCTTTGGGGCAGCCCCTCAAATACTGGAACACTGCCATCCTGTCAACCGTAGTCCTTCTTTTCACCTAGATTACACATATCCACTTTCTGCAATTGATACTATGGTATTAGTATTGTAGTTTTAGTTAGCGTGATGCAGTCAGGACTAACTAATTAATGTGAACAAAATTTGGCCAAATAGTCATTTTTTTTTCTTCCCCTACCATTCCATTTTCTTTCTTCAATAACTCTGTGAAAAGCAGAAATCCAGCAGAAATCCTTGATGTTCTGTCAGTGCCTGAATATTTTTCTTCTCCTAAATTTCTACATGTCATGTACTGGAGCTATTTTTAGAAATATATGAGAAAGAAAGATGGTGAACCGCAGGAAAACTTCAGGATGATGAACCCCAGTCCAGGCAGTTCCAAAAATAGCACAGCAAATATTTTAAGAGTAGCAGGAGATCTGCATCTTACATCCTTTCTCCCTACAACTTATATCGTTCAACAAACATGTTGTATGCCAGAAATCCTTGGTGGGAACCCAAACTAGATAAATTAATAAAATACCTCTGCTAGTTTCATGTTGCTCTAAAGTACTTTGGAAGATTTTATTGTAAGATATTAAATAAAGAGACACATTTATTTTCTTGATTTCCATTTCTCTTTTCCCAAAAGGAGCTGATTGAAGTTGACAGTGAAGTAGTGTTTGAGTTGGCTGCGTACATCCTGCAGGTAAGTTGTGTAGATTTTGCTGCAGGTGTTATTTTGTTGAAACAAGAAAACATGAACATTAACACTGTATGGGATTCAATACTCTGGCAATCTTAATTTTGGTATTATTCCCATGTCCATTTAGCCTCTCTTTTTAAACAGGAGAGATAAATATCAGCTGAGGATTTCCCAGCATTTTGTATCTCTTCTATAGCTGATAGATCAATGGACAAAATAGCATAATCAATTCTATTTCATTTTAGGCTGTGGTTGAGATCTCCATTATAAAATCAAATCCAGGGAGATATTTCTTCCTTCCACTGACTCTCATAAATATATATTTTGTTCTAGCAAGTTAATAATCAACTCCATGATATAATTAGAGGAAGGAAGATGGTTAGCCCCAAGGGGATAGTAAAATAACTGTTTTTTTCCCTGCCATTATACTGCTGGTTAATTGATTGCCAATTAACTGGAATTAACAAACACAGTTGTAAATTCTACTCCAGACATTCACCAACATATCCTCTGAGCGTAGCAATCAATTAATTTAAAATACAGCAACAGTATTTAAGTCTTCTCCAAAGCATAACTGGTGAAGCAGTGAAGACAAGGAAGGAAAGAGGAGAGAATGTATATGTTCCTCTGTATTCAAATTTGATGTTTTATTTCCTGACCATTCCTAACTAGGCCGTGTTGGTACCAAAGTTATTGCAAGAGTGAGAAATTCCATTTTTTTAAAAATTATTATTCAACTGATCATAACTTCGATGGGGTCCTTGGTTCAACCCTGAGCTGCAGATATTCTCTTCGATGGATTATAACTTCATTTAGTTAATAAATATGTTAATTAACACAACTCATGAAAGGGTGCTTAATACAATTCCAAATGGAAATAATTGTATGAATGGGATCACCTTGGGTGAAACAGACTTGAACAATTGGTGACTCAACCCAACCAGCCATGATTTGAGGCCAGGCAGGTCCTAGGAAGGCCCCTCTTCCAACTTTGTAATCCAGCAGGCCTGAGAGCTAATAGATCTACTTCAAAAACTGAAGTTTTAGATAGATAGATAGATAGATAGATAGATAGATAGATAGATAGATAGACAGACAGACAGATATGGATGGATTAGATAAATAGATAGATAGATATCTTGGCCTTGGAATCATTTTCCAGTAGAGTTATAAAACATTTTATGATATGTGAAGATGGAAATGTGCATTTTCTTCATAATTTAATAGGTTAATTGTTGCATCCTCTCTCTTTTTTTTTGTTCCTTTATGATTTTACAGGAAGCAAAAGGAGATTTTTCAAGGTAAGCTTTGCATTGCTTTTTTTTCACGTATTATACATACTTTGATGCAAAACGGGACTGCTGTTCAGTTAGAAATACCAGAAATGGGATGGATTGGATTCAGCTCATCTCTAGCATCTTAATCTGCCCATCCTTATGTTTTGGGTTGAGAAGGGATGATTGGATCCCTGCCTCTCAAAGTCACCCAATTGGCTTTTATACCTAAGGTGGGACTAGAATTCACCATCTCTTGGGGATTGATCTGAAGTCGCCTAGCTGGCTTTCATGCCTAAGGTGGGACTAGAACTCACAGCCTTTCAGTTTCTAGCCTGAGCCTTCACCACTAAATTAAACTGTGGAAAATATGTGGCTCGTGTTACGTTCATGTTCTTTGTGAATGATAATATTTGGGTTTGTTGTAACACCATTTTGTTGGCCTGCAAAACTAGGTTTCTTGTATCTCGGCCTCACTTATTGATTTGTTCACTAGGTGTTTATCCCACCTTTAGTAATTTATAAGTAACTCAAGACAATGTGCACATACAAGAATAGATATGGCCTCCTCAGGAAAGAGGAGAGGAGAAGTCCAAAGTGACAGAATCCTTCGGCTGGAAGAGACCTGGGAGGTCTTCTTAGTTAAACCCACTGCCCAAGGCAGGAGTCTAAACCTTGTCCCAAATGTGCTTTTTCAAAGAAGCAACTGGACTTTGTTTTTTCCTTGAAGAGGTTTCACTTTTCATCCAAGAGGCTTCCTTGCTTCTACAGTTCAGTTCAGATCAGAACCGAAGAAGCTTCTGGGATGAGAAGCGAAACCTCTTCAAGGAAAAACCAAGGAAGTCCAGTTGCCCCTTGAAAAAGCATTTTTGGGACAACCATGACCTGGATGATAGACAAGCTTCTTAGACAGGAGTCTAGAAGTTGTTTTCTGGCTGAACCATCATGGGAGAACAGCCTACCTCCTCATCTCTGGACAATGGTCACACTATTGGAATTTAGGAAAGTGGCAAAGATATTTGAGGGCGATTCTGTTAATCTGTTGCTATTCTTTTTTAAATATTCTTCTCTATTGGTATTCTTAGAGTCATACTTAATTCATATTACAGTTGATTGTGTGGTAGTTTGAATTGATTGCACAGTTTGTGTGTGTGTGTGTGTGTGTGTGTGTATATATATATAATTTTCTTAAGTTTTCGCGGGTACTTACATGTATGGCCTTCAGCTTTGTCTGGGTATTTTCCCACGTCATAGTAGTGGTGCTTTTAAAGTTGTAGCAACGTTTCAGCATCATCAGGCTTTTGTATAGTGTTCGTCTGTGAGTTAGACTTTTACGGTGGTTTCAGATTTAAATTTGGGGCAGCCTATTGCTGTGCCAGAATGGTTTTTTCTTCATCCTGATTGGTTGAGAGTCTTGGTCTGTGTTTATTGGTCTTGGAGTTTGCTGTGTTCTGCTTCTAATATCTTCTGTCTGTTTTTTTGGCTCTTTTTGTATCTTGATTGGCTGGCAACATTGTGTTACTTTATTGGAGGCCTTTAGTGCAGCTTGGCTCCGGGTAAATAGACGGCTATCATTAGTTAGGAAGCTGGGTTTCATCTGGGTGCCTGGTTGGGGTGTGTTTGAGCTGGAGGTATCAGGGGGGGATCTGTTTGTGCCCAGGTGTTTGCCTGGCTTGTGGTGTGGAGATTTTTTTGTTTGTGAGTGCAGGCTTCCAAATGATTGACAGCCTGGTGGAATCATCTCTTCTATTCATGCTTTCTGGTCTTTTTTCAATCTCTATGGCTTCTCTGATGATTCTGTGGCTGGGATTCTCTATAGTGGCTATATATCGTGTGTATATTATATATTATATATATAAACTCCATATCCATGCTTTGTTACGAAACTATGTGGTTGAGCTTAGTTTTGGGGGAGGAAAATAAGGGGAGAAAAAATTCTGCCTCTGCCTACCAGCATCCATCGGTATTCATCTGGCTAACGTCCTGTCAGTGTGTGAGAGAGTCGGCTGTTTGGAAACTGAAAGAGTATTTGCTGTGTGACCAAGGAGGAGACAGCAAGGAGCCTGGGTGTGGCTTAGCTCAACTGTTCTGTCCTGAAGCTGCTTGGTGCTGCTGCAAAACTGAATCTGAAACTCCTCTCCTCTGCTTGTGTTTTGCCTTTGGAAGAGATTTCTTTCCAGGTGGGGAGGGGGAGTAGAACTCCTTAGCATCAGAGTGTGTTAATAAAAATAATAATATAGGAAATATTAATGCTCTGATGGTCATTTTGAAAAATCCTTTCTTAGTGAGCACCTAGAAGCCAAGAGGAACATACCTGCCAAATTTCAAATTTGTAGGCTTTACGGTTCTGGATATTTTGTGATGATGCATGAGCGGTATTTTGCTTTTATATATAATATTATAGTATAGTATAATATAATATAGTGTAGTGTAGTGTAGTGTAGTGTAGTGTAGTGTAGTGTAGTGTAGTGTAGTGTAGTGTAATGTAATGTAATGTAATATAATAAATATAATATAATAATATAATATAATAATATAATATAATATAATATAATATAATAATATAATATAATATAATATAATATAATATAATATAATATAATATAATATAATATAATATAATATAATATAATATAATATAATATATTTATATTTATTATATATACATATGTACATACATACATACATACATATCCACAAGAATTTGGATAGCTCCCTATTAATGAACTAAGGGAGCTATCCAAATTCTTGTGGGTGGGGGCTGGGTATTAATCATGCCATAAATAAATAAAACGGGATTACAGTCTACTCCCGTAAACCAGAAAGGGATTTCCAAACAAATGGCTCCTCTCACCAGGCGTGGCAGTTTAGGCTGCTGGTACAGTTGTTTCAAAATCACAGCCAAACTGTGATTATTTTAAAGTTAATTTTGGCATTTGGATGTAAAGATTAATTACAACAAGAGAACGACCGTCGTGATGAAATTAAACCCCAGGCTCCCTTCATCCCTAGAAAAGCTGGCACTTATCTTCGGTTAAATAATAAGGACTTTGGAGCCCTTGATTAGTGTCAGGTATGAAAGTTCAGGTCCAAAGATCCAGTCCACCTGTGAAGGTCCAATCAAACTGATTGATTGCTACTCATCTTCTCAACTAATGGTTAGGACCAGTCTTGGAGTTCGATAAGGGTCAACAGAATTCCAGGAAGGTTGGATTTACTCCACTTGTGGCCACGTAGAGATTCTAGGCTGGTTCCTTTTTTGACTCCACCTCCAGGCCCTGCCACTTTCCCCACCCCACCATTAGTTCAGAAGAATCAAAGTTGCCTTCAAAGCAACTTCAGCTCTTAGACATCTTCTTGCCGTTTTTTTTGGGTGTACCGAAGTGATCGGCCATTGCCTTCTCCAAGGTTGTTTCTTGACGTCCCAAATAAGTATACAGCCTTGGGATCTTCCAGCGGTCGCCCATCCAACGACTAACACGGGCTGCCCCCCGCTTAGCTTTTGAGACCAGCCCAAGTCAACTTGGTGACCAGGCTAACAAGCAAATGCCACGAAAAGAACGGGTTGCGTGGCAACGATGCCAGAGAAGTTGTTCTGGCATGGAGACATCACAGATGTAGTAAGAAGATGGTGCATGGACTGAGTTTTTTTTTCCTAGGCATTTGTGCAAATTGGGGGCCGGAGAGTAGATGGGTCACTTGCCACGGCTTCCAATGTTACACTTGGGAATGAATTTCACTGGGAAACAATAAACGAAATCCTGGACTTATGACCACAATTGAGCTCCCCCAAATTTCTGTTGCTCAGTGAGATGTCTGTTAAGTGAGTTTTGCCCCAGTTGTTAAGTGAATCACTGCAGTTAAGTCAGTAACCACGGTTCTTAAGTGAATCACTGATTCTCCTCATCGGAAAGTCACAAAAAGGGAGGAGTGGCGTGGTGGCCTAGAGGTGGAATCAGGAGGCTGTGAGTTCGATCCTAGGCAGAGCAGATACTTCTCTCTCTGAACATGCTGAGAATACATCTGCCGAATGAAACTCTGCTCTGGCAACAGGAAGGGCATCCGGCCAGTAAACACTCCAGTAGCTCCATTCAGTTGCCCCGCAAGGGATTCTGGGGTTGTTAAAAGAAGATGATGATGATGGAGGTTGCAAAAGGGAATCACATGGCCCCAGGACGCTGCAACCGTCATAAATATGAGCCTGTTGCCGAGGTCTCCATTCTGATCACGTGACCATGGGGATGCTGCAGCGGTCGTAAAGGTGAAAAATGGTCCTAAGCTGATTTTTTTTCCCATGCCGCCGTAACTTGGAGCGTTCACTCAATGAACTGTGGAGGACCACCTACGTAAAGAAGGCGTGCTTCGGTGTAGGAAGCGCAGCGTCTCCTGATGGATCCCTTTCCAAGCCTGGCACCGCTTGTGAAATCCCACATTGTCTTTGACAAGCCTGCTCTTGCTTCGGTTTCCCAACCCAAAACCTGCAGGCTTTGTGACTAATAAGAGGGTTGGATCGAAAAGCCAGAAGAAATAACTCACTAACCGAAACCTGCAACTTTGATTTATGGCAGCCGCGGTATTATTGCCGATCTGTTTCTGTTTTCGAGAAGGCTGATAATCGTCTTGTGCAAGAGAATCCATTTCTGGCTGCGATGAAACTTACTGGGGGGTGGAGAGAGAGAGGGGGGGAAGGAGGGAGGGAGAGAGAGAGAAAGAGAGGGAGGAGGGAAGGAAAGAGAGAAAGAGGGGAAAGGAGGGAGAGAGAGGGGGAGGGAGAGAGAGAGGGAGGGGTGAGGGAGAGAGAGAGAAAGAGATGGAGGGAAGGAAAGAGAGAAAGAGGGGAAAGGAGGGAGGGAGGGAGAGACAGAGGGAGGGGTGAGGGAGAGAGAGAGAAAGAGAGGGAGGAGGGAAGGAAAGAGAGAGGGGAAGGGAGGGAGAGAGAAAGAGAGAGGGAGGGAGGGAGAGACAGAGGGAGGGAGGGAGGGGTGAGGGAGGGAGAGAAAGAAAGGGAGGGAGAGACAGGGATGGAGAGAGGAAGAGAGAGGGAGGGAGGGATGGGTGAGGGAGAGAGAGAAAGAGAGGGAGGGAGAGAAAGAAAGGGAGGGAGAGACAGAGGGAGGGAGGGAGGGGGAGGGAGAGACAGGGAGGGAGAGAGAAAGAGAAGGAGGGAGAGAAAGAAAGGGAGGGAGAGACAGAGGGAGGGAGGGAGGGAGGGAGGGGGAGGGAGAGACAGGGATGGAGAGAGAAAGAGAGAAGGAGGGAGAGGGAAAGAGAGGGAGGGAGAGAGAGAAAGGAAAGGAGAGACGGAGGGAGGGAGGGAGACAGAGGGAGGGGGAGGGAGAAGGAGAAAGAGAGAGAAAGAGAGAGAGAACAAGGGAGAGAGAGAGAGAGAGAGAGACCTGTCTTACAGGTGGTTTTCAACTTATGACTACAATTGAGCCCAAGATGTATGTTGCCAAACGAGACATCCGTTCTGTGACTTTTGCTTGTCAGAAGGTCGCAAAAGACAACCACGTGATCCTGGGACACTGCAACTGTCAGGAGTACATGCCAGTTGCCAAGCCTCTGAATTTTGATCAGGTGACCATAGGTCACAACAACCTTTCTTGCCACAGACGTTAAGTGAATTGTTGCAGTTGTTAAGTGAGTGACCTGGTCGTTAAGTGAATCTGGGCTTCCCCACTGACCTTTGCTTGGTCAGAAGAGTCCCAAAAGGTCCCCCAGGGACGTTGCAACCGTCATAACTCTGAGTCAGCTGCCAAAGGCCTGGATTTTGATCCGTAACCATGGGAAGGCTGCCAACGCCAGAAGGCTCTTCTCCCAAGGAGACTTCGCCTCTCCTTCGGTGGCCAAAAACCTTTGAGCTTCAGCTTCTGTCCTTCCAAAGGACAGTCGGGGTTGAACCTCGTTGTCTCCTAAAATTACCCAAACAAAAACAAAAACAAAACCAAAAAAGGGGAAGAAAAGAGATTCGTGATGAAATGTGTTTTCATTCCACGAATTCCAAAGATGGCCCTGCACCTCTGATTAGCACCTCCGGCTTCAGAAGGAAGAGAAGAAGAAGAAAAAAAAGCACTATTGAGTAGCAAATTATTCACCCCCCAAAAATGTGTTTTGCAGTGAGGAAATAGTCTTTTCAGGCGGAATGGTTTCAGGTCTTGTTGCAATGCACATTTTTCGGTAATTTTGACTCGCTTCGCTTTAAAGAGGAAAATCACATTTTCTTTCCTAAAGGAGGATAGAAATGCTCTCTGGTAATTTTTCATTTTGTTTACAAAGTGAGGAAATTTAATCCGAGTACTTTTTTTTTTTTTATTCTACATCATTCCGATTTCTTGAGCATTTACCATTTAAAGGGGAATGGGGGGGGAGTGAGAGAGTCAAAACAAAAGAAAATCTGTCTTCCTAGTTAAAAACTGATTAGAAATACTCATTTATAAACAATTTCTAGGCCCGTCCAGTTAAATAGTGATTAGAAATATTATTCACCGATAAACAATTTCACAGCCTTAAATATTATGAGATAATTGGATGTATATTTGGTGTAGATATTACGCTCTCAAATTGCAAATGGAGACGTGGGTACTCTATCTTTCTTATCTTCATTTTTAAGTGCTTTGGTTTTATTGTATTGCAAACAGTTGCTGGGGTGCATCCACAGTTTCGTTGTACTTGTACAATGACAATAAAGTTCTTCTAATTCTAATTCTAATAATTCCGTATTAGAGCTTTGCAAGAAACAAGAAATAAGTATTTCGGAAAATGAAGTATTTATCGATGACCTCTTAAAGCAGCTGCATCTTAAAAGCTCTCCCCAGCTGTCCACACACACATCCATTGATAATACTACTGTACCCCTTGTGAAGCAAAGTGGTTGTGTGTGTGAGGACACATCAAAACAACCAGGCGGATTTTTGAAACCGCTGTAAAAGACATGGCTGCTTTAATAAAGTCTCTACTTTTCAGCTCTATTAAAAGTTTTCTTTCCTGCAGAAACAGCAGATTCAGGAGAAGGAGGTTTAAATAGAAAAAAAATATATTGGTGTCTCTCCATTGTCATAGTTCCAACATGGACCAGGCTTCTTCAATAGATTTCATATTTATCTAACAGGCAGATCTGTATTTCATAGACCTCACATACCATCCATAATGACCAGCCATCAAACAGGAAGATGGATAAGCTGTCAATCTCTACCAAGCATTATATGAGAGAGAGAGAGATGATAGAGAGATGATAGAGAGAGAAATAAGATATATACATAAGCACACAATCGTGCCTACTATCCCTGTCCTATTGTCCCCATTATTAGTTCCTATTTCTTGTATTTAAATTTATGTTTATTCTGTTTCTGTTGTATTGTAAGTTTTTGACAAATAAATAAAATAAAAATAAAATAAATAAGAGATGAGAGAGATAGATAGAGATAGATAGATAGATAGATAGATAGATAGATAGATAGATAGATAGATAGATAGATAGACAGACAGACAGAGATAGGTAGATAGATAGATAGATAGATAGATAGATAGATAGATAGATAGATAGATAGATAGATAGATAGATATAGATAGATAGATAGAGATAGGTAGGTAGATAGATAGATAGATAGATAGATAGATAGATAGATAGATAGATAGATAGATAGATAGATAGATAGATGATAGATAGATAGATAGATAGATAGATAGATAGATAGATAGATAGATAGATAGATAGATAGATAGATAGATAGATAGATAGATGATAGATAGATATAAAATTCACATATATCATTATATGTGAATGAGTTGAATACAGTCAAATGCATACCAAAGTGACAAAAGAGACTCCCAAAACAACCCCAATATTTAACCATTTATCTTCTTGGTTGTGGGGAATAAGATGGAAGGAGAACTTAGCTAAGCAATGGTGACATCCAGACAGGAAGAAAAACAGATGGGATAATTTGCCATTAAGCAATTTCTTTTTACCTAAGGAAAATCTAAAGGGAGTAATTTTCTAAAGTTCCAGTTAAAAAAAAACAAACACCAGTGCTTGTTGTTGAATTAAGAGTGCCAACCCATAACCTCCGGAGGCAGCCCCCCCCCCCCACTCCCAGATGGTCCTGGCCCCATCTCTGCATCGGATGCAGGACCCTCATCCGAGTCCTTTCCAGACTCCCGGACTGGTCCCCGTTCTTCCTCACTGTCCGATTCCGCTGCCGTCTGCACCGCCTGGTGACGAACCACCACAAGTGGGATCCTACCTGTTCCACTACCATTTCGGTGGTCTGGTGCGCACACGCAGCTTTTTACAGACCCGCTGAGGCCTGCAGTGCCAATCAGCTGAGAATATAAAGAAGAGAAAAGCACAGAGGCAGGTGAGCGGGCTGATCCTGCACTTTTCTTTCTCCTTTTTTTCCCTCCTCTCAGTTGATCGTTGGAGGCTTTTTTTCCTTTACTACCAGTTTAGCTCAACCAGTCTGAACTGGCAACATAGCACCACTAAGCCTCCGTTCTTCATTTAGTGCACGATAAGGACGTAACCCATTTACGGACCCAAAGAATAGAATTAGTCCTTGACTTACGACCAACAATTAGGCCCTAAATTTCGGTTGCTAAGCGAGACAGTTCTTTTGCCTGCCCCCGTTTCATGACCTTGCACTGTTGTTAAATGAATCACTGCACTTCTTAAGTTAGTCACGCGATTGGTTAAGCGAATCTGGTTTCCTTATTGACTTTGCTTGTTAGAAGGTCCAAAAGTGGATCACTTGACCCACAGGGACAGTATGTGTCAGCTTTGGAAGCCATATTAGCACCAGACACTTCCACGGTGCCACATTCTTGAGCCTAGGAAAATGGGAGGGGGGAATTTCTTGGAGCGTATGTGGTTAGACATAATAACATGCTTTTTCTAATTCAAGGTCAAGTTGTTTCTGCACCTGAGTGAGAGGACGTCTCAAGTTGGGACAGATGGTGATTGGGGCATGTGATGCCATGATGGATGCAGGGGGTGAATTTGCAATTTTTTACTTCTTGCAAGGAAACCCAGAACTTTCAGATTCGGGATTTCCCAGATGTGCCAGTTTAGTATTCAAATAAAAAGAACCTTGGAGAGGATGTCTGTCTCAAAGTTATTGGTTGGAGTGGAGGTTTTCTGGAACGCTATCACTGCGTCCGTCATAAATACAAGTCAGCTGCCCAGTGCCTGAATTTTGATCGTGTGACCGTGGGGCTGCTACAACGGTCGTAAGTGTGAAAAATGGTCCTAAGTCACTTTTTTTCATCCCCATGGTAACTTTGAATGGTCACTAAACGAAATGTTATAAGTCAAGGACAACGTATAATGCTTTATACCTGGTTTATGATCCCGGCAGATGAGATGAAATACAAGGACTTTTAGGAAAGTTTTTAGCACTAGGTCCATGTTTTGGCTATGGGCTGACTCTGTTTTAAGTTAAACATGGGGCACCCTTAGAGAGAAAAACCTAGGGT
This sequence comes from Notechis scutatus, assembly GCF_049901735.1. Lineage (NCBI taxonomy): Eukaryota > Metazoa > Chordata > Lepidosauria > Squamata > Elapidae > Notechis > Notechis scutatus. The sequence goes on from NC_142014.1 coordinate 3,972,081, forward strand.
CAGATTACGTGCCTTGGAAGGAAGGTTACTTAACGCTAACATAAGTAAAATTCTTTCTTCCAGACATTATTTTATCATTATTTATTATTTATTTTATTTGTCAATCGCTTACAAGATAATAGGTATAAGTATAAACATGAGTAAGAATACAGGAAATAGGTACGAATAAATGGGGACAATAGGACAGGGACGGTAGGCATGATGGTGCACTTATGCACACCCCTTACAGACCTCTTAGGAATGGGGGGGAGGTCCATAGTGGATAGTTTAAGGTTAAAGGAGTGGGGGGGGGGGTTAGAGGATGTAACTACAGAGTCAGGTGGTGCATTCCAGGCATTGACCACCCTGTTGGTAAAGACGTACTTTCTGCAATCAAGTTTGGAGTGGTTAACATTGAGTTTGTGTCTGTTGTGTGCTCTTGTATTGTTGTGGCTGAAGCTGAAGTAGTCATTGACTGGTAGAACATTGCAGCAGATAATTTTGTGTGCTACGTAAGTCTAACCGTAGGCTATTCACCATTATGTTTAACATCATCATCATCATCATCATCATCATCATCATTAGCATTCACCATGAAATCAAAAACCCTGCCTCTCTTTTGTGGCATTTCTCTTACCAAAAAGATCTTCCTTTGGCTCAAAATAGGGACAAAGTAACGTCAGAGGATTTTAATTCCCTTTTAATTTCCCGGGACATTCGATGACGGATTCAGGAGGAGTTACTGCTTTTTAAAAGAAGGAAACCAGCATCCCCAGGATAGCCTGGCTGCTTGCCAAACTCATATGCATCACAAAGGCCTTAGTCTCTCTCTCTCAAGGCTTTAACAACCAGCAGGAATTTTTTAACACACAAGATAGGTGCTAAGGGAGGAGGTGCTTGTCATCTGTCTTGCATGTCATCTGAATCTACAAAGCTGTCCTTTCTCCTCTTCCGTTGCCTCATCCCCTTTGCAAAGCCTACGTTTTAATTTAGCCAGGCCTTGCGTCTGATGGAAGGATTTGGGGTTCACCAAAGCTTCTGCCTTCAACATTTATTACCTCCAAAAAGGAGCTACCAGATTCCTTTAGATTAATATTGTGTATACTTCCTGATTTCTTCTATCTATCTATCTATCTATCTATCTATCTATCTATCTATCTATCTATCTATCATCTATCTATCGTCTATCCGCCTACCTCTCTCTCTCATATCTATCATGTCTTATCTACTGCCCCATCTATCTATCATCTGTTCTATCATCTATTCTTTCTATCAATCTATCAATCAGTCTATCATCTATTCTATCAATCTATCACTCACTCTTATCTATCAATCAATCTATCATCTATCTATCGTTTATCTATCTGCCTACCTCTCTCTCATATCTATCATCTCTTATCTACTGCCCCATCTATCTATCATCTGTTCTATCTATCATCTATTCTATCTATCAATCTATCACTCACTCTATCTATCTATCTATCTATCTATCTATCTATCTATCAATCATCTATCTATCTGCCTACCTCTGTCTCTCATATCTATCATCTGTCTTATCTACTGCATCTATCTATCTATCTATCTATCTATCTATCTATCTATCTATCTATCTATCATCTATCTATCTATCTATCTACCTACCTACCTACCTACCTACCTACCTACCTACCTACCAAACTATCTTTCTACCTCTCTGTCTCATATCTATTGTGATATACATATACATTTTACTGACAAGTTGTCCCGTTCTGAGAACAAATTGAGAAATTCGGATCGCGTGTTCCAATGTTACATCTAATTTCCTCCCTGGTGGGGAAAGGGATCTATACAGTTAAATTAAACTGATTTAGATGTTAATAATGGCATTGGGTAAAGTGATACAGAGATCCAATTTGGCACAGTGTGTGGAAACCGGGAGACCGGGAGTTCTAGCCCTGCCTTAGCCACACAAGCCAGTTAGGGGACCTTGGGCCAGTCACTTTCTCTCAGCCCCCATGAAGCAGGCAATGGCGAACCACTTCTGACCAATCTTGCCAAGAAAACTGCAAGGTGTCTCCTGAAAATGGAACGGGAGGGAGGTGGGGAAAAAATCATATGACCTAAATAAAAATAAAAGTTTGATTTTGTATGGTACGTAAGAGAGACGTGTTTTCTTGCCTTCTGTTTGCTTTTTTTTTTTAACTTTTTATTCCAAAATTAATGCACATAAAAGGGAAATGGAGTCCCCGCGTTCCTCTATTTGGGCGAGTCAGAATCTCTGCAGTTTCTCCATCCAGGGATTTCCCTCTTTTTTAAAAAAAAAAAAAAATGGTGTTTTGCCCAAGTTTCTCGGCCTTGCAGGAAAGCCTTTTCCTGCCCCTTCCCACAGGAAACTCAATCCCTCCACCCACCCTCCAAGCAGGGCAAGGAGTGGGGGGTGAACAAAGAACTTATAAAGGCAGGAAAAGTTACTCCAGCTGGAGATCTCCGATCGGGCAACTACTCTTTGGAGAATTTGGGGAAGTCATAAAAATCTGGAGAGAGAAACTGCTGGCTTCCTTGCAAAACTTTCTCCTTCCTTCCTGCACATACGGCTTTCCGCACAGGAGGGCCCACTCTGATCACATAAGGATGTTTTGAATTCATTTTTTAAAAAAGTCATTTACCAAAGTACAAAGAAAAAAAAGAAAATAAATAGCGACAGCATGTGGGCTTCTATATACCACTTCCCAGGGCTTCCCAGCCCTCTCTAAGAGGTTCACAGAGTCAGCATAATTGTCCTCAACAAGTGAGCCAGTGATAATTCAGCCGGTCAGGATCGAACTGCCAAATTGCTGGCAGTCGGCAGAATTAGCCTGCAATACTGCATTCTAACCCCTGCGGCACCAGGGCTCAAAGAAAAGAAAAAATAGTTCTAACTCTCAGGAAATTTCTTCTTAGTGCTAGGTTGTTTCTGTCCTTGATTGCTTCTTCTCCTGCCCTCCGGTGCTTTGGAGAATAGGTAGAGCTTCTCTTCTCTTCTCTTCCCTTCCCTCTTTTCTTCTCTCCCTTCCATCTTCTCTTCCTTTCCCTCTTCTCTTTTCTCTTCTCTTCTCTTCCTTTCCATCTTTTCTTCTCTTCTCTTCCCTTTTCTCTCTTCTCTTCCCTTCCCTCTTCTCTCTTCTCTTCTCTTCTCTCCCTTCCATCTTCTCTTCCTTTCCCTCTTCTCTTTTCTCTTCTCTTCTCTTCCTTTCCATCTTTTCTTCTCCTCTTCCCTCCCCTCTTCTCTCTTCTCTTCTCTTCTCTTCTCTTCTCTTCCCTTCCCTTTTCTCTCTTCTCTTCCCTTCCCTTTCCTTCCCTCTTCTCTCTTCTCTTTTCTTCTCTTCTTTTCCCTTCCCTTCTATCTCTCTTCTCTTCCCTTCCCTCTTCCCTCTTCTTTCTTTTCTCCCTTCCATCTTCTCTTCCTTTCCCTCTTTTCTCTTCTCTTCTCTTCCTTTCCATCTTTTCTTTTCTTCCCTTCCCTTCCCTTTTCTCTCTTCTCTTCCCTTCCCTTCCCTTCCCTCTTCCCTCTTCTCTTTTCTTTTCTCCCTTCCATCTTCTCTTCCTTTCCCTCTTTTCTCTTCTCTTCCTTTCCATCTTTTCTTTTCTTCCCTTCCCTTTTCTCTCTTCTCTTCCCTTCCCTTTCCTTCCCTCTTCTCTTTTATCTTCTCTTCTCTTCCTTTCCATCTTTTCTTTTCTTTTCTTCCCTTCCCTTCCCTTTTCTCTCTTCTCTTCCCTTCCCTTTCCTTCCCTCTTCTCTCTTCTCTTTTCTTTTCTCCCTTCCATCTTCTCTTCCCCTCCCCATCTTTCCTTCTCTTTCCTCTTCTTATTCAGCCAAATAAACAAGAGAAATGACAAAAGAACCACTTCAAGGTTCAGCCTTTCAATCTCATCTCTGGATTAACCTGCATAGAAACTGAATTTCTTTCTTTTTTTATTCTTCTCTTTTTTCAGCAATGAAACTGTAAGGACGGACTTGAAGAAATTGCCGGCGCTTCCAATGCAAGCCCTTAAGGACCATCCATCTCTGGCTTATTGGTAAATATTTGACATCCTTAGTAAGATCTACCCCGAACGGCCTGATGGGTTGGTGGTGCAGACACTCACCTTCCATTCAATGCAAGCCAGTTGCCACACAGCCAATGTTACATAGCATGACTGTGGGGAAGGAAGAGCCCAACCCTTGGAACCAGAGTCAGCCAGTTGCCCCCAACAATCTGGGTCCTCATTTTACCAACCTTGGAAGGACACAAGGCTGAGTCAACCTTGAGCTGGTCAGGATCAAACTCCTCTGACAGTCAGCAGAGTCAGCCTGCAATGCTGCATCCTAACCACTGCGCCACCACAGAAGCGAGGAAGGAAGGAAAGAAGGAAAGAAAGAATGAAGGGAAGGGAAGAGAAGAGAAGGGAAGTGAAGGGAAGGGAAGGGAAGGGAAGGGAAGGAACAGCAATCGCACTTAGACTTATATACCACTTCACAGTGCTTTACAGCCCCCTCTAAGCAGTTTATAGAGTCAGCCTCTTGCCCCCAACAACTTGAGTCCTCATTTTACTCACCTTGGAAGGACAGAAGGCTGAGTCAACCTTGGGCCAGTGAGAATCGAACTGCCAAACTTCTGGCAGCCAGCAGTCAGCAGAAGTAGCCTGCAGGACTGCATTCTAACCACTGCGCCACCACAACTCAAAACTAGGCCAAAAACAGACCCCAGATCAGTCTTCAGAACTTCAAATGACCCCTGAGTTGTAGATTCGAAGGCTACCTGTAAAACCCTTCCCAGACTTTTTACCTAGTGGCTATCCAACGGCTTGTTTCCTCCTTCATTTCATCAGGAAGGACCTTATGCGTTGTGTACCTACTACAAACCTTCTCCAGGGCAAGAGCCAGGAGGTTGATGTGGAGTTTGGCAGATCTTGATTGTAGGAAATACGACTTCAGCACCAGAGTGGTCAATGTCTGGAATACTCTACCTGACTCTGTGGCTTCTTCCCCAAACCCCAAAAACTTTAACCTTAAGACTGTCTACTATTGACCTCACCCCTTTCCTAAGAGGTCTGTAGGGGGGCGTGCATAAGCGCACCAATGTGCCTACCGTCCCTGTCCTATGGTTTCTTTTTATTTTTCTTATTCGTATCCATTTCATGTATTCATAACTATGTTTATACTTATACCTGTTAATCTTGTAAGCAATTGACAAAATAAATAAATAAAATATAAATAAATAAAATCTTCTGCCCTATGAATAATCTCCAGGCTTTCCCATTTTCTCCTCCTGCCAGGCTGAGGAATTAAATCCACCAGTGCGTTGGAAGCACCCAATTTAAAATAAACGGGGAGCCTCTCGGATGCCTCTTTCATCAGCACAAAATATGAATCTGTCCAGGAAGCGGAAAGAGAAATACTTTTGCCTTCCACAGTTTGCTCTGTGTCTTTCCTGTCTTTCTTTTTTTTTGGAAGGCTTTTGGCTCCCAGCTTCCCTCTTATCAGCTTCCCCTTTCATTTCTCTGGTGTTGTAATTCGATGACAGCGGAGGGAATGTGCTATTTCCCTTTTTGTGGCTGGGTGATCTTTATTTATTCTCTCTCTGGCCCACCCACTCGTTGCACCCACTCGCTGACCCCTGCAAAAGGAGTTTTAGTCTACTACAGTTCTTGGGAAACAACTTTCTCAAAGTCTGTAATCGCTTCTGAATAACAGGGCTAGCGTTCCTTTCTACGTTCTTATTCTTAAATCATTTCCCCCCTCTGATGACTCGGGGCGTGGCACAAAGGCAATTCAGTCAAATAAACAAGAAGAGTCCCTTTATTATCCCCAACTTTGCCCCCAATGTCCAGTTACCTTCGGCTGGAGAAAAAAAAACTCTCCCAAGAACAGTCTTTAAGTGGAGGAAATTCAGTCTGAAAACAAAGTATATACAAACTATAACTAAAAATCCAAACAAACCACGCTGCAGCAATTAACTTGACAGGGCAGGAGAAGGAATTGCAGACTTGAAAGGCCAACAAAACACACACAGTTGGGAAGACACCAGGAACCCAGATAAGCCTCAATGATACCTGATAATTCATGATTTACTCCCAACAGCTTGCTGCGCTCAGCTTCCCTTTTTAAACACTCTGTTCCCAGCTGCAGCTAATGAAGGGAATCAGGGCCCTTTCCTCCCCTGTAAGCCATGCAACTCACGTTGTTCCCTTCTCCGTTCCTCCCTGAGTGCCCTAGGATGAAGAGGGGGTGGGCCTGGGTCTTCCTCCGAATTCCCTCTCCCTTGCTCTACCTCTCCCCTGCTCTGCCCAGCCGGACTGTGCCCTTCCCCAGTTTCTTCCACAGCCAATGGAGCCCCACACTCCTGCTCCCTGTCAGCTGCTTGGCCTCCCCCTTCAAATCAGATTCCAACAGGGGCATGACACCAGCATTTTTTTCTATGTTCTTATTCTTAAATCATTCCCCCCCATCTTTTCTCTAAAAACTCAAAGCAAGTTCTAGAACCATGTTTCTCCAATTTGGGCAGCTTGAGGAGGACTCCAACTCCCAGAATTCCCCAACCCCATGCTGGACGTCCACACACATCTTTGGGTTGCCAATGTTGAGCAACACAACTTTTGAGGGTAGAAGAATCCTCCCTAACATTATTCCCAGAACTGAATTATGAATAAGAACTAAGCATGAATTGGAAAATCAGAGAATGAATGAATGAATATTATTAACAGGCCAAAATAATAGCAATGAGGAGCAATGGAATAATAAAATGAATAATAATATATTCAAAATAAAATCAAACAATGAGTAATTAGATCATGAAAGAATATATTTTAATGTAAGCATGTGTATTAATTACATGGATTGGATGAATGGATGAATTAATTGAATTAATACAATTACATGGATTGGATGAATGGAAGGAATATGAATAGATCCACCCAATATGTTCAAATGATATCACGATTTGTATTAGAATTATATATTGAAACACTGAACAATGAAAGAATGAAAGATGAAACTTTAATATATAGAGATGTGAAGAGTTAAATAAGGGAAATATGAATAATAAAGCAGGTGAAAGATGAAAGACAGAAAAGAAACGCCTTTGAATACTACGCTGACATGAATAAAAATTAGAATAGAAATAAAAATAAGAGGGGTACAACAATATACATATTTTAATATAACAAGATATGAGGGAGGTTCAGAAATTGAATGGCGGTAGTATTAGATATGTTTAAACAAGAGGAAACAATGAAAATGAAATGTAATAACTATAAGTAATAATATTATATTTATTTGTACTAAAATGTATGATACCCGGGTATCACATTGTTCATGCATTAATATGTATTAGCAATATAAAATTAAAAATTGTCCCCAAAAAACCCCCATTATTCCCATAACTGTACTCTGAGGCAGCTGAAAGAGAGTGGCTGATCCATACATAGTCACTCAGTGATCTATTTGATCAAGTGGGGATCTGCTTCAGGTCTCTGCAATCCAAGATCAATGCAAAGGCAGATGCACCCACACCTTCATTCTCACAGGGGACTTAAATACAGAGCTGTAAATGCTCCTTTCTGCTATATTCAGTTGATCCCAGAGATCTTTGCGATTTCTTGATCACCGAGGAGCTGGTATTATCTCCTACGCTGGAATTCCATCATACTTTTTCAGCTCTGCCTGCTAAATTAAATCCTGGATATTTTTTTCCCCCTCCTCTTTTTTCCAAGTGAGGATCGAGTAATTGAGCATTACAAGAAGCTGAATGGACAGACGAGAGGCCAGGCTATTGTCAAGTAAGTCACAAACGGGAATTCTGGACACAGAAAACTTAATGGCTGCTGTGAATTCTGCATCTCATGGTGACCTTGGTCTCTCCTTGTTCAGTTTCCATCCATTATTCCTTTCTGGCCTTCAGGGGCTTTGGAGAATAGCTTGACCCTTTCCTCCTCTCTGTGGCATCCCCTCAGATATTGTAAAACTGCTCTCCTGTCTCCCCTGATCCTTCTCTTCCTTAGACTAGCCAGGCCCAATTCCTGCAACCATTGTTCTTCATATGTTTTAGTCTCCAGTCCCCTAATCATCCTGGTGTCAACTCATCAAACATTCCTATGCCTGTTTTAGTAGCTGCCATTAAAAAAAAGGGGTGGGGGGGGGGAAGGAAATCTGGAAGAACGAGTGCAGCAGTTTGAAAGGAAAAGTACATTCCAACTCTTATCTTTAAAAGATTGTAACTAAAATACCAGAGCTTTTGCCCAAGAATATACTTAACTGGAGAACGCGATTGATGACAGCCAGCCCGTGAATGGTCTCAGTTGGAGAATTTGATTTATGACACACCTGGGGGAGAGGTGGGAAATAGGGTCTCAGGGGACTGTAAATGGCGTATGCCAGAGTTGGCTTCATCCAGGGCAGTGCCAGCATGTCACCTCTAATAAATCCTTTGAAGTTTTTTGAAGTTTGGCTCGAGAATCATGATTTAATTAGGGCAATTGCTGGAATCCTGACACCTGCTTGCTCTTCTCTGCACTCTTTCTAAAATAAAGCATGATGATGTTTAAGTGACATGAATTCCAATTTTGGGGCAGGTTTAGAACATGCAAGGCTGGGTTGCAACGATGGGTCTAGAAACATGGCCCAGATGTCAGAATGCTGCTTTGCATTAACTACCATGCACTTTGGGTCTTTGACATCATGTTTGATGTTTCTTTTCTAGTTACATGAGCATTGTAGAGTCGCTTCCAACCTACGGAGTCCATTATTATGCAGTCAAGGTGCGTGCGCTTGGAAAAGTGCTATTTAATTCACGAACGGGTTGGCCGCAGACAACTGCAATCTTTATTTATTTATATGGGATTCTGTTCTGAATGTTGTCTTTTGTGTTAAGTTAATAAGGGGTCCTTAAAGGGGGCATGCATAAGCGCACCAGCGTGCCTACCGTCCAGGGGTGGGATTCAAATTTTTAACAACCGGTTCTGTGGGCGTGGCTTAGGTGGTGGGCATGGCTTGGTGGTCATGTGACTGGGTGGACATGGCTTGGTGGTCATGTTTTTCGCCCACAGTGTTTTTTAACAACCGGTTCTGTGGGCGTGGCTTGGTGGTCATGTTATTGGCTGGGTGTGGCCAACTAATATCACTCACATCGAGGCACGCATCTCCTCCCCTGGCCTCTCATGACTGTGGGGATGCTGCAACAGTCGTAAGTGGGAAAAACGGTCATAAGTCACTTTTTTCAGTGCCATTGTAACTTTGAATGGTCACTCCACACAAGCAAAGTACCAACGAAGGAGGGGGAAAAGCCTCCAGAGAAGTTTCTGAGACAGGAAGTCTAGTCCTGCCAAGAATGTAATAAGGGTTAACGGAGAGGCAGTTTCTGTAAGTAACACCAGAATGTTTCCTTCCTGCCTTCCTTACAGGATTAGGCCAGTAATTTCTTCTAATAGTCGGTTCTCCGAACTGCTTAGAATGTTAACAACTGGTTCTAGCGAATAGGTGCGAACGGGTAGAATCCCACCCTTGCTACCGTCCCTCTCTTATTGACCCCATTTACCTGTATTTACTTCCTTTGTCCTTGTTTATGTTCATACTTATACTTGTTATCTTGTACATGTTTGACAAGTAAATAAATGGCCTCCCTGACTTCATAGGGACGTAAACCAAACTGAAAAATCAGATGCCTGAAAGGATAAAACGCATGGCACAACTTAGGAGAACAAACTCATCAGCATAAGATTCAGCAGTCCATCTCCATTTAAAGGACAAAGGCCGTTCTTTTGAAGACAGCAAAACCCACATTTTGGACAGAAAACCCCCTGCTCCAGGAGGAAACCTCTATTCCATTTCAGACAAACTCTTCTTGAAAAATCTCCAGTGTTGGAGCACCCACAACTTCTGAAGGCAAACTGTTCCACTAGTTCATTGTTCCATGTCAGGAAATGTCTCCTTAGTTCTAGGCTGAATAGTAAAATGTTAAAAAGAACTAAGTCGTTTATTCTGTTTCTGTTTCTGTTTATCCTTCTAGGATAAGCAGGGAATCCCATGGTGGTTAGGACTCAGCTACAAAGGAATCTTCCAATATGACTATCACGACAAAGTGAAGCCAAGGAAGGTAAGTCCCATCCTATGATGAAACATCTTGGTTTACAGAAGATGTTGAAGATCTGCAGGGGAAATCGCAGGACGCTTTAAACCTAGTTACTGATCTTCTTCAGAAAGCAGCTGTGTTCTCAATGGCAAACATATTTGCAAGGGAATTGCAAGGAATTGCAAGGAAAAAATGGCATATTTTTGGCCCCAGGGAATAGCTGAGTTTTTTATTCTACAATGCCATCGGCACCGAGTCAGAATTAGGTTGGTTATTCGATTGCTCCAACCTTTTGGTCAGGACCCTAACTTAAAAGAAATTAGGGAGATGGGAAGAAAAAGGAAAGTTGGATGAAATCTGGGTTTGCGGCTGCTTTATATGCATCTATACCCTGGGTTGTTCTGTTGATGTTAGTAACTTTCTCTGACGGGTTGACCAACCTTGATTCCACAGGAATGGAGGGTGGAGGATGGAGATCATGGATGTAGGGTGGAGATCTTTCTCAACTGTCCCAAAGGTGCGTTTTTCAAGAGGCAACTGGACTTTCTGGTTTTTCTTTGAAGACGTTTTGCTCCTCATCCAAGGAGCTTCTTCAGCTCTGACTGGATGGTGAGGAAGGGAAGGATTTATATTCCTTGCAGACTGCTGGCCATTTGCATCCTTTTTACGGAGCTGTTGAGGCCACTTGGGGGTTTGTCTGTGTCCTCAGGGTCACCTGAGGGGTGCAAATGGGGTTGGAGCCTCCTTGGAACTGCTGAAGGGAGCGTGATGTAGACTGGAGATAGGTGGTGTGCCTACCGTCCCTGTCCTATTGTTTCTCTTATTCTTCTTTTATTTTTCTTATATGTACCCATTTCATGTATTCACAACTATGTATACACTTATACTTATTATCTTGTAAACAATTGGCAAATCAAATAAATAAAATAAAATAAAATAAATAAAATAAATAAATAGATGTGGTATCCCACCCGCTCTATTAAGAGAAGGCTGTTCAACTTGGACATAGGTGGCCTCTTTGGCCCCTTCTTTCAAACCAGGGGTCCTCTCTGTCCAAAATGGGGGCTTTGTCGTCTTCAAAAGAAGAAGCTTCTTGGGTGAGAAGCGAAAAGTATTTAAAGAAAAACCAGAAAGCCCAGTTGCCTCTTGAAAAAGCCCCTTTGGGACAACCAGGACCTGGATGATGGAGAATCTCCCTAGATCTTTCTCAACATTTTTCTTCCAACAGGGTGACTTTTCTACATTTTGTGCTCGAGCAAATCAGTTGAATTATTCATGGTACATTTTGCACCCATGAGAATTTTCATAAAAAATTCTCTTCTCCCCTCCACCCTCCTCTCCTCTCCCCTCCTCCTCTCCCCTCCCTTCCCCCCCCCTTTCCCTTTTACTCTACTCTACTCTAAATCCTTCCATTCCCCATCATTCAGCCAGAACTGAAGAAGCTTCTTGGATAAGAAGCGAAATGTTTTCAAGGAGGGAGGGAAAAACCAAGGAAGTCCAGTTGCCTTTTGAAAAGAACTTTTGGGACCCAGTTGAAGAGTTCCCAGAACCTCTCTAAAGAAGCAAACTTGGCATTGTGCATGCCTAGATAATAATTAATAAAGTGTCCTTCAATACAGCGTTAAGCAGAGCCTTCCCTACTTCAAGAGCTCCCTTTTAGTGTCCGGTTTCATAGATTTAGCAAATGATTATCTCAGAGAAAAACAGATGAGCAAATGATTAGCCATCATGGCTGGAAACTAACAACGGCTTTATCCTCTATGGATTTCTTTCATTGGCTTCCAGTCTGTCCTGTTTGGGCCAAACGTGAATTCTGGGTGGCCCAAACTGGGTAGATAAAGGGTGCCACCCTGGATGGACCTTCGCTTCTTCTGACTTCCACACATTGGACCAGAAGTTTGGAAGAGAATCTGATAACAGATAACAGATTAACAGAGTTGGAAGGGGCCTTGTCGGTCATCTAGTCCAACCCCCTGCCCAAGCAGGAGACCTTCCATCATTTCTGACAGACGGGAGTCCAATCTCTTCTGGAAAGCCTCCAGGGATGAAGCTCCCACAACTTCTGAAGGCAACTTCTGTTCCATGGGTTGATTGTTCTCACTGTCAGAAAGTTTCTCCTTATTTCCAGGTCGAATCTCTCCTTGTTCAGTTTCCACCCATTATTCCTTGTCTGGCCTTCGGGTGCTTTGGAAAACAGCTTGACCCCTCCCTCCTCTCTGGGGCAGCCCCTCAACTATTGGAAGGCTGCTCTCCTGTCTCCCCTGGTCCTTCTCTTCCCTAGACTAGCCAGGCCCAGTCCCTGCAACCTCTTAGCCAGATCCCAACAACTAGCTTTACCTACAAAACCTGGAACCCTGTTTCGATTAGATGGTTCAGACATCTACTTGTTCAAGCACACACGGCATCCTGGCCCTGATCTAAAACTACATCTGGAGTCCAGGTCGATGTTTTTGTGCACAACCAAACCGGGGAGAAGATCCAACTCTCGCTTTTCCCCCCGTGGGGTAGAGCTTAAGCGTTTACTAAGGGCTTCCTAAAATTAGGACATTGTGTTCTTCCGTGTTGAGGTCCCAGTGGACAGGAGCCACATCAGATAAAACCACAACTAAATGCGCCACTGGTGTGCTGCCCAGAGTGCTTGTCCCAGAGAAGAAACCCTTGATTAACAGAGGGATGACCACTTCCTGGCTGTGTAACCCAGATAGCTGGCCTGCTCCAGTGTGAGTTTCTAATTTTATAAAGGTGACTGGCAAAAGGAAGTGATCTCAGTTCTGTGTCTGGGAATCTCTCCATAGATTTAAAAGAGGGTCTGAATCTGTCTGCTTTATGAGCCACTGAATCAGACATAATAGAGTATAGAGCAAGGGTCTTCAAACTTGGCAAGGTTAAAACTGGTGGACTTCAACTCCCAGAATTCCAGAACTAACATGACTGGAGGAAGAATTCTGGGATCTGAAGTCCAACAGTCTTAAAAGCTGTCAAGTTTGAAGACTCCTGGTATAGAGCATAGAGCATCAATAGGAGACAAGATTTGTTAAACTATGGGGTCCTTGTTGGCCTCTTGGTTGTTTTCTTGCAGACATTTAATGACCCAACTAAGTAACATCATCAGTACACACCTTATTTTGTCCAGCATTTATCTTAAAGCTGCAGAATAAAACTGTGTCAGATATTTTTAAAAAAAAAATGCTTTGGGCAGGCCTTTTATAGTATGCCTCACATCACTGCTCAGGTAATTAAATATCTAATAAATGAGGTTTTCGAGCCTGGGGGAAAAAACACAACTACAACAGGAAGTTGTAGATGTTCTTCATATGTTTTAGTTTTGCCTAATTTTAGCCTCCAGTCTCCTATGAGGCTCATACTGAATCCTGTTATATTACTCCCACACACACACAAAAAAAACCCCAGGACTTCCAGAAAAATAATTCAGAAACCTCTCTTTTAATAACATTGCTCATAAAACAAGTTCTCCCTCTTTAAACCTCCATAGCCCTTCGTTAAATTGGCTTTGAGGTTTTTTTTTTGAGGCACCGCATTGTAAGAAAACTGCCTTCAGCTGCACTAAGCATGGTTCAGTCTATCCTTTTCCACATGTTTCTTCCCCCCCCCCCCAGGGCCTTTGGGACAGAGAAGGGAATCTGTTAATGATAGCCTAGCAAGAGAGGTTATTTTTTCCCACTGGCTTGTGACTATATAGTAGAAAATTATGGCTTCCTTTGTCCTGCAAGTTAAGAGCAAGCCTTAGCAAAAATGGCAAATATCTGGAGCTTTAAAAGAGGGCATAGAATTCTGCATAGTATTCTTAATCATCTAGCAGATGCTCCATCATCCTGGTACTGGTTGTCCCAAAGGTGCTTTTTTTTTTTTTTACAAGAGGCAATTAGACTTTCTGGTTTTTCTTTGAAGACATTTCGCTCCTCATCCAAGATAGAAGCTTCTTGGTTGAGAAGCGAAACAAACGTCTCCAGAGAAAAACCAGACAGTCCAGTTGCCTCTTGGGAAAAAAAAAAAAAAAAAGCACCTTTGGGTTTTCTTCCTTATCCTGTATACATTTCTTTGAATTGGCTTTCAATCTCTCCTATTCGGGCCAAATGTGAACTTTGGGTTGTCCAGGCTGGGTAGATAAAGGGTGCCGCCCCGGGTGGACCTTTGCTTCTTTCTGACCTCCACGCATTTGACCTGGTAGGAAACCTCTTCACCTGATCCCAAGTCTAGCTTTACCTGAGAAATCTGGAACCCTGTTTTGATTAGATCAGGGGTGTCCAACCTTGGCAACTTTAAGACTTGTGGACTTCAACTCCCAGAATTCCTCAGCCAGCTTTGCTGGCTGAGGAATTCTGGGAGTTGAAGTCCACAAGTCTTAAAGTTGCCAAGGTTGGACACCCCTGGATTAGATGGTTCAGAGATCTACTTGTTCAAGCACACACGGCCACCCTGATCTCAAACCACACCTGGAGCCCAGACAGAGGCATTGCTCACAACCAAAACCCGGGGGAGAAGATCCAACTCTTGCTTCCCTCCCTTTTTGCATGACAAGAGAAACCTCCCTTTGGTGTCTTCCCTTCTGCTCCTGCTTCCGCCTACCGAAACTGGAAACTTTCACAGATGCAATCCTCTGACGTGTTTTGAATTCCAAAGAAAGAGAACAGCGAGCTGAGCTCCCTTGGTGGTTAGATTAGATTAGGTGCTCCTTTCTGAGCCAGCCGAGCAACGCCAAACCACCACCACCACCCACAATCCCCTTGTGTATTTGGAAAATTTAAATGAGTTAAGCTCCTACTACACTATGTTCCTTTCTCCGGTGTTAACCGAGGATGAGCAGCTTGGAATGCTGCCTTTAAATCTTCCTAAACTAAGAATAGGATCGCCAACATGATTGCCAATGTCCAATGACTGATATGGCAGGAGGAGGAGGAGGAGGAGGAGGAGGAGGAGGAGGAGGAGGAGGAGACAAAGAAGAGGGGGAGGGGAGGAAGTGGTGGGGAAAAGAGGAAGATGAGGAGGAGGAGGAAGAAGAAAAGAAGAAGAAGAAGAAAAGAAGGAGGAGGAGGAGGGGGGGAGGAGGAGACAAAGAAGAGGGGGAGGGGGAGGAAGTGGTGGGGGAAAGAGGAAGAGGAGGAGGAGGAGACGAAGAGGAGGGGGGAAGGAGGAGGAGGAGGAAGGAGAAGGAGAAGGAGGAGGAGGAGGAGGAGGAGAAGGAGAAGGAGAAGGAGAAGAAGAAGAAGAAGAAGAAGAAGAAGAAGAAGAAGAAGAAGAAGAAGAAGAAGAAAGAAGAAGAAGAAGAAGAAGAAGAAGAAGAAGAAGAAGAAGAAGAAGAAGAAGAAGAAGAAGAAGAAGAAGAAGAAGAATGACTTCAGCTTTGAGAAAGAGAGGAGGAACGGATGCCAAAAGGCTGGAGGAGAATTCCAGGGAAGAAAGTCCAGCTGGACTTTTCATTCTTCCTTTAAATTTCATTCTTCCTTTAAATTCAGCTGGAAGTACAGTTAAAAAAAAAACCTCCCTTGGGGCTTCCCTCCCATGCATTTAAAATCAAGGCTGGAAGGGACCCCTTGAGGTCTTCTAGTCAACCCCAGCCCACCCCCGCTCAAGGAGACCCCATAACCATTTCAGACAAGAGAAAATGCTTGAAGCACCTTCCTTGGCTTCATTTCTTGGCTCCTTCAAAAGTGGGTTCGGGCTCCACGCAGGCAGGAAGGTCCGGCTTCCTTCCCTCTGGGTGGCCCCACCCCCGTGGGAATCTCCCGCGCGGAGGGAGGAAGGGAAGGCGGGTGGGGGGGGGAGCGCAAGAGCCGGAGCTGTCCGGTCCCTGCAAACGGAGCAAGGGGGAGAGAGCCGGCGGGAGAGAGGCCGAGGCGGTGCCAGGGAAGGCGGGGAAGGAGAGCGCGGACTCGTCCGCCCACCGGCCCGCGTGGGAACGAGCCCACCCTCCCTCTCCCCGCGACAAGGGGCGGCCCCGCTTGGCTCTCCCCGCCTCTCCGGAGCGCAGCCGGGGCAGGGCAGGACAAGGGCGGCCCCCGTCTCAGCCCCGCGTCTTTCTCTCTCTCTCTCTTTCCCCCGTCAGATCTTCCAATGGCGCCAGCTGGAGAACCTCTACTTCCGCGAGAAGAAGTTCTCCGTGGAGGTGCATGACCCACGCAGGTAAGGAAGAGGAGGCGCGACCGGCCGGCCGCGGGTGAGGAGGGGAAAAAGGTGGGCAAGGCGGCAGCGGCGGTGGCTGGGGACCCGGTGGCATCTGGCCTCGGACCACCCGCGCCTGGCTGGGAAAAGTCTTGAGTTTCACGCGTGGGAATTCTTGGGTTTCGCCTCTTCCTCGCCCTCCCAGCCACGAAGGGAAGAGGCGGGTCGGGGCAGCCGAAGGGAGGCGCGGAGAAAGGAAGAGTTTCGGGGGTCGAAGAACAGCCGGGGGTGGGGGAGTGTGGAAAAAGCCCACCCAGCCAGCCCACCTCGGGGCAACGTGGCCCGCGGGCGCCCGGTTGCAAATGGGACCCCTTTTGAGGGGGGGGTCAAAGCCATTTCTAATCTTTTTTTGGGCTGGCGATTATTTCAAGGCGGATGGTTGGGAGTTTATTCCGGGACAAAGGAGCAGTCATCCCGGGCAGGCTCAGGGAAGGGAGACGGGGTTTTTTTAAGCCTCTTGGGAGAATTCCCACGCAATATTTGATGCGCGCTCTGTGAAAATTGTGGGAACCCTTCTGCTTGCTGAAGCGATGGCCCAGGTGCATTTGCAGTCCAAGTCGTGGTAACATCCTAAATGCGTTTTAAAAAAAACACACAACCTGGTAATTTTCCAACAAGTGACTTCAATCCCATGGTTCCCACCCTGCATGGATTTTTTTTTTTAAATTTCATTTTTAATTTCTTGCCTGCAACAGTCATGGTGATGTGGCAGCATTGTTATTATAAGTCCTGTGCCCTTTATTTAATTGCTATTATTTAGCATGTGTTATCATTAGACCATGCCCTCTTATATCGGTGCTGGATTTTATTCTTCGTCAAGTGCTTAATTTTTGTCCAGATAACATAAACAGCAGCTCCGCTCATGGCTGGCAAAATTAGATAATGCAATAAAAACACATATGGGATTATTATTATTATTATTATTATTATTATTATTATTATTATTATTATTGTCTCTGTTTTATGCTTTGCACTTTCTCTCAAATTGTTACTAGGTAGTCCTCAATTTACGATCCCAATTGAGCCCCAAATTTCTGTCGTTCAACGAGACAGTTTAATGAGTTCTCTCCCATTTTACGTCCTTCCGCTGCAATTTGTTAAGTGAATCACTGCTGTTTGTTAAGTGAGTCGCCTAGTTGTTAAGCAAAGAATCGGATTTCCCCGTTGACTTTGCTTGTCAGAAAGTCGCAAAAGGGGATCATGTGACCCCGGGACACTGCAAGCGTCATAAGTACGAATCACTTGCCAAGCATCCGAACATGATCATAGGGAGGATGCATTGATCATACGTCTGAAAAATGGTCATAAGTCCCTTTTTTTCCTCAGTTCCATTGTAATTTAGAGCGGTCCCGAAACAAATGTTTGTAAATCAAAGATTGCATGGTCTCTTATTTCCCAGTTTGAGTAGCTGCTTATACTACCGGTCTACTACAGGTATACTACAGGTATACTACAGGTACCTTTGTGCAAACTGGTCCATAAGCATAAAATCTCCTTCTCTGAAAACCTGAGAAACTGTTGGCATCCAGAATGTTTTTCAGCCCAAAGAAAAAGTCATTATTAAGGGTCTTTTTGTGTGGCTATGCGTTCCTTACCGGTTGTCAACTTACAATGCGTTTCACAGCTGCTTGTGTGAACCGGGAGTTTCTGCATATCAGTGCCCCAGGTTTCTGCAACAGGCTGGGGATTAAAACTCTGCGAGAAGCAATTGCGGTAGATCTGGTACACTTTTCATTTATATTCGTGTTACAACTAAACTCTCGGTCTCTCCAAAATGTTGAGTTTGGCCACAGTCCACACAGAGACATTCCTTCCTGTGTGCAATCCCAGTTGAAACGGATAAGTGCAGAGAAAGGACATGGGAGTTTTTGCAGTGACTCCCCACGATGACATAGGCAAGGGTTGGGCTCCAAACATTTTAGCAACTGGTTCATAGGCAGGAAACCCTACATCATTTCAGACCAATTTATATCATTCGTTATTTACTTCTTACAACATCCCACTGGGAAATTATTATTTTTTTTAGTTTATTGTAGCTAAGGAGCAAGTATTTCCTTCCATTTCAAGGGTATTGTTTTGGAAAAGCCAGTGATATTTACTAGCAAAGGAATTTCTGAGCTTGGCAAACTTCACAGTGTTAAATATTCAAAACAAAAATGCTTCCTTTGGGGGGAAATGCAACACCTTAATTCGGCTACCACAATAATAACCAAATACTTAGAATCTTGGAATTTTCCATGTCATTTCAATCATCCAGGGGGGGGGGGGAAACCACCATATTCTGTGTCAAGAAGACATTTAATTGTGCAGGATTTTAAATTTCCACCTTGCTTTTACTATCAATATAGAATGTGTTGACGTAATTAATCCAATAATTAAAAAGGGGGGGGGAGATAAGCCAGGGTGTAATTTAGGAAATTAGGAAATCTGGATCCAGCAGGGACATAGTTCAGATTCTGGGCTTTTAGCCAAAAGGGAAGGTATTTTAAGATGAATTGCTCAATGGCTCCGAGTTGGAAGCCAAGCAATTGCAACCATGCTGGTTTTAGGCATGGTCTGTTTTTAAAATTATCTGCAGCAAAAGTTATTTCCATATAGATGCATGAAAGACTTAGGAGAGAGAAAGAAGGATCTAGAAACAAACTCAAAAGGGGAAATGAATGGCTTTAAAGCAGAGGGTCCCCAAAATTGGCAACTTTTAAGACTTGTGGACTTCAACTTCCAGAATTCCCAGTAGTCCACAAGTCTTAAAAGTTGCCAATTTTGGGGGTCCTCTGCTTTAAAGTTTAGTATAGCTTATCCTCAACTTATGACCATGCTTGAGCCCAAAAATTCTGTTGCTGAATGAGACAGCAGTCAAGTGAATTTTGCCTCATTTTACGACTTTCCTTGCCACCATTGTTAAGTGAATCACTACAGTCATTAAGTTAGTGACATGGTTATTAAGCAAATCTGGCTTCCCCATTGATTTTGCTTGTCAGGACACTGCAAACCGTCATAAGTACAAGTCAATTGCCAAGCGTCTGGTTTTTATTTATTTTTTAATAATTTTATTAAACATACAAAAAAGAAAAGACATTTCAAAACAACAATGAACGTGGTGCATACATCCTGACACACCTGATTGTCTTACATCATTAAACAATAAATACGAAAATAATACAAATTTACACATATACATAAGCTTTAGTCCTTTTTGATAGTCTTGTTCCTTCCTTTTTTCAACCAGTAGTAAAACTTCTCCCAAATTTTATAATAATCAGATTCGGTCTTATTTTTTAATTCTTGAGTTAATTTATCCATTTCGGCGCACATCCAAATTTCCCTAATTATTTCCCTCTCATCTGGCATCTCATTACCTTTCCATCTTTGGGCCAAAGCTAACCTTGCAGCCGTGGTGACATGGATTATTAAATATATTACACCTTTATTATATTTTCTGACGTTAATTCCCAATAGAAAAAATTCAGGTCTGAATTCTATTTTAATTTTACAAGTGTGAAAAAACGGTTCTAAGTCACTTCTTTCAGTTGCAACTTTTCAGCTGTAACTCAATGAGCCTTTCTGGAATGATTCAAGGGAATGCCATCAAATGAGCTCAAAGCTTGAGCAAAGATTTGAAATCCAAATTAAATTGCATGAAATCATGAAATCATGTGACCCGGGGACCACCGTCATAACTACAAGTCAGTTGCCAAACTTCTGAATTTGTGGTCGTATGACCACGGGGCGGGGGGAGGGAGACACCACAACGGTCGTAAGTGTGAAAAACGGTTCTAAGTCTACTTTTTCCAGTGCTGTCGTAACTTTGATCGGTCGTGAAAGGAACTGTTTGTACGATCGAGGTCTCCCCGTAATGGCAAGCAAAATGATGCCCTACAGCAAGACTCCCCATGGGCCAGCAGCCCACTACCGGCCGTGGCTTATTTGCAACTGGGCCGCGTGACTGGCGGGCCAGAGCACACACATGTTGTTGCACGCACAGCCTCACTTGAGTGACAGGTGGGCGCTCACACAGCTCACGCGAGTGGCACGCCCGCCCCTCACACAAAACCCATCCCCCTCCCTGTACGGGGGCCACCAACACGGAAATTTGGAGAACGCTGTCCTGTAATAAGAAAAACTCATAGTGTCAACTCATAAAATGTTTCTGTGGTCTTTTGAGAGTTGCCAACAGAAAGGGAGGAGGGAAAGGGGTTCAAAAGAGCAGTGCAGCAGCTTGCAAAATTGAAAGTGCATTCCACCAATGTTTTCAAAGATAGTAACTAGGTGACTGAAGTTTCTGCCGTGCAAAGATCTAACTGGAGAGCCTGATTGATGACTCTGGGCTATGGAGGTGTCCCATTGGAGGATATGGATTATGATACATCCAGGGTGTGTGGAGGGGAAACCAGGGTCAAAGGTGACAACGAATGATGTGTCTCAGAGTTGGCTCCACCCAGGCAGTGCTGGACATGTTAACTCCCAATAAATCCTTTTGAGGTTTTTGAAGCTTGGCTCGAGATGCAGGATTTAAATGGGGGCAATTTCCAGTATCCTGACACATAGGTCTCTTTCTCCATTGACGCTGCTCTTCTCCTGTCCTTCTAGGGCATCAGTGACCAGGAGAACTTTCGGACACAGTGGAATTGCTGTGCACACTTGGTATGCCTGCCCTGCCTTGATCAAGTCCATCTGGGCTATGGCCATCAGTCAACACCAGTTTTACCTGGACAGGAAGCAGAGCAAGGTAAGGACCGTAAGCGGCCGAGGGAAGAGAACGGCTCAATGTAGACCTTCTTGTGTAGACCTTCTTCCAACCAGACGTCCTTAGGAGCAAATGGAATAAGGAGAAATGAAGGGATGTAGGAGCTTGATGGCACCTCTTTGGAGCAATACATTTCATTAAAAGGCATTAATTCATGCTTTTTCCTTCTCATAGAAGTTTTAGTCTGAAAAAGTGTGATTACATTCCTTCTGGTTTTTGGATACTATGGTATAACGTGGATGTTCTGATGATGATGTCGTCCATTCAGTTGTGTCCAACTTTTGGTGATTCTGTGGATCAGGTCTCTCTACATCTTCTGACCTTGCACTGCGTCTTTGAGTTGTTCTTTGGTGGTGGTGGTGGGTGGGTGGGGTGGTGGGGGTGGTGATGATGATGATGAGGAGGAGGTGGTGGTTATCCATTCAACCATGTTCAACTCTTGGTGATTCTATGGGCCAGATCTCTCCACATCTTCCAATCTTTCTGTCAGCATTCCAACTAACCAACCCCAAACCAATAAACTCCATTTCCTAAAAGAGAAATCATTTCCTAAAAGAGAAATCAAAGATCCATCCCCTGCACCCTTCAGTCCATCCCATGGCCCAACCAAATCCTCGTCCCAACTGGAGACATCTCCCCCCAGTCACTCCCTTCCAGGTGCAGGGCAACATGTCCTTGACTCTCTGAGAAAAGAATGTTGTTGAGTCTCGTCTTCTACCCCACTGTGATATCCCTCCCCCCAAATTCCCAGGCGATGAAGGCCTCAAAGGTTCCAAGTAAAAAATGGCTTCCAAGGCTGGCACTTGCACTATTTCTTTGAGTTGTTCTGTGCTCTGGCTGGTGTCGGTTTTGATGGTGTCCAGTCACTGTGGTCTTTGCCCACCTGGTTTCCTTTGACCATTCACTCTTCCCAACATAACTGCTTTCTCCAGCCAATTCCCTTGCGTGACATGGCCAGAGTGAGACTCAGTGTTGTGGTTTTGATGGTCCTTCTACAAAACCTTTTTGTGCAACTCATGAGTCGTCGGAAAAGGGATGGACTTCCAGATAGGGTTGACATGGATTCTCCGCAACTCTTGAGTCTTTTGATTCGTAGCCTAGGGCCGGCAGGGTCTGTGAGAAGGAGAAACGCGTAAGGACCCATGCAGGGGTGGGATTCAAAAATCCCAGCAACCAGTTCGCCGCCCGGTTGCGGGGTGGGCGTGGCCATGGTGGGCGTGGCATACCGGAACTTCTGGGAGGGCTGTTTTTCGCCTTCCCCAGAGTCCGGAGGCTTCCCTTGGGCCTCTGAGAAGGTGAAAACAGCCTCCCCTGGGCTCCAGAGCCCACCGGAAACCAGAAACAGGCCTGTTTCTGGACTTCCTGAAGGCCCGTTTTTCCCCCTCCCAGAGCCTCCATGCAGACCCTGCACTTACCTCAATCAAAAATGGGCTGCGTGGAGACTCCGGGGAGGGGAGGGGAAGGGTGGGCAGGGCCAGGATTCAAATACCGGTTCGGTGAACCAGATGAAAACTTAACATCCGGTTCACCCGAACTGGTCCGAACTGGCTGAATCCCACCCCTGAGCCCCGTGGTTTGCAGAAGGTGGTGATCTGTTCAGTTTACGAATTGGATCATCGTAGTCCAAGGGACCTTTCCAGGCCATGAATTGGATCAAATTGTCTAATCTGCTGTTTTTTAAGTCCATGTGGGCACTAGAAATCACATTTCTTGGTATTGCAGGAGTCCAGTGGTCAATAGCACTCATTCTTCCAATGAAGAAAAAGGACCACTTCCATAAAAAAATAAGCTAAAATCATCCGTAGGTTCCAGAAATCATGGTTTATGGGCAAATTGCATGGTGTAGGGCAGCTTCAGGATGAAGATTCTGGCTTTTCATTCAAGTAGAATTTCCTATTACATTGGATAACAGGGAATTCTGCCTTAAAGTCAGATAGCAGGTGAAGGAAACAATCTATTCATAAGAAATTTTATCTGGACTTTGCATTCAGATTAATTGAATCAACTTAATGCTTCTGCAGAAACATTTTTTCCTTCTCTTTCATGCACGGATTCCTCTCTTTTAAATCATCTTCAGATAAGACAGGAGGCTCAGCTCATGTTAACCAGAAAGGCACTTTAGGATTCTCTTGTTCCAAGCCACAAACCTGCAGACCATCCATCTATGGTTTGTTTTCGGGTTGTCCAATCACTCAAAAGGAATGAAACTTTTGAGAAACGAGGTTGGGACAAACCCCAAGCTCCTTTTCTGCCTTATTCTGACTGGAAGGCCATTGGTTCAACCACGCCGCGCTTCTTTAGAACAAACCAAAAACAGTTTGCCATCACCGAGTATAAAAAGCAATTTATCTTGATGGGGTCACAAATCATGATTAGCCCTTGGAGCAACTGCTCTTCCTTCCTAGTAGGAATTCTGAATATTATAGCATTCTATTGTGGTGTCCCAAAGGTGCCTTTTCAAAAGGCAGCTGGACTTTCTGTGGTTTTTTCCTTGAAGAGGTTTTGCTTCTCATCCAAGAAGCTTCTTCAGTTCGGGGTGAATGGTGGAGGATGGAAGAACTGAAGAAGCTTCTTGGATGAGAAGTGAAATCTCTTCGAGGAAAAAAACACAGAAAGTCTAGTTGCCTCTTGGGAAAAAAATCACCTTTGGGACAACCATGACTTGGAGGACGGAGAATCTCCATTGACAGTTAGTATTATGAAGTCTTCATGTTTCTTCTTTGCTCTAAGCAAAGATTTAAAAAGAACTTTAATCTCTCCTCAGGAGTTCATACCCTCATGGGAAATGTAAGCAGGCATGGCCTCTGAATCTTGTAAATTGTTTGGCTAATCCTGTTTATGTCAGGATCTCCCTACTTAAGAGTCTTCTAAACAATAGAGTGTTAACCTTCGGGGTGAACCTGATTTTCTCGCCTGCTGAGGCATCTTGTTTAATTTTATGGGGCTCTGGGCTGAGACACACCCCCCCTTCCCTGCCGTGCAGTTCCTGCATATGTTGCTTCTGTCTTGTTTCAGAAAGAAAAATCAGCAAGTGTTGGCTCAACACAATGACCCTGACAGAGGTTTCTTCCCTTCCAAGGTGGCCTTGCCCTTGGCGTTTTGATGGATCTTCTTGGCACCTCTGGGAGTTTAGAAGCTTCTTGAGTTGTTGTTGTTGTTTTTTTAAAGAAATGCAGCCAAATGAATTTAGCAAGGTGGCCTGTGTGTGTCTGTGTCTCCAAAATCATTTAGAAAAATGTCGTTTGGACATTACGAAATGCTGTACCTCGGCTTATGGGTGGGCTGAAAAACGTTCAGTGTATTTACAAAATAACAGAGTTGGAAGGGACCCTGGAGGTCTTCTACTCCAACCCCCTGCTCAAGCAGGAAACCATATTTCCCCCTCCCAAAAAATGACAGTGCAAGTGTGTCAGGGTTCCGACGGATGCCCTAATTCCATGATGGCGAACCTATAGCATGGGTGCCACAAGTGGCACGCAGAGCCATTTGTGCGGGCATGCGAGCCCCAGCCAAACTTACCTACACTGTGCATGTACGCGCCTCCCAGATGAGTTTTGACCCATTTGAGGCTGTTTTCGCTCTCCTGGAGGCTCGAGGGAAGCCTCTGCAGCCTCGGGAGGCCAAAAAACGAGCCTTCTGGAAATACCACAAGTATTGAAATGTGCCCATTTTTCGGCCTCCCAAGGCTGCAGAGGCTTCCCTCGAGCCTCCTGGAGGGCGAAAATAGCCTCAAACGGGCTGAAAATCAGCTGGGAGGCTCGCGCACGCGCAGTGCAGGTAAGGACTGGGTGGGGACGTTGCACACACATGCGCAAGGGGGCGCATTGCATGTGCGCACGCTTTTGGCACCCCACAACAAAAAGGTTCGCCATCACTGCCCTAATTAGTTCATGAGCCTCAAGCCAAGTTTCAAAAGAAATCCAGTTATTTATTAGGAGTAACACGTTGACATTTTTCCCATGGCTAAAGCTCATTTATGGAAACAGTGCTTTAAATTTACAATCAAGTCGTGATGACCTACAGTCTCATAAACCTCTTCCTCAAACATCTGAAATTCCAGTGTTTGGATATTTGTTTAGCCCAAGCGAAATAAACCCCTGATAGCACCACCAATATTTTTTTTCCAGTAGTAATTGAGCGAAATAAACCCCTGATAGCACCACCAGTATTTTTTTTCCAGTAGTAATTGAGAGGAATGAGATCTTTTACAAAGAACCTAAGTAATTATCACAAATAAAGTATTATTTATACCAGGCGAATTCAGACTCAAGAGGCTTATTACAATCAATTATGAATATCTTGAACTGGCTGGTATATTGATTTATTACTCACACCCTGAACTTGTTGAGTTTAATTTACAATATGAAGTTAAAAGGTCACCGATATTTAATAAATCAGTTTTAATGTTGCCAATTATATATTCAAAAATCATCGATATTTGTTCATTTTGTAATAAATGAATATATAGTATTTTTTTTTCCCCTGCCTTTGGCTTTCAGAAGTTCATTTTCAAACTCCAATTTTTTAGGAAATAAAGGTGTTCTTAAAGCTAACTCGGAAATACAGTATGATTTTATATAAGGATTGCCTATTATAAACTTTTTTCTTATTGGAGACGAAACTTTCAAGTATGAGGCATAGCATGATGAGGACTAGAAATCCTTTGTAGGATTTTAAAATAAAGCTGGCTGGAAGCTCATTTTTTAATGAAATCCTTCAGAACCAGGGTTTGGCAGAGTTGCTTGGGAAAGAGTTGCTTTAAATATTTTTTTAAAAAATTATTTTTTTTTTGGAATGAGAGAAGCCTGCAACAGGCACAGACCATGAGATTTATAGGCGACCCAATATTGAAGGAAGCCATTTCGCCCCGAAAAATAATTGAAATCCTTTATTGGAGGTTTCAAAAGGCTGCCCTAAACCACCATTAATCACATTGACTCCATCATCCAGCTCATAATGAGTCAATCCACGTGGGAAGGAAATTCCTTTCCTTTTTAGTGACTGTTTTCATCAAAGGAAGTGTTTATAATTGAAAGACCTAGAATTTGGGTATTTGTTTAGCCCAAGCAAAATTAAACCTCTCTATTTTATTTTATTTTTGCATCAGGAATTGAAATCTTTTACTCACTGTAACAAACAACCTAAGTATCAAAATTATCAAAATCATTAAAATAATAATAATAATAATAATAATAATAATAATAATAATAATAATAATAATAATAATAATATCAAAATCTTAATTATTTACGGCTGATTTCAGTGATGGTTCAAAAATCAACGGGGGTTAGAAACAGTTCTTGAATTCAGTTGCCTTTGGATTCCTGGATCAGGTATCGCCCATGATGGAGTGATCTCTTAATCGTGTGATTAAAAATGTTGGATGCTGCAATGGCCTTAAGATGTTAATGTTAATGTTGTAATAGCCACTAAGCCGCTGGTTGTAAGTTGTGTGCTATGTGTAGTGCCTAAACACCATTTCCTACCGAGGGTGTCAAAGAAGCACATTGGCATATTTGGAAAATGCAGTGGTCATTGTTCAGTTGTTGACTTAAATTCTTGGGCTGCTTTTGAACCTGCTTTTTTCCTTCCTTCCTTCCTTCCTTCCTTCCTTCCTTCCTTCCTTCCTTCCTTCCTTCCTTCCTTCCTTCCTTCCTTCCTCTCACCCTCCTTTCTTTCTTTCTTTTATATATAAAATTTATTGGCCACCCATCTTTCTCTTTCTTTCCTTCTTTCTTTTCTTCCTTCCTCCCTTCCTTCCTTTTTTATATATAAAATTTATTAGCCATCCATATCTCTCTTTTTCTTTCTCTCTCTCTCTTTCTCTTCCTTTTTTCCTCCCTCTCTCTGTCTCTCTTTGTGTGTCTTTCTTTCATATATAAAATGTTATTGGCCACCCATCTTTCTCTCTTTTTTCTTCCTCCCTCCTTTCTTTTATATATAAAATTTATTGGCCACCCATCTTTCTCTTTCTTTCCTTCTTTCTTTTCTTCCTTCCTCCCTCCCTTCCTTTTTTATATATAAAATTTATTAGCCACCCATCTCTCTCTCTTTTTCTCTCTCTCTCTGTTTCTCTCTCTCTCTCTCTTTCATTCATTCATTCATTCATTCATATATAAAATGTACTGGCCACCCATCTTTCTCTGTCTTTTTCCTTCCTTCCATCTTTCCTTCCTTCCTTCTTTTCTTTCTTTCTTTTATTCATTTATCTATTCTATACAATTTATTGACCACCCATCTTTCTTTCTTTCTTTCTTTCTTTCTTTCTTTCTTTCTTTCTTTCTTTCTTTCTTTCTTTCTTTCTTTCTTTCTTTCTTTCTTTCTTTCTTTCTTTCTTTCTTATTATTCATTCTCAGAACGCTTTTCCTTTGTCGTTTCAACCCAAGTCAAAGGCCTTCCCTTCTGGAGGTAGAGTCCACACGTGGCAGGGAACCTCTCTCCTCTTAGCCCAGGAGATTCCTTGTCAGGGGAAGATAAATGGCGAAAGCAGGAAGCAACTTATGTTTTGGCAACGGAGGCAGCCCTTATTTTATTTTTTTGAAGGACAGGAGTGAATTGATTCTCTGAAGTGCGACCCTCCGGATCCATTATCCAAGCTGGGGAGAAAGCCCCCCTTTTATGCTGGGCTCCTATCCCATTTCTCGTTCCACCACGGAAGAGCGAAACAATTAACAATGGCACAGCGAAGTCAACCCTGCAGGACCCCCAAAGCTGTAGGGAGAATAAGAAAGACCTCTGTTTTACTTCTGTCGTTTTTTAAAAATCTGCTTCAGCAATGAATCTGCAGAAAATGTTAGCGCTGTGCCTCTGTGGATGAAAGTTCAATGAATAGGAGACAAAATATTCCCAAAAGTTGCACAGTCCTGCATTGCGGATTCAGTGTTCAACTCTTTGGAAGGAAGCCACATTATAGAATTTACTCCTAAGTAAATATAGAGGTGTTTATTGTTAATTTTTTTCCAGTGCCATCCTATCAAATCACCCTTCTAAGATTATTATTAACCCAGGAACATCTTTGCAACAAGTGTGACATATGTTCCAATTCCTTCCTTCGGGTCATTTTAATCTTTCACCTTTTGTAGATCCAAAAGTTTTCACTTATTCCAGAATTATTATTGTTATTGTTATTATTTGAGGAGGGGGTTTCCCCTGCTGGAAATTTCATAATTTAACTCAAAATGTCTGGATGCCAGTTTATAGCTATCACAGTTAAGGTTAATATTCTTTGCAGCTTTATTTAATTCTGAGGGCTGATCTGAAGAGGATGTTTGCTTTGGACAGGTGACTTTCTTGTTGTTCTTAGTTGCAAAGTCGTGTCCGACCCATTGCGATCCCATGGACAACGTTCCTCCAGGCCTTCCTGTCCTCTACCACCTTTTGGAGTCCAGTTAAGCTCACGCCGACAGCTTCAGGGACTCCATCCATCCCCCTCCTTCTCTGCCATCCCCTTCTTCTTCTTCTTTGGCCCTCCATCATTCCCAGCACGAGGCTCTTCTCCAGGGAGCCCTTCTTCCTTCTCATCAGGTGGTCAAAGTTTCATCTTCAGGATCTGGCCTTCGAAAGAGCAGTCAGGGCTGATCTCCTGTAGGACTGACCGTTTGGATGGCCTTGCAGTCCAAGGGACTCGCAGGAGTCACCTCCAGCACCCGAGTTCAAAGGCCTCCATTCTTTGGCGCTCAGACTTCCAACTTTCACAGCCCTACGTTGCGACTGGGAAAACCAGAGCCTTGACTCTACACGCTTTCGTTGGCAGGGGGATGTCTCTGCTTTTGAGTAGGCTGTCTAGATTTGATATAGGATTTACTTCTAAGTAAATATAGAGGAGATGTTTATCGTTAATTTTTTCCAGTGCCATCCTGGAAAAAAAAACAACCGAGACATGAACAACAGGAGTGTTAATTTGACGATTATCTCTGTGAAAGAGCTGATTGTTGCAAACTCCTTTACTGAATTTGGATACTGTCATTATACAGACTGTAGAAGTTTAAAGGTAACCCATGTAAAATGTATCAGAGTTACTGTGATTTATTAAACAAATGCATCTCTAGGAGGAAAAAAAACTTTTAGCGTTAATAATCAATGATAGGTTCTGTCAAGTACATCAACATTTAGAAGCACGGTTTAAGAAACAACAGTAGCTTTTTTCCTGATGTCTTAGACCAGCGTATTTCAAACTTGACCCCTTTAAGATGTGTGGACTTCAACTCCCAGAGCTGAAAAATTCCAGGAATTTATTCTGGGCCTTGATATCCATACCTCCTAAAGTTACCAAGTTTGAAAAAACCACTGTCTTAGACCATGACTCATTCATTTTGTGTATTGGGTGTAACTTGTGAAACTTCCTGGGAGTTGGGCATGAGTGGAGATCAATTATGTCACTGCCGAACTTAAGACATTCAGGTGATTTTGGAAGTGTAATCCTTGGAATACAGGCCTGATGATCTTGTTAAGGAGCTATCAACACCGCCACCATGACTTAATCACCTGAAGTCTTTCAACATCTAATGTATTTAGCACCAGGGTCGTTCAGAAGAAGCCCCTCCTCCTAGTTATTTGGGGGAGGAGTGTGAGGTTCTTCCTCCTTTTGACAAATTTCCATGCATCTTCTTCTATCTATCTATCTAAAAGCAAAAGACCCCTCACGCATCATCACAAAATCTCCAGAACCGTAAAGCCTACAAACTTGAAATTTGACCCATAGGTTCCTCCTGGCTTCTAGGGGCTCACTAAGAAAGGATTTTTCAAAATGACCATCAGAGCATTTAGAGTATTTCCTATATTATTATTATTATTATTATTATTATTATTATTATTATTATTATTATTATTATTATTATTATTATTATTAACACACTCTGATGCTAAGGAGTTCGACTCCCCCTCCCCACCTGAAAAGAAATCTCTTCCAAACGCAAAACACAAGCAGAGGAGAGGAGGTTCCGTTTCAGTTTTACTTTCATAGCTTTAGTACAGAACAGTTGAGCTAAGCCACACCCAGGCTCCTTGCTGTCTCCTTCTTGCTCACACAGCAAATACTGTTTCAGTTTCCAAGCAGCCCTCAACTCTCTTACACACTGACAGATGAATACTGATGGATGCTGGTAGGCAGAGGCAGATTTTTTTCCCCCTTTATTTTCCTCCCCAAAAACTAAGTTCCGACCACATAGTTTTGTAGTGAAGCTAGTAGATGTTAAGATGTTGGTGCTGAAACCCTCTGATGACTCACGGAAGGAACTATCCAAGATAAGGTTTCTGTGTCCTGTCATGGATGTCTTTGTTTCCTTTCTCCGCAGTCCAAAATCCATGCCACAAGAAGCCTGAGTGAAATCGCCATTGACTTGACGGAAACTGGAACTCTGAAGACCTCCAAACTAGCCAACATGGGCAGCAAAGGGAAGATTATCAGTGGCAGCAGTGGAAGTCTTTTGTCATCAGGTAAGTCCCGTGGTTGGTTGGTTCTTCAACTTCAACTTGGTGGGTTGGTTTGGTTGGTTCTTCAACTTCAACTTGGTGGGTTGGTTTGGTTGGTTCTTCAACTTCAACTTGGTGGGTTGGTTTGGTTGGTTCTTCAACTTCAACTTGGTGGGTTGGTTTGGTTGGTTCTTCAACTTCAACTTGGTGGGTTGGTTTGGTTGGTTCTTCAACTTCAACTTGGTTGGTTGGTTTGGTTGGTTCTTCAACTTCAACAAAAATGCCCAGGAACTGACTGTAATCATACTTAGATAGAGCCCAGGTGGCCACAGAGGTTAGAATTGCAGGCTAATTCTGCCGACCGGCAGCAGTTCGATCCTGACTGGTTGCTTCTCTCTTTGATGAGTTTCCATCCGTTGCTTCTTGCCCTGCCTTCAGGTACTTTGGAGAACAAGTTGACCCCCTCTTCTTTGTGGTAGACTTCCTGATTTTTTGACCCCAAGTTAAGCTACTGATCTTGCAAGTTCTGCATCTTCAACCCCCATAGTCTGCATTTCATATTGTTTGCCTGGACACCCAAGCCCTTTGTAATCGTACCAACAAGACATTTGAAAATTAAGTAAATTAGAAAATTGGAATAACGGAGTTGGAAGGGACCTTGGAGGTCTTCTAATCCAGCTCTCTGCTCAGGAAGGAAACCATATAATATTCCAGACAAATGGTTGTCCAGTCTCTTCTTAAAAACCTCCAGTGATGGAGCATTCACAACTTCTGAAGGCCAGTTGTTCCACTGATTAATTGTTCTAACTGTCAGGAAATTCCTTCTTAATTCTAAATTGCTTCTCTCCTGGATTAGTTGCTAATCAAGGAGGATATGGAGTGATTGTTATCCTTCTCAGTCACTACCATTCCTCCTGAGGACTTAATTGACTGAACAGTTGGGAACAACAAACTGAGTATGTCCTAAATTTGGTTCTCATTAGCTACAGGAACTGCACTTCTGTCTAACTTAAAACACAGCCAAGAAATTGTGCTTGCTGAGCCCGATGATAAATGTACATTCTACTTTTCAGAGAAGGAGCTGTCATAGCACTCGTCAAACATTTGAGGGTTCTGATGAAAAGTGCAGTTTGACAAGGGAACCAATTGTCACGGGAAATGGCCTAAGAGCTGTGTCATGTTGAAGTCCAGTACGACAATCGGTTGTTGGAAACGTAAAACTGGTTTCTTGAATTAAACCATGGATTATCCTAGATGGCTCGAACTCCTGTGATGCTACCCGCGGTCTGCAGTCTAAATATTGAGTGTGAAAAAGCAATTTAGTGAAATTCTATACCAGCAATGGGACTTCATTTGTGAGTTAAGAGTGAGTAGCTTTGGATGGCCCAAGTATAAATGTTCAGCATAAGAGGAAGTGAGATTAGGAAACCGGTTAAGAATTCCCTTTTGGCAACGGGTTCCAAGCAGAGATCAAAACAAACTGGAATAAAATTCTTTCGCCTTTGAGTTAAGCTTAGAGTTGTTATTTAGCCCTCCGAGGATTTAGTATGTCCAGATTGCCCTCCGTATAAGGTAAATTGTTGTGATAGAGCGTGCGGTCCAAATGGCACTTTGTACGGAGGAAAGAGAAGAGTTGTGGCTGTTTAGATAGAGGTAGTGATAAACTAGGGACTGTGTCCCAGTGTTTGTGGCAGCTTGGCTCAAGTCCTGCACTTTTGTGAGCTCCCTGTTTTGACTCAAAAGCAGAGGAAGGATCGACAGATAAAAATCTATTTATTTTCACAGTGGCTAAGAAGGTCTCAGCCAGAGAGTGACTTCAGAGCTAAGAAAACTCTAGTGCAATGGGCAACTTAAAAACGGCAGATTTGGGGCTGTTGGTTTGAGCTCCGAGCTTGGCGATTTGGTTGCAAACGTTTCGTCACCATTCAAGGAGACGTCGCCCGTCCGCTTTGAGTTGGGCTCGTCTGTCCGAGTACCGACCTTTAAACACTGTTTTTACGTGATGCAAATTGGTGAGTGTTGTTTGTTCTGATACATTTCGGAGCATGAGCTATCGTGTTTCTGTTTATCGTGACTCGTCTTTATGACGGTCCCGGGATCACATGATCCCCTTTGGTGATCCTCTGACAAGCAAGGTCAATGAGAAAGCCAGATTTACTCAACAACCAGGTTACTAACAGTGGCTCCCTTAACAACAGCGGCAAGGAAAGTCGTAAAATGGGGCAAAGCTAACTTAAAAGTCATTTCACTTAGCATCAGAAACGTTGAGCTCGATTGTGGTCATAAGACAAGGACTACCTTACTATGTTTCTTCCCGTCCTTAGTGGTGGTACCTGCATTCAAGTCTTTTTTTCTGAGACCTCCAAGTGGGGTTTATCAGTTCAAAGCAGGGGTAGCCATTGGGCACCAAAGCAAATATTATACTACTGAGAAGATTGCCTGCCAGAAGTTGGGGGTGGATTAGCGAATGTTTTTCTTGCTTAACCACTAAAATCCTTATTTGGAAAAAAGTCTCCTCTGGTTTTGATTAGAATTTTGCGATTCCCTCTGGAGTTTTGGTGGCCGAGTTAGATCCTCAGCCCAGAAAATATATGTTTGTGTATTAGTAGAAAGAAAACTAAGCATTTATTCTATCTCTCTGAAATACAGTTGAAGGGGAAAGAACAGTGTGTTCTTCTGGAAGAATAATTAACACCCATAAACCTTGGTCAATCAATTTTGTTTTTTATTCAGTCCATCATTATTCTGCATCCAGGATAAGTACACATAGTGTTCAGTTTTTATTTTTTTTTAGAAAAGGAAGCTTTAAAATGAAAACCTAAAACTTTCTGTGCTGTAATTGAAACCTTTATTTAAAAACGGGAGGGGTGTTGTACTCTGTCTTGAAGAATTTAGCTCTGCTGAACCCAGAGAGAGAAATACAATTGAAGGCAGTTCTGGGAGGAAACATTTTGTGGTAACTAGGATACAGCAAGCCCCACACCGTTAGTAGTTGGCTCGTGTTGGAAGTTGTAAACATTGGAACACATTTTCAAAAATGGAAAGATTGCAGCCCCCCCCCTCCCCCGGTCTGTTGTTGGTTGCAGTGTCAAGATATAAGAGGCATCATGCAATGACCCAAAGGCGCATGGCACAAAGGCAAGACAGTCACATAAGCAAGAAGAGTCCCTTTATAACCTCCAACTTTGCCCCCAATGTCCAGGTTACCTTCGGCTGGAGAAAAACTCTCCCAGGAAGGGTCTTTAAGTGGAGAAAATTCAGTCCAAAAACAAAGTACATACAAACTGTGACTAAAAATCCACACAAACCATGCTGCAATAATTAACTTGACAGGGCAGGAGAAGGAATTGCAGGCTTGAAAGGGCAGCAAAACACACATAGTTGGGAAGACGCTAGGAACCCAGATAAGCCTCGACAATACCAGATAATTCATAATTTGCTCCCAACAGTTTGCTATGTGCAACGTCCCCTTTAAAACACTGTGTTCCCAACTGCAGCTAATGAAGGGAATCAGGGCCCTTTCCTCCCCCGTAAGCCACGTAACCCATGTTATCCCTTCTCCGTTCCTCCCTGCGTGCCCTAGGATGAAGAGTGGGTGGGCCTGGGTCTTCCTCCGAATTCCCTCTCCCTTGTTCTACCTCTCCCCTGCTCTGCCCAGACGGACTTTGCCCTTCCCTGGTTTCTTCCACAGCCAACGGAGCCACACTCCCACTCCCTGTCGGCTGCCCCTCCGAATCAGATTCCAACAGGGACATGACACATCAGCTGCTATAGCCAAGCAGTTAGCAACTCTACTCTTGTTCTGGAGGAAGAGGAAAGCAGGAGATAGGACATGGGGAAGACAATGGAGCAGCTACCAAAGAGGGAACATCTCCTTGGCTTGCAGATGTGGCAGTTGAAGGATGTTGTTTCAGATTGGCCATACCCTGCCAAGTCTGGGTGGTGGGTTTTGGGTGGCAGGAAGTACTTGGTGTTGGTGATATGGTGGCGGATAGGTAGAAAGCTCCTAGCGTAGACCTGTTGTTGTTTTTTAAGATGTCCATTACAACCAATGTCTATGGAGATTCTCAATCATCCAAGTCATGATTGTCCCAAAGGTGGCTTTTCCCCCCCAAAAGACAACCAGACTTTCCTGGGTTGTTTGGGGTGGGGGGGGGTTGGGGTGGGGTTGGAAAATGTTTTGCTTCTCAACTAAGAAGCTTCTTCAGACATGAATGAAGGAGAGAAGCAATCTAGAACTAAGGAGGAATTTCCTGACAGTCAGAACAATTAATCTGTGGAACAGCTTTGCCTTCAGAAGTTGTGAATGCTCCAACACTGGAAGTTTTTAAGCAGAGCTTGGACAACCATTTGTCTAGAATAGAATAGGGTTTCCTGCCTGAGCAGGAGGCTGGACTAGAAGACCTCCAAGGTCCGTTCCAGCTCTGTTATTCTCTACTCCTCTCCTCCCTTCCCTTCCCTATTCGATTCTGTTCTATTTCTGTTCTATTTCTGTTCTGTTCTATTTTCTATTCTATTCTATTTTCTATTCTATTCCTTCTCTTTTCTTTCTTACTCTCTTCTATTTCTATTTCTCTTCTCTTCTCTTCTATTCCCTATTCCATTCCATTCTAATGATCATTGACCAGTTAGCTCAAAATAATCTGCATTCCAGTTTGTTCTCCTTTGAGCTTATCAAAAAAAGAATTTTTTCCAGTTCCTCTTCCTTGGATTCTTCAGGGGTGCTGCAAACAATCTGTGGTTTGTTTGCAAGCTGATCAGTCCCTTTAGGTTGGTTTGTTTTGACATCCCCTCCTCTTGATTGTTTAAACAAGATAAGGGAAGCCCAGGAAGTGCCTTTAGGAATGTGGTATTTTGTTGATTGAATTCCAGAAATTGATAAAGTTTACCTTAACTGCCCCCTTTTCTTGAGCTGACCCTTGTCTGGAACGTTTCCATTTTATTATTGATGAGTTGTTAGATTTTTATCCTGACTTTTGTTCAGGAACCCAAAGTTCCTGTGTAGGATGTGTCATGTTTCCTCTTATTTATTAATTAATCTATATGTATAAAAGCAAAATGCCACTCACACGTCATCACAAAATCTCCAGAACCGTCAAGCCTACAAACTTGAAATTGGACACGTATGTTCCTCTTGGCTTCTAGGGGCTCACTAAGAAAGGGTTTTTCTAATGACCATCAGAGCATTTAGAGTATTTCCTATATTATCATTATTATTTACATGCTCTGATGCTCAGGAGTTCTACTCCCCCTCCCCACCTGAAAAAAGAAATCTCTTCCAAAGGCAAAACATAAGCAGAGGAGAGGAGATTCAGTCTCAGTTTCACAGCAGCACCAAGCATCTTTAGTACAGAACAGTTGAGCTAAGCCACGCCTAGGCTCCTTGCTGTCTCCTTCTTGCTCACACAGCAAATACTGTTTCAATTTCCAAACAGCCCTCAACTCTCTCACACACGGACAGGACGCTAGCCAGATGAATACCGATGGATGCTGGCAGGCAGAGACAGAATTTTTTCCCCCTTATTTTCCTCCCAAAAAGCTAAGCTTTAATTTCGTAGCGAAGCACGGGTATCGAGCTAGTTTAAAATAAAAGAGGACTGATGGATGTCAAAAAGCAAACCATAAACCCTGCATCTCTATTATAATTATTATTAAACTCCTGAAGGTAGGATTTAATTTTAAAAAACGTAGAGATTTGGAGGAAAATACGAAAGGACAGGGCACAATTGAAATTTACGGGTCCCATTGTGAGCTAGATACAAAGATGGTGCTAATCTCTGTTCATCTTGGGTGTTGATTGCTGGGAAGGAGGTGTTGTTGGTCTTTTGGCTTCCTCTTTAGCTTTTTGATTGTCTCTTTTGAATAGTGTGTAGATCTTGTTTATCTGTATGTGTTTGTTGAGGGCTGATGTGTCTGAATGCCAGACTTCCAGGAATTCTCTCTAAAGTTTTGGATTTGGATTGCCTAAAGTTGAAACTGTGATCATGGGTTGTGCTATTAATGCGTTTGCCATTTTAGTGAATCGGTTTTAGCAAGGCTAAAGTCTATTATTATTATTGTTACTATTACTATTTAATCTTTGATGAGATTCACATCGTTTGGGACTGGTTGATAGCTCAACAGCTCAAGTCCTAACCCAAGGACCTAGGAACTGCTCAGGTAGCGTCGGAGGATATAAGCTGTTCCAAGTAGGGTGTTTTTTTGTAGAATTAATCCTGATAAATTCAGGATTTCCAAATAGCGAGGCAGCCCTTTAGGTATGGCTCCCAGGGCTCCAATTACAATTGGAATAACACACCATTTCTTTTTCCAAAGTCGCTCAACTTCAATTTGTAAGTCCCGATACTTTGTGATTTTTTCTTGCTGCATGTCTGCAATTCGTGCATCACCAGGTATTGCAATGTCAGTGAACCAAACCTTTTTCTTTTCAACTATTGTTATGTCAGGTGTGTTGTGGGCCAAATGCCTGTCCATCTGAATTCTGAAGTCCCACAAAATCTTGATTTTTTCATTCTTCAGAACCTTCTCAGCCTGATGTTGCCAGTAGTTGTTACTATACTCAAATCCAAACTTTTGGCACAGTGTCCAGTGAATGATTTTAGATGATGATGATGATGATGATTATTATTATTATTATTATTATTATTATTATTATTATTATTATTAAATTGAATAAAGGATAATAATTCTAACTTTCTTCCATATTCTCCAGATATTACCGCCTCCTCTTTTTTTCTTGACTCCAGTTCAAGTTGAGAGAAATGCAGCTGCTTCTAGAAAAATATTAGAAACTCGTCATCAAATTATTTAAATGCATGAGACTTGGATTCCCAGACATAAATCCACCACTTGAATGACAGTGCGCATAATGGAGCATTAAAATTATCTCACACATATTTTTTTGCCAGAGTGTAGATTTTGCACGAAGTGGTGGAAAACAGTAGATCAGGGATGGGAATATAACAACCATCTGTTGCAAAAATAAAAATAAGAGAATGGGGAATTCACTTGAAATCTCCAGTTCTGAAGTAACCTGTACATTTTTTGAATGACAAATTTGGGTTTTCCAAGCGAGGCTAAGTACATCAGAAGCTTAAATTAGTCTCGTGAGCTTTGCACAAAGCAACTTCGTCTTAAGCCTTAAAGAACATTTAACAAACACGGTGCAAGCCTGAGTGAACATTTGCAGACAGCAGCATTTATAATAAAAAGATCTGCTTAAATTAAAAAATTAAGGAACTTTCATTCTGTCGCCAGTTGTATTTTACTCAAAGACAAATGTTGTTTTCGGCGTACAGAAAAGTTCCTACCTAGGAGAATGTGGAGGGGTGGGAGAGATACATCTTGACTTACAAAACAATTGAGCCCAAAATTTCTGTCGCTAAGCGAGACAGCTCAGTGAGTTTTGCCATCATAAACATGAATCCAATGTCAAGCATCTGAATTTTGATCCCGTGACTATGGGGATGGGACGACGGTTGTAAGCATGAAAAACGGTCGTAAGTCCCTTTTTTCAGTGCCGTTGTAACATGGAACGGTCCCTAAACGGAACTGTTGTAAGTTGAGGGCCTCCTGTGCAGTATGTTGTGTTTGGGGCTAAAAGCAAAGGCAGCCAAATGCAAAAAAACCTCCCCATCGCCCCCCATGTTCTGAAGACCGACAAAATTGCCCCGGCTGGTCGCACACATAGTTAAAATGCTTTTTGTGGGTTTCTTCTTTTGCTTTCTGTGGGTTTTGTTTTTTTGCAAGGCAGCCCCATTTAACATTTCAGCTGGCTCTCGGCCTCCCGGTGGGAATTTCCTCCTGGGTGTTATCCAGTGAGCGATCCGTTTCTCATCGCCAAATCTTGGACGTGAACTTCCTGATACACGGGAAGCCTCTCTCGCTTGATGAATAACACCGGTTAACCCGTCGCCAAGGCTGCAGACAAGCAAGAGAGAGAGAGAGAGAGAGAGAGAGAGAGAGAGAGAGAGAGAGAGAGAGAGAGAGAGAGAGAGAGAGAGAGAATATATGCGTATCCGGTGCTGAGTAAGTCCAGATGGTCTCTCAGCCGTTATCTCAGCCCTTTGCTCTGTGGTGAAGGAAATCCTATTTGTGAGTCAAGGGTTGTGAGATACTGGCTCTTTGGCGGTGACATTTCATTCCTCGGTGACTTCCTGGAGCGGGGAATCGGAGCAAAAGCACCTAGTAGTCCCTGGGCTGCCATCTCCAGCAATTCAACAAAGGTTTCCAGATGGATGTACCCAGTGGTGGGATTCAGAAAATTTTTACTACCGGTTCTGTGGGCGTGGCTTGGTGTGGCTTGGTGGGCATGGCTTGGTGAGTGTGGCAAAGGGTTATTGCAAAATCCCCATTCCCTCCCCAACCCCACTAACCTGCTTTCCAGCTCCGTTCTCCTGTGCGGAGCAACCAAAGAAGACCCAGCCGATCAGGAGACAGAGAAGAGGTGGGGTTGGCGGGGCCAGTCAGAGATGGGATTGCTCAAAATTTCCACTACCAGTTCTCCAGATCTGGTCTGAACCAGCTGAATGCCACCTCTGATCTATATCTACCTATCATTTCTATCTGTCTATTGTTAATGAATATCTATCTATATCATCTATCTATCATCTATATTGTATGTCTGTCTATCTATCTTCTATCTATATCAGTGGTGGGATTCAAAAAATTTTTTACCACCAATTCCGTGGGTGTGGCTTAGCTTGATGGGCATGGCAAGAGGAAGGATACTGCAAAACCCCATTCCCTCCCCACCCCACTAACCTGCTTTCCAGCTCCGTTCTCCTCTGCAGGGCACAGAGGTGGGATTTACTGGTTCTCCCAACTACTCAACGTTTACGCTACCCGTTCTTCAGAACCAGCTGAATCCCACCTCTGCTGGGCTGCCACCTCCAGCAACTCAACAGAGGTTTCCAGATGGATGTTCCCAGTGGTGGGATTCAAATAATTTAACAACCAGTTCTCTGCCCTAATAACCAGCTGGGTGGACATGGCCAAAGCAGCACTCGGCCTCCCGCACCACCACCACCCCCGGGAGCAAAAATGGGCCACAAAGGGAGGCCACACTACGTCCTCCGCACCCTGTTTTCAGCCTAGCGGGCCTCCCTGCACTTACCTGGGAGCCAAAACGGGGCGTGTAAGGCACTCCTTACAGGGGCCAGCCAGCAATTTAACAACTGGTTCGGCCGAAGTGGTGCGGACCGGTTGAATCCCACCACTGGGCGTACCGCTTTATAAGGCCTTGGTAAGACCACACTTGGAATGCTGCGTCCAGTTTTGGTCACTATGGTATAAACACGAGGTTGAGACTCTAGAAAGAGTGCAGAGAAGAGCAACCAGGATGATGAGGGGACTGGATGCTCAAAACAGTTGCAGGAACTGGGCCTGGCTAGTCTAGGGAAGAGAAGGACGAGCGGTGACATGATAGCAGACTTCCAATATTTGAGGGGCTGCCCCAGATAGGAGGAGGGGGGTCAAGCTATTCTCCAAGGCACCTGAAGGCACAACAAGGAGCAACGGATGGAACCTCATCAAGGAGAGAAGGAACCTGGGACTAAGGATGAATTTCATAACCGTGAGAACAATTCACCAGTGGTACCAGAAGTTGTGGCTGCTCCATCACTGGAGGCTTTTAAGAAGGGATTGGACCTCCGTTTGTCTGGAATGGCATAGGGTCTCCTGCTTGAGCAGGGGGTTAGACTAGAAGACCTCCAAGGTCCCGTCCTGCTCTGTTAGATTTCGGTCAGCTAGAAATCTGCAAGGGACGCACCTGGATGGCTGCGTTAATTGCGCTTGGCGTGAGATGTGTACAAAACACATCTTTAAATAACAACTCCATTAAAGAGGCCAGGGAGGGTTGCACATCTGGACTCTGTAGTGATGTCATCTGGCTGATGCTGGGATCGTTTCCTTCTTTCTGGGCTATTGTTCTGTCCACTTCCCCAGAGGCAGGTTTGTTTCATCTGCTCTCCAAAGCTCTCTCATGGTATCGGGTATTCTTTCTTCAGTAACCCTTAACTCTCGCAAGTAGATAGTAAAAAATCTACAGTGAAATGAGGGATTGGTTGATGGCAAAATGAGTGGCAAAAAAAACATTTTAAGAAAGTTTGCGGGGAATATAAACATCAGTTTTTCTTTAAGCAGAAAAATGAAGTATATGTTACGAATATCACCCCTTTAAATCTGCATTTGTATCTCTATCTACATCCCATCTATCTATCTATCTTCTATCTATCATGTATCATCTCTCTGTCTATCTATCTATCATCTATCAATCTCTGTTGATCTATCTTCTATCTATCATACATCATCTATCTACCTATCTATCATCTATCTATCTATCTATCTATCTATCTATCTGCTATCATGCATCATCTATTTATCTATCTATCTTCTATCACACATCATCTCTGTCTATCAATTATCTATCAATCTCTATTGATCTATCTTCTATCATGCATCATCTATCTATCTCTATCTTCTATCTATCATCTATCTCTATTGATCTATCTTCTATCATGCATCATCTATCTATATCTTCTATCTATCATCTATCTCTATTGATCTATCTTCTATCATGCATCATATATCTATCTATCTATCTATCTCTATCTATCTTCTATCATGCATCATCCATCCATCCATCCATCAGTCTATCTATCTATCCATTTCTAAATGTACCTGGTCCTCATATGATAGGCTGCAAACCAGTTGATAAATGATATCTTTCAATAAATCAAAACTATTACAACAAATATATAGATTATTCTGTGTATTTTATGGCAGAATATGAACAGAAGGTTTGATCATCAGCTTCTCCTGTCTATCCCTTTTCGAATCTCGGAAAGCTGTCATTTTACAAATCATGCTACTATCGTGAAGCATCATTTGTTTTCCAGAGTGAATACTGTATGTTTTCCATTTAACCATCCCTAAAAAAGTTTTTTTTAAAGGCAGACACAGCAATAGCTCAAATTTATTCAGGAATGCATTCAGATGTTTAAACATTGAGGCAATGGGTGGTGGGGCCAGTACGGAAGTTAAAGCAATATGTTCTCAACCTTGGCAACTTTAAGATGTGTGGAACGTCAATTCCCAGAATTCCCCAGCCAGCTGGGGAATTCTGGGAATTGAAATCCATTCATCTTAAAGTTGCCAGGATTGAAAAATAGCACTTTAGAGAATGAACTGACAGATCACATTTTGTAAATGCCTACACCCATCGATTTGTGTGTTTGTGTGTGTATGTGAGTCCCCTTTCGTCATGCTGTCACACTCCTACTGCACCTTTGTAGGACAAAAAGATGCCTTCCCTTCAGCATTACAACATTGTCAAACCCTTGTCAACTTGTGTGGGTGTTTTAATTTGAAATCCTGCTATTAGGGAACCCTGAAGAAATCCAACGTAAATTAATAATTTCTGAACACGGCGTGGGAAGATGGCGAGGCTGTGAGTAAGAGACTAGCAAAGACATATAGTTAGAGCTGAAAACCCGTCCGGGCCTTGATGATGTCAGTTTGGCAGAGAGTTGCAAAACTTTTTGATGTCAAAGGATCACAACTCCATATTGCTGAATTCTGACCTTCCTGGATGGAAGTCCCTGATGGACTTCCAGTTTTCCTGTTTCCTATTTTGAGCTTGGCAGAAGCACTGCTATCTCAGTTGTGGAATTTTCCTGTGTTTTGCTAAAAACAAAACGTTTTTACGTCGGGGAATGCACATCTAGCCTCCTTCAGGATGCTCACATTCCTGTTGGTTGTGGGAATGCTTGGAAGGTGCTGGTTTGTTTTCCATGTGTACCACATCCAAGACGTATACTCCTATACTCCACGGTCTCCCTAATCATGGAAATGCAACTTGCACACAAGGCCTGTTTCGGTTATTGCAATGGGGGGTGTGATAGACACAGATTGCTACTGTAAACCCAGTTTGAGTCAAGGGACATGGACGCTTGTGAGCAATCGATCAGAACAGAGCTGGAAGGGACCTGTGAGGTCTTCTAGTCCAGCCCACTGCTCAAGCAGGAGACTGTCTACTATTCCAGACAAGTGGCTGTGCAATCTCTTCTTAAAAACCTCCAGTGATGCAGCAGCCACAGCTTCTGAAAGGCAAGCTGTCCCACTGGTTATTTGTTCTCACTGTTAGGAAGTTTCTCGATGATGATGATGATGATGATGATATCAGAATAGATCTGGAAGGGACCTTGGAGGTCTTCTAGTCCAGCCCCCTGCCCAAGCAGGAGACCTTACACCATTTCTGACAGATGGGAGTCCAATCTCTTCTTGAAAGTCTCAAGTGAGGAAGCTGCCACAAGCTCCTCCACAGGTTGATGGTCCTCACTGTCAGAAAATTCCTCCTTATTTCTAGGTTGAATCTCTCCTTGATCAGTTTTCCACCCGTTATTCCTCATCTGGCCAAAGGCGCTTTAGAAAATAGCTTGACCCCCTTCCTCCTCTCTGTGGCAGCCCCTCAAATATTGGAAGACTGCTCTCCTGTCCCCCCTGGTCCTTCACTAGTTTAGACAGACCCAGGTTTCAGTTGCCATGCCAAGTTTCAGTCGTGCCGAATCTTGGCCATTTCTCTGGGCCAGGTGTCTCCACATCTTCTGATGTTG
The DNA here is from genome assembly GCF_049901735.1 of Notechis scutatus. Classification (NCBI taxonomy): domain Eukaryota; kingdom Metazoa; phylum Chordata; class Lepidosauria; order Squamata; family Elapidae; genus Notechis; species Notechis scutatus. The sequence goes on from NC_142014.1 coordinate 4,015,076, forward strand.
CACTGCTTCTTTGAGTCGTTCTATGCGCTGGTCGGTTTCAGCTTTGATGGTGTCCAACTATCTTGGTCTTTGGCGGCCTGGTTTCCTTTTATTGCTAACTCTTCCCAACCTCATTGCTTTCTCCAGTGAATTCCCTTGCATGACATGGCCAAAGTAAGTGAGACTTTTCTGATGTTTGCCTCCCAGTGACACGTCTGGTGTTGTACGCTCTGATGCTGGCTTGTTGGTCACCTTTGCTGTCCAAAGAAGACCCTTTCTCCAGCATCACAGCTCAATCGAGTCGATGCAATATCTCTCCAGTTTGGTTGTCCCGTTTTGTTGTCCGAAAGCCATCCCACCTGGCTGCAGAGGTGTGTCAGCTGCACTAACGCCACCGTTGTTCCCCAACAGGTTCTCAAGAGTCCGACAGTTCTCAGTCTGCCAAGAAAGACATGCTGGCTGCCTTAAAATCCAGACAAGAAGCCCTGGAGGAGACGCTGCGCCAACGCCTGGAGGAACTGAAGAAGCTGTGTCTCCGGGAAGCGGTAAGCAGCAGAGATGCTTCCCTTTGAAAGCACGTGGTTCACGCAATCGAATTATGAAAATAAGGATGACGGGGAAATAGGGAAGGGGAAGAGCGGCATAGGTGCAGGGGCAAAGGGAAGGGAAGGAGAGGAAGAGAAAGGAGGAAGGGGAAAGGAAAGGAAAGGAAAGGAAAGGAAAGGAAAGGAGGAAGAGGAAAGGAAAGGAAAGGAAAGGAGGAAGGGGAAAGGAAAGGAAAGGAAGGAAATGGAATGGAAAGGAAAGGAGGAAGGGAAAAGGAAAGGAAAGGAAAGGAAAGGAGGAAGAGGAAAGGAAAGGAAAGGAAAGGAAAGGAGGAAGGGAAAGGAAAGGAAAGGAAGGAAATGGAATGGAAAGGAAAGGAGGAAGGGAAAAGGAAAGGAAAGGAAAGGAAAGGAGGAAGGGGAAAGGAAAGGAGGAATGGAAAAGGAAAGGAAATGAGGAAGGGGAACGGAAAGGAAAGGAGGAAGGGAAGAGGAAAGGAAAGGAAAGGAGGAAGGGAAGAGGAAAGGAAAGGAAAGGAAAGGAAGGAAATGGAAAGGAAAGGAAGAAGGGAAAAGGGAAAAGGAAGGGAAGAGGAAAGGAAAGGAAAGGAAGGAAGGGAAAGGAGGAAGGGAAAAGGAAAGGAGAATGGAAAAGGAAAGGAAAGGAAGGAAATGGAAAGGAAAGGAAAGGAAAGGAAGAAGGGAAAAGGGAAAAGGAAGGGAAGAGGAAAGGAAAGGAAAGGAGGAAGGGGAAAAGAAAGGAAGGAAAAGGAAAGAAAAGATCCAACTTTTTGAGCATAATAACCACAGAATAAAATTACAACCTCCATTTTTTAACTTCACCAATTTAACAAATACTACAACAATTCTATAACAACCAACTGTACAAATCAGCAAAACTCAATGTCAGTTGTTTTTTTTTCCTGTCTCAAGCACAAAGTCCAGAAATGGTTTCCAAGTAGAAGCAAAGCTGGATGGGATCTTTTCTCTAATTAAAGCAGACAATTTTGCTCTCTGCTAACTCCCATCGCTTTCCATCCATTCTTGTATTGGGAGCGTTGGGAGGGGCAGCAGAGATGCTTATAATCCTACCCTTGAGGTTAGTTGGGCCCAACATGATCCTTTCAGAGGATCATGGCTATCCTCCAGAGGTGGTCTTCGGCCGGTTTGGACCTGTTCTAGAGAACCGGTAGCAGAAATTTTGAGTAGTTTGGAGAACCGGCCAATCCCACCTCTGACTGGCCCCGCCAACCCCATCTATTCTCTGCCTCCCATCGAGCCCCAGCTGATCGGCTGAGTCTCCTTTGGTTGCCCTGCCCAGGAGAACGGAGCTGGAAAGCAGGTCAGTGGGGTGGGGGAGGGAAGGGGGATTTTACAGTATATCCTTCCCCTGCCACGCCCACCAAGCCACACCCACACAACCTGTAATTAAAAAAAATTGGAATCCCACCGCTGCTATCCTATCTGAATTCTCTCCATGGCTGTCATCAAATCATCTGAATAAAATAAAATAAATCAGCCCTTTTTCTCCAGAAGATAGAAGGACGAATCAGCCCGGGAATGAATGCCTTGCCCGTTGTGTTAAAATAGACAATTAAAAAAATAGTGTGGGAAATGAAGCCTTTGACCACACCCCTGGGCCCTGCCTGGTTCGTCTCCTATAAATAGGAAGGCCAAAGGGCAGATTTGACTCTTTTAATATACCGCAGGCCTGAGTTTAATTGAAATGGATCCAGTTTTTATTCGCTGGGCGCAGATGAGTGTGCAGTTTGTTTGTTTATCTGATTTATACCGCACCTTTCTCCTTAAGGGACCGACAGGCATGGAAAAATAGTTAGATGATCCATAATTAAATATGCATTTGACTGAGTTGCAGTCATTAAATTTTATTACTCTTGCAGACCAATGTAATTAAAAAGGTTGTTTGTATTTATTTTAAATGATTGTCCGGACGATTTAAATTTTGCTTCGGCAGGAAACTCGGCAAAGTTTTCCACCTTGTTTTTGTTTTTTTAATTATATTTTTAAATTTTTTTAACATGCAATAAATCCATTCAATTTCAATCGTGTGTTGATTAGGTACATATTTCATGTGCTTAACAATTACTAATAATATTCTTCTTAACTGTATAGCCATATAATAATAATAATGATGATGATAATGATGATGATGATAATAATAATAATAATAATAATAATAATAATAATAATAATAATAATAATAATGATAATCACATTCCCATATATACAGTATAACATAAGTAAAATACAGTATATCTATTACACTAGTTTCTCTTATTGCTTTGTAATGATGTCTAATCCCTTTTAATTAATTTTATTTTCCAGCCATTTATAAAACACAGTCCCATACCATGTAATTAATATTCAGATTCTTCTTTTTCTTTGATTGCTAATGTTAATCTTGTCATTTCTGCACATTCAAATATTTTTTTCAATTATTTTTCCCTCTATCCTGCTTCGGCAGGAAACTCAGCAAGTTTTCTACCTTGTGAACATGAAATCTATTTGTCTCATCTTGCATAATTTTTGTCCCCTAAAAAGAGGAAAAAGCAGCATAGATCAGCCAGCACCTGATTCTTGAAAAATCTTGTTCGGTCTCTGTTCCTTCCAAATTCCACGGATAGAGCGGCATATATTTTCCATGACTGGTTCCCCGTTAGTCCTCGCCTTAACGACTGCCATTTGAGCCCAAAATTTCCATCGCTGAGCGAGACGGTTTGCCCTGTTTTTACAACCTTTTCTTGCCACTGCGGTTCAGTGAATCACCATTTGTTAAAGTTAGTCACCTGGTTGTTAAGTGAATCGGAAATGTCCAAAGGTCGCAAAAAGGGGGTGGCGTGACAAACCCCCCCCCCACACCCCCAGGACACTGCAACTGTCAAAAGTACATGCCAGTTGCCAAGCTTCTCAATTTTTGATCACATGACACACACACCCAGGGATGCTGCCATGGTCGTGAGTGTGACACCCGGACGTAAGTCGTTGCACCTTTAAACACAACACTATTATTCTGACCAAGGCTTCCTGAGACCATAATTAAGCACACGCTTAGTTAAAACAACTCTCATTTTATTTCAATGCTGGGAATTATGTTCATTCCTAGCCTGTCCCAAACAGTCCCTCGAGATAAGCACCCACCTTTCTCTCCTTTGAATTGCTGCCAACAACTAAAGTGCCAAATGAATTATAAAAAGCTAAATGGGGCACAAAGTCCACACAGAGCTTCCAGGTTTAATCTGAACAGAGCGAACAACTTTGCTTCCTGCAAAGGTTTCTCTCCCTTTGCCTGTCCTTAATCCCTTATGGGAGAGGCAATCACCTCCAAGCCTTACTCCTGAGTTGCCCCTTTTTTCTTAGCTGCTCTTGCCTTCTGGAAACTCTGTGCATACACGCACTGGGAACAAGCTCCCCTTATTCCTCTTCCTCGCTACTGCCAGACTCTAGAGGCTCCGGAGGCAGCACTCCACTCCCAGATGGTCCTGGCCCCATCTCTGCATCGGACGCAGGACCCTCGTCCGAGTCCTCTCCAGACTCCTGGACTGGTCCCCGTTCTTCCCCACTGTCCGATTCTGCTGCCATGTGCACAGGCTACCGGCAAATCACAACAACTATCCAACAACAGGATCTTTCCATTGATTTTGCTAGACCAATCCTCGAATCCAGCTCATCAGTCTGGAACCCGCACTGCATATCGGATATTAACACAGTCGAGAGAGTCCAGAGATATTTCACGAGAAGAGTCCTCCACTCCTCTACTTGCAACAGAACACCTTATGCCTCCTGAGTTGAAATTTTAGGCTTAGACAACCTAAAACTACGCCGCCTTCTGTCTGACCTAAGCGTAGTACGTAAAATTATCAACTGTTGACCTCACCCCATTCCTAAGAGGTCTGCAAGGGGCGTGCATAAGCACCCAACATGCCTACCGTCCCTGTCCTAATGTCTCCTTTTTATTCTTATCCATTTCATGTAAATAGAATAGAATAGAATAGAATAGAATAGAATAGAATAGAATAGAATAGAATAGAATAGAATAGAATAGAATTCTTTCTTGGCCAAGTGTGATTGGACACACAAGGAACCTGTCTTTGGTGCAAATGCTCTCAGTGTACATAAGATAAAAAATAAAATACATTCATCTAGAATCATAAGATACAATACCTAGTGATAGTCAGAATAGAATAGAAATAGAATACAATAGAATAGATATTGGAATGAAGAATTAGAAGAGAAGAGAAGAGAAGAGAAGAGAAGAGAAGAGAAGAGAAGAGAAGAGAATTCTTTATTGGCCAAGTGTGATTGGACACACAAGGAATTTGTCTTGGTGCAAATGCTGCCAGTGTGCATGAAAAGAAAAGATACATTCGTCAAGAGTCCAGAATCATCAGGTACAACACTTAATAATAGTCATAAGTATAAACATAGTATCATGTTTATATTTATATCTGTTATCTAGTGCATGCTCGGCAAACAAATAAATAAAATAAAAATAAATAAATAAGATTTCCTAAATCCTGTCAATGGACGGAAATTAAAAACAAACAAGGAAGACAGCAAGAAATGCTTGACCAGTTCAACCTCATAGGCTCATTTCTTTTCTTTTTTCTTTTTTTCCTTAAATTCCCCCTTGGGTTGGAGAGTGTGACAGTGTAAGAGGTCAGCAGAGGTCACCAGAAGGGGGGGATGCCTTAACATTCTTGCTTAAAACAGCCCCCCCCCAAGCATGTAAGTAAATTAATCCTCCTCTAATCCCGCTCTAAACTCTCTTGTTACTCAGCCATAAATCACTCCAAAGACATCGATTTTCCTGTGGGAATTAAGTCTATAAACCAACCCCCCTCCAACTACTTGCAACAGCCGAGCATCGAGTTTCTGCAGGCTTCCCTTCGGTTACTCGCTCTGCTTAAATTACAGGAACCTGGATGCTAACAAGCCTGGCATTGTTTTCTCTCCTCTGTGTGTCTTTTTACACCCAAAAAAATAAAAATAAAAACCAAGTTCAAGACGAATTCATTTACTTGCAGCCGGCCCAAATCATCTCGCATGTGCGTTTCTGAAATCGGAACGTGAAGACGGCTTTTTGCAAATTTTAAGACCTTGAAGGAGGGCAGTGGGTTTTGTGGTTTTTTTGTTTTGTTTTTTTGATAACCTCATCGCATAGAAAATTTAAGAAGTGGAAATATAGACTGCTGCCGACAATTGGGGGGTGGGAAATGGATTTGGTTTTTGAGGGCGACATAAACTGTTTTTAAACCGAGATTAACCAAGAGAAGAACTTAGGGGTGACATGATAGCAATTATTCCAATATTTGAGGGGTTGCCTCAAAGAAGAGGGGGTCAACTTATTTTCCAAAGCAGCAGAAGAGGCAGGACAAGAAGCAATGGGTGGAAACTAGTCAAGGAGAGAAGCAACCTGGAATTAAGGAGAAATTTCCTCACAGTGAGGATAGTTAACCAGTGGAACTGCTTGCCACCAGAAGTTGTGGGTGCTTCATCACTGGAGGCTTTTATGAAGAGATTGGACAACCATTTGTCTGAAATAAGTTTCTTGCCTGAGCAGGGGGTTGGACTAGAAGACCTCCAAGGTCCCTTCCAGCTGTATTCTGATTGGTTTTATTTGGTCCTCTTTCTATTCCCCAGCTTGGCACCCTCGTAAATGATTCATTTCTCATAGAAGAATGGTTGGCACCTCGGTATTGTTCTCGTAACACGCCAGCCTGGTTTTCAACTCTTTGCTTCTGGTCCTGCCCAGCCTCGCTCTATGCCAACGTAATTTGGAATTTAGCACTTGATCAAATCAGACACAAAGCCAATGTTTTTACACTGAATGAAAGAGTACGTGGCAGACAAATTTATGAAGCTATTGTTTTACCCGAGCGACTTATCCCCCAAATGCCCAAGAACGTTAGGAAAGATATAAATTATTTTTAAAGTACAAAGGAGATGTAAACTTATAGACGTATGTACATCTCAACCATCATTTCTGGGGCTGCAAGCAATTGATTTTTAGATGAAGAGTGAGTCAAGAATGGGAGAGCTGGAGTTAAATGAAACCATATAAATTTGTCAGACAGACAGGTGGGTAGACATGAGAGGGGAAAAGAGAGAAGGGAGGAGGAGGAGGAAGGAAGAAGGGTGGGAAGGAAAGAAAGAGAGAGAAAGGAAGGAAGGAAAGGAAGGAAGAAAAGAAAGAGAGAAAGAAATAAGAGAAAGAAAGAAAAAGAAAGGAAAGAAAGAAAGAAAGAAAGAAAGAAAGAAAGAAAGGAAGGAAGGAAGGAAGGAAGGAAGGAAGGAAGGAAGGAAGATAGATTTCACATGGGTCTTTAAATTGGGGGTTTAAGTCAAGGGCCTTCAAACTTGACAGCTTTAAGAGTTGTGGACTTCAACTCCCAGAATTCCTCCTCCAGTCATATTAGCTCAGGAATTCTGGGAGTTGGAAGTCCATAAGTCTTAAACTTTCCAAGTTTGAAGACCCTTTTTTTAAGTCAAGCACCAAGGGGTGGGTCTTTGATCATTCAGTTGGACCCACCATCTTGGGCCCCTGGCCCACCCCAGGAATGACTTCAGTCTCTTGCAACTGGGTGGGGAGGTTACCACCATATTCTTTGCCCTCTTTTGCAAATACATTGGTGGATTCCTGAAAGGTCCCAGCTGTTGTGGTTAGCCGGCCGCAGGTGCGGACGGCTGAGGACAGCGAGGACTCAGATGAAGTGCCAGGAGCATTAGGGAGTGGACTGCTGCCTTCAGAGATTGTGGGGGCTGGCAGCAGCGATGAGGAGGTTCTGAGGAGCCTGTGCCAAGTGCAGGGCTGCTTGCAGGAAAGAGCAGTTGCAACAGCATGGGCGACTCGGGAGTAAGGCTGCAAGGTAATGGCCCCTCCTTCAAGAAGATAAAAGCCAGCTATGAAATGAACATACTTTGCAGAAGGCAAAGACGTTTTGAAACTCAGCCTCGTGGACATTCCAGTTGGTATTTGAAGACTCTTGTGTTGTAAATTATTTCTTATCTGTTGCTTTTTTGGCAGCCTGGCAAAAACTTGGCAAGGCTCTTTCTTGTCAAAGCTAATTAGTTGGAAGCAGCCTTTTATCTGTGAAGGAACAGGGTTCATAAGATGAAACATTAAAAGGTTGTACTGCTGCCTTTGTCTTGTGTTTGCTCTCTCGGAACTAGGTTTGGGTCAGAACGCCAGCATGGATTCAATGTTGTTAAGCTTGTTTTACATCCATTTGAGGCAGGGTCCCAAAGATCCCTGCGAATTAACTCCTGGCTTTGCTATGTGCTTTCAGGAACTTACTGGAAAACTGCCGAGGGAGTATCCCCTCAACCCGGGGGAGGAGCCCCCAAGCGTGAGGAGAAGAATTGGTACTTCTTTTAAACTGGATGAACAGAAAATGCTACCCAAGGGAGAGGTAAACGACCCACGGTGCACTACGATGGCCAAATACTTGGTTGCTACAAGGCTCTGGAAAATCCAGCCACCCTGTCATCCCTCTTTTTCTGTCCTTCTTTCGTCCATCTATTTATTGCCGTGCTATGAGTTCATGTTGGCTGGTGAGGGAGACCAAACTGACATGGAACCCAACCCCAAAAAGAGATCCCGTGGATCGATCATTAAACCATACTTGCTCACCTCCTCCTGCTGTTTGCTGAAGGACCAGCCTCACCATCTACCAGTCCGGCTTTCGAGGTGGAAGTTAGGAGGAGATGGATTTGAAGCAGATGGGTTTAGCAAACCTTCTCCCTCCCTTGACTGTCCCCAAAGTGCTTTTCCAAAAGGAAACTGGACTTTCTTGGGCTATCCTTTTCCTTGAAAGCATTTCACTTCTCATCCAAGAAGCTTCTGCCAGTTCTTCAGAAGGGTTTTTCAAGAAAAGGAAAAAAATCCACATTTGCCTTTTGGAAAAGCAGCTTTGGGACAATCCTGACCTGGATGACTGAGAACCTGCCGAGATATTTAGCCTTCCTTTTAATTTGACTCTTTCTATGCACTCTACTTGGGCTGTTCTTAATAATCCTAACTCTGAAAAAAAAATGCAGCAGTTGAGCTAACCGATAGGTGGATTATGGCAGGCTGGTATTTTTAAAACAAATCTCTTTTTATGACCTTGTAAATCCCTTAATTTGGAGTAAAGTTGAGGCGACTGGACGGAGCTGGGCATTTACCAGCCAGTTTCCCTTCCCAATACCTACGCAGAGCACACAGCAGATTATTTTTTTTAACGCCCTAGGAGACATGCTTGTGTTAAAAGAATTGCACCTAAAGAACTGTGTCTCTGACCATCACACCTTCTATTGTGAGTGTGTTCTGGATTTTCAGTCTGCTGGAGAATTCCTTTTGAAGGTGTCTCTAGCTGCATTAAGGATGTCGGAGCTTGTTCTCCTGGACACACACATCAATTAAATAAAGATTTGAAAGAAGTTGATGCTTATATTGTAGACCTGCCTTTTAAAGATTTCAGATATTCGATCCAGTTCTGTTTGTGTGTGTGTGTGTGTGTTTTAATTAATTTTGATAAACCACACACATGCCAGGGCAATAAAATATTGCCTTGTTACGCATGAAGGAGTGTGAGATGGATGTCTTCAGCCTGCAACGAGCCTTACAAACATTACCTTTTTTTAGCTGCACCTCAAACTGGGATTGTAAGTAGGATGCTAACAAACTCGTATCCCTTCTTGCAGAATCTCATAAGGCTGGTGATTTTGTTTTTTAACATTTTCTTTGCTTGGAACGTGCAACGGTTGTAAAGCTTCTTAAAGCCCTTTTCAGAAGTTTCAGACTCTTAGAGCTGGGGTGTGAACTTCATCCACAGTTCAAAGATCAAGTGCACTTTTTTTAAAAAAAAAATAATAAAGCTTGAGCGGTGCTTTTAATCCATCGGTGCTTTTAAATCCTTCGCTTTCTGTGGATGTGGGAGAGGTTTTTTTTTGGAGGATGGAGGAAAGCAGAAGTGTCGGAGTGGATGGGAGGGAGAAAACAGGCTGTAGCATTTATGTATTGTGTGAAATGCATTTTTAATCAGCTCGCTGTTGACAGAGATTATAAAATCTTCAAAGCGAAACTTTTAAGCACCCACAAATAATAGCTGTTGGGCCAAACGCAACAAGGGAAGAGCTGTAGTTATGGACTTAAAACAGTGCTGAGTCATCCTAAACATCAAAAGAGCTTTTTGAGAGGAGCCAAGGACAGCCATATTACCTTGATGAAGGATGAAGTCAAACCAGGCCCTTCTATTCAGATGCAGGTGGATACATTGAAATAGGAAATATCTCTTTGATGTGCAAAAGCCACAGCGGGATTAGGGGAGGGGATCATTCCCAATCAAGGGGAGAAGCTCCAATCACTCGTCTCTAATCAAGGAGAGAAGAAAACCTTAGAACTAAGGAGAAACTTCCCACCAGTGAGAACAAATCAACCGGTGGAGGGGCTTCCCTCCAGAAGTTTGTGATTGCTCCATCGCTGGAAGTTTCTAGGTCTGGAATAAAATAGGGTCTTCCCCTCAAAGGTGCTTTTTTTTCAGGAGGCCACTGGACTTCCTTGTTTTTTCTTTTGAAGACGTTTCACTTCTCATCCAAGAAGCTTCTTCAGCTCCGACAGGATGGTGGGGGAAGCTAGAAAAAAAAAATTGAGGTTGTAATGTTATCTTGTACCGTACTAAAATCAAGTCAACGCCTTTTTCTTTCTTCCCCTGTACCTCATATTTTTTTCCCCTTTCTTTTTTCTTCCCTTAATTTTCAATTTTTATTTGTATTTCATCCATTGGGGAAAGGAATAGAATAGGAATAGAATATAGAATGTAGAATGTAGAATATAGAATATAGAATATAGAATATAGAATAGAATAAATAGAATAGAATAACAAAGTTGGAAGGGACCTTGGAGGACTTCTAGTCCAACCCCTTACTCAAGGTGGAAATCCCTATACCATTTCAGACAAATGGTTATCCAAACTCTTCTTGAAAACCTCCAGTGATGGAGCACCCACAACTTCCACTGGTTAATTGTTCTACCTGTCAGGAAATTCTTCCTTAGTTCTAGGTTGCTTCTCTCCTTGCTTAGTTGCTTCTTGTCCTGCCCTCAGGTGCTTTGGAGAATACCTTGACTCCCTCTTCTTTGGGGCAATCCTTGAGATGTAGGAACAGATAACAGATACTCAGAGTTGGAAGGGACCTTGTAGGACATCTAGTCCAATCCCCCGCCCAAGCGGGAGACCCTAAACCATTTCTGACAAATGGCAGTCCAGGTTCCGTCACTGCTATCATGTCACCCCCAGTCCTTCTTTCCATTAAGCTAGACATCGTTTATACGATACATGATAGAAGTTTAAAGAAAAGTTCAACTTCCCTTGATAGAGGACAGTCCTATGTTTCTGTTGATCCAATGTCAATCCCGTGAAACGAAGCCAATGGAGACACCTTGAGACACGCTGACCGTTAAAACTTCTTTCCTCTCGGACAGGAAGCTGAGCTGGAACGCTTGGAAAGGGAATTTGCCATCCAGTCCCAGATCACGGAAGCTGCTCGGCGCCTGGCCAGCGAGCCCAATGTCAGCAAGAAGCTGAAGAAGCAGAGGAAGACCTCCTATCTGAACGCGCTGAAGAAGCTTCAGGAGATTGAAAATTCCATCAATGAGTACCGCGTCCGATCGGGGAAGAAGCCAACCCAAAGAGCTTCACTGATCATAGATGGTAAAGACAGTTGACCTTCCGTGATATCCTGAGACTTTCTTTAGATGGGATGGGGTTTAGAGGTTGGTACTCTGTTTCCCCCAAAATACGACCTACCCTGAAAGTAAGCCCTAGCTTGATTTTTACACATGCGCCCAATATAAGCCCTACACCCCCCAAAAATAAGCCCTAATTAAGATCCTACCCACCTGAGTGCACAGGTAAAAATTAAGCTAGGGTGAGGATGGGAGGGTGGAGCTGTCATACTACTTACCTTTGGACTGTTGTAGCAACCTCGACACCTGCCTTGCCAGCCCATTTCTTCTGCAGTTAGCAAGGCTTTCCTGAAGGCCTCTGGAGCTGATAACAAAGTTCCGGATCGATCTGGAATTATCAGCTGTTATTGGCTGCAGGGGCCTTCAGAAAAGCCTTGCCGGCCACAGAAGAAGAAGTTCCTGAAGACCCCTGACAACGAAAAGGAGGCCGGGATGACGCACGCAAGTAAGGTTAGTCAGTAGAGGACTTCCCCCGAGAATAAGATCTGGTGCCTTTTTTGGTGACAAAAAATAAATAAAAAGTAAGACAGGGTCTTAATTTTGGGGAAACACGGTATTGTAGGGTCTTGTAGGCCGCTTGAAGAAATAATGGAGAAACCCTGTTTGGAGATTCTCAGAGTAGGAATTGTCTAAGTCCACCAGGGGACCATCTCATCTTCATGGCCCAGAACCTCTTCAACCCCTTTGCAACTATTCACCTGAGTATTAAATTCGGGAAGTAACAATAGGAAACAGGGGTCCAGTGCAATTACTGATTGCAAGTCTGCATTTTTGTGGGTTTGCAATCTCACACGAGCAGCCACCAAAGAAAAATGGGAATAAGAGAAACAAAGCCATGAATGGGATTTCACTGAGCTTAAACATCCCTCAGTACCGAAAGATGTCTGTGGAAGACCGTTTCCGATCAGGTTTGCACCAAGAGTTGTTGTAATTGCGACATGGGCTAAGAGGAGTTGTGATTACAACACCCCCACAAATGCTGATGATAAATAGGTACGTAGTTGTGGACTCTTTGAAATTTTGTTTGAAGATCCCCAGTTAAAAGAGCCACTGTTTTACACAGCTGTTAAGAATACGTTGACTTACAACCACAATTGGAACTTCCCTTGCCAAGTGATGTGGCCATTAAATGATCGTGCCTGATTCTAAGACCTCTTTTGCCACGGTTCTTTAAGTGAATCACCACGGCCTTTAAGTGAACCACATGGTTATTAAACAAATCCAGGTTCCTCCATGGACTTTGCTTGTCAGAGGTTCCTCCGGAAAGGTTGTAAATGATGATCCATGTCATGTGGCAACCATCATGGTTGCTAAGCATCCAAATTCTGATTATCTGATGGCAGCATCCCTGCAATGGTCATAAGAGCGAGAACTAGTCATAAGTAAACCATTTTCAGTGCCTCATAAGTTCAAACAGTCACTAAACGAATGGTCTTAAGTCAAATTAATGATAAATCAGTGGCTGTTTATCATCAATGAATTTCATTGTTTAGAGGCAGTAGTCAAATTATCGTCTACATGCATTTCCTGGAAACATTTGTAGAGGAGAAATGGGATGCTGGAGAAACCCTGGAGAAACAGGTGGCCTTCCATCTTTGCTGTCCTACATCCACTAGAGTCCCTGGTCACTGGCAAGACTTGCTAGGGCAGTTGGGAATTATAGTACCGGAACACCTAGAGGTTGCCCATCCTTTGGCTAATGGGATGGATCTGGAGAAAGATAGCACGTCTTTCATTATCTGACTGTTGGGGTATCAACGCCGATTCCACTTCCTTGTTGACTGGATCTCCTCTGTGGTCTCTTGGCTTCCTAGATGGAAACATTGCCAGTGAAGATAGCTCCCTCTCGGACGCTCATGTTCTGGAAGACGGTAGGTAAAAAAAATGTTGGAGACGAATTGTTTTGGCCTGTCAGCTGCCGGCCCCTCCAGTCACCGAATCAGAGGAGGAGGAGGAGGAGGAGGTGGTGAAGGAGTCAGGGTCAGCATTAGGGCAACCTGGGAGCTCTAAGGGGGAAGAGGGAATGGAGCTGTCAGGGGGAGAGAGAGAGAGAGAGAGACAGAGGCGGAGCCTGGGCCATCCGTCAGCCCTCAGATGGAGAGTCAAGAGCCCCCAGGTCTGGAGGTGGCTGATGAGGAAGAGGAGGACAGCTGGGTCCAGTGCCTGATGCATAGATGCACAGAAGGCAGAGGAGAGGAGAGCAGTGGAGATCTATGGGCCGGTCCTCGGGACGGAAGAGCCACCACTGCTAGCAAAGCCCTGCCCTAGCTCTGGGGATAAAAGGCAGGGGGCGGAGATGAATGGGTGTGGCAGACGAGTATTCATCTCCTCGCTGGATGGAATTGTTAGCCTGCAGTGAGAGAGAAATTTTTTGCCGAGGCTGCTGGCGCTCCTAATAAAGGAATCTTTTGAGTTCGGGTCAGAGGTTTTGTCGTGTTTGGGGAGCTGGGTCAGAACACTTACCATCTTTTGCATTTGATAAGAATGCTGTCATTGCAAAAACAAAAACCATTTTAAAAGGCAGCGGCACATCAAAAGAATAAAGAGAGAACCTTTGTTTCCAACCACCATACATCAGTGCTTGGGCTAAATGATTTTGGTCCAATGATCTCTCTGTCGCACCCATTTTGGCGTGATCTGTATCTTGAGCTGGATTATAGGAAGTGAGGCAGGAGCTTATCTGCAGATCTCCTGTCTGGGGGCACTTTGTCCCTTGTGGGGGATTAGTATTTGTCTTCCTTAGTTTTGGGGATAGCATGAAAATATAGGGAAGAGGCTATGGAGCTGGATTCATTTTAAATATACTCCAACTCCCTGTGTTTCAAGTAATTTTTCGACCTACCTTAATTGGCTGATCTTCTTGCCCATAATGTCATTTTTCAAAAAGATTTTACCCTTTAATTTGGGTGTCACTGGGGTGGGAGTCAAGTTTTTGATCCAAAATGATGACTTGCTTGTTTTAGTTCAACCAGAAGATGCTACGTCAGTATTTTATTCATGCATAGCGGGTGTCCGTTTCCACAAGCATCAAGACCCACCTAGGAACCTAACTCCATTAAATGTATCTTTTTCATCCATACTTTGCTCATTCGTGGGATTTATATCCTTAGGCTCCTTGTGACATGACGTTGACATTCGATAAAAAGGTGCCTTAATGGCAGTCAAGTAATTAAACTAAAGAGCTGGGATGAACTTCAGATGGGCTTAAAAAATGTTCTCTCCTTGTAGGAGAAGATGTAGCAGAACTTGGGGGTGGAGTCAAGAGAGACATCAGCCTAGAATCCTTATGTAGCCAAACAAAGTAAACCCAAATCCCTTTGAGTGCTATTGAGAAGATTTCTGTGTGTAGACTTTTAGCGCTAAATCAGTTTGATGGATCCCGGTCCTTGGTTGCCTGACTCTTCTTCTCCTTCCATTCCAGAAGACTGCCCGGCTACCAGCACAATATCCCCTTTACAGTCACCTCACAAAGGGCTCCCTCCTCGCCCCCCCTTGCACAACAGGCCTCCCCCTCCCCAATCTCTGGAGGGTCTCCGGCAGATGCACTATCACCGGAACGACTACGACAAATCCCCCATTAAGCCCAAGATGTGGAGCGAGTCTTCCTTGGATGAGCCTTACGAGAAGGTGAAGAAGCGTCCTTCTCACAGCCACTCCAGGTGAGTCCAGGGCAGGAGAGGTGGGCTTTCCATCCACCATTGGAGGACTTTAGAGTGCCCTATTGTAGAAATAAAGCAAAGGGTTGCCAGCACATTCCAGGGTCATGCATTAATGTGCCAATGGGCACTCTGTAAAGCTTCTGCATAAATTTCTCAGAATAGCACAGTTGGAAGGGACCTTGGAGGTCTTCTAGTCCAGCCCCCCACTCAAGCAGGAGATCCTATACCATTTCAGACAGTCTCTTCTTAAAAGCCTCCAGTGGTGGAGCACCCACGATTTCTGAAGGCAAAGCTGTTCCACTGGTTAATTGTCCTCACTGTTAGGAAGTTTCCCCTTAGTTCTAGGTTGTTCTTTATCCTTGACGAGTTTCCACCCATTGCACCTTGTCCTTCTCTTAGGCGCTTTGGAGAATAGCTTGACTCCCTCTTCTTGGGGGCAGCCCCTTAGATATTGGAAGACTGCTATTAGTCATCCCTAGTCCTTCTTTTCATTAAACTAGACACACCCAATTCCTGCAACCATTCTTCATAACTTGAGTTTTTAACTCTGGAAGAAACAATGATGGTAACCACTTTCTACAGATCTTGAGTTAACCTGGGTAATTTTATATATAAACATGAAGCAATGGGTGGGAAAAATCATTAAAGAACAGATCCAGCATAGAAGTAAAAAGAAGTTTCTTAACAGGACAATTAACCAGTGGAACAGCTTCCCTCCAGAAGTTATGGGTGCTCCATCACTGGAGGTTTTCAAGAAGAGACTGGACAGCCATCTGTCCAGAATGGATAAAGGTTTCCTTGCTTGAGAAGAGAGTTGGACTAGAAGACTTCCAAAGTCCCTCTCAACCCTCTTTGCTATGTTATTCTAAGGCGTGAATGCACCAATTCGCCTTCCACCCGACTACTTGGCTGGCCACATTCCTTTCATTGGAATGTCTAGTAACCCTTGGATGATCAGGAACTTCCCATCTCAAGACATCTGGAGAGAGTTATGGGGGAGAAAACACTTGTAACAGTTGTTGGGATGATATCTGGAAAACCCAAACTTTGCTACTGTCTTCCTGAAGGTTGTCCATGTACGTAAATGGGAGATGGTGGACATGTAAAATACTACGTGTGTAAAATAAAAGGACGTGTTTTGAATTCCTCGTTGTCTTTTGTCTGCACCAGTCACAAGCGGTTTCCCAGTACTGGAAGTTGTGTGGAAGGTGGAGGAAGCAACTCCCTTCAGAACAGCCCAGTGAGGAATCTCCCACATTGGAACACCCAATCCAGCATGCCATCAACACCAGATCTACGCGTACGAAGCCCACATTATGTCCATTCCACCCGGTGAGTCCTTTCCTCTCTTTCCCTTCCTCTCTTGGTCTCCTGGCATAAACTCTTTTGATTCAGATAATTTAATAGAAACGGGGGAAGAGAAATTGTACTGGAAATGTTTTGAGATCAACGTGGGCTGCTTCCATCCAGAGCCGTGGTGGCGCAGTGGCTAGGATGCAGTATTGCAGGCTAATTTTGCTGATTGCTAGGAGTTCGATCCTGACCAGCTCAAGATGGACTCAGATTTCCATCCTTCCAAGGTCCATAAAATGAGGGTTGTTGAGGGCAATATGCTGACTTTGTAAACCGCTTAGAGTGGGCTGTGAAGTGGTGTATAAGTCTAAGCACTATTGCTAAGTGCTAAGGAAGTAGTGGTTACACAGTGGTTAGATTGCAGTATTGCAAGCTAACTCTTCCCACTGCCAGGAGTTCGATCTTGACCAGCTCAGGATGGACTCAGCCTTCCATCCTTCCAAGGTCCATAAAATGAGGACCCAGATTGTTGGGGGCAACAGGCTGACTCTGTAAATCACGCGGAGAGGGCTGTAAATAGTCTTACTGTGATTGCTATCTCACCAGAAGTGTTCTCAGCCTGGAATGCTTCCAGTGAGGCCAGATCAACCTCAAAATACTTTGGCCAAAATTGAAAGAAAGGGGTCCCACCTTCACGAATGATGTCTCGGCGTTGATATTTCGAGATGGACACCCTTCCCACTTGAACAGGAAGCAATCAAAACTGTAAAAACTGCACCATTAAGAATGGGCCAAAATAATTTGCCCTTTCTGAACGTATCTCCAAATCATGAACATTGTGTTAGGTTTGTTAGAGGGGTGAAGAGCTGATTCAAACAGAATTGCATTTGAAGTTCTGAAGTAAAGATTTAGCTGAGGGAAGGAGAAAGAAAAGGGCATGTTGGTCATAGAATCAGCCACGCTTGGTCAATGGAATCGACCATGGTCCATGCTGGCTGGAGAACTCTGGGAGTTGAAGTCCACAAGTCTTAAAAGTGGCCAAGACTGAACACCCTGGATTAAAGCTTTTCTGAAAGGTTTCCACATATCTGACTTTCGCTGTGTGCTACGTGTCAACTAAAAAATACTTCCTTAGTTGCCAGCAGAAAGGGAGTGGGGAAAGTAGTGCATTCCTTAAATGTTTCAGATAATTGCTAGGCAGCCGAAGCTCTTGGCACGCAAGATTATTACTGGAGAGCATGATTGAGGACTCTTGGCTATGGATGTGTCCTATTGGAGAATATACATCCAGGGAGTGGGGGGAAGACCAGGGTCAAGGGGGAAATGAATGATGTGTCTTAGAGTCAGCTGCACCCAGGTAACGCCAACATGGTCACTGCTAATAAATCATTTATTTTACTCTGGAAGATGCAGCTAGAGACATACGATTTGAATGGGGGTGGTTTGTTGGAGCCTTGACACTGTGCAGGTATTAGGTGCCAGTTTGGATTGAAGGGATTTAAGGCATGCTGGAATTATATGCTGGAATTATCCCAAGGGCCAATTTCCACCAAGAGATTTCCCCCTGTAGCGATGTTTAAAGTCTTAATTCGTTTTCCTCCTCTCTGTTTCTCTGGCCTTACAGATCGGTGGACATCAGTCCTACCAGGCTGCATTGTTTAGTTCAGCACTTTAGACACCGGAGTTCTAGTTTAGAGTCACAAGGAAAGCTTCTCGGCTCGGAAAACGAGACGGGGAGCCCTGACTTCTACACCCCAAGGACTCGTAGCAGTAATGGGTCAGACCCCATGGATGACTGTTCCTCCTGTACGAGCCACTCCAGCTCCGAGCATTACTACCCGGCTCAGATGAATGCAAATTACTCCACCCTGGCAGAGGACTCACCCTCCAAAGCTCGCGAGCGCCAGAGACAGCGGCACAAGTCAGCCGGAAACCTCGTCTGCTCCAATTCAGGAAGCATGCCCAACCTGGCTGCCGGGAACGGGAACGGGAACGGCCATCACGGTGTCTACCTGCACAGCCAAAGCCAGCCTTCCTCCCAGTACAGGATCAAAGAGTATCCGCTGTACATCGAAGGGAGCTCGACACCGGTGGTGGTGCGTAGCCTCGAAAACGACCAGGAGGGACACTACAGCGTGAAAGCACAGTTTAAAACGTCCAATTCGTACACGGCAGGGGGCATGTTTAAGGAAAACTGGCACGGAGATGAAGTGGACTCCATCCGGTTGACTCCTTCCCGGTCTCAGATCATAAGGACTCCTTCACTGGGGAGAGACGGCCACGAAAAGGGATCGGGGAGGACTGTGGTCTCGGATGAACTCAGACTATGGTACCAGCGGTCCACGGCCACCCACAAAGACCACAGCCGGTTGTCGCACACAAGCTCCACTTCGTCGGATAGCAGCTCCCAGTACAGTAGCTCCTCTCAAAGCACCTTCGTGGCGCACAGTAAGGTAACCAGGATGCCTCCCATGTGCAAAGCAACGTCAGGTAAGTGGGAGAAATTCTGGTGGCATTTAAACCAGGTTGAATGAATAAATCCCAGGTCTCTCTGACAGGGCAAGGAGACATAATGTCAGGGAATTGTGCAGCAGGTGTCCAAATGGAGTTAGAGACGCTGACATGAACCAGTAGTCTATATAAATAAATATATTTAGCGTCCATATTAACAGCAGACAAGATAAGTCAGGCACATCACTCCATCATGAGGTAAATCACAGAACAGCATACAGGGCACACACAGAAGGCGGGGGGGGGAAGGGAAACTCCCCCTCTTTTCCCGCCTTTTTTCTTCTGTGTGCTCTGTATGCTGTTCTGTGATTTACCTCACAATTTACCTCATGACAGAGTGATGGGTCACCCTGCAACCAATCATAACATAGATTGCCTCAGGTGGGAGCCCCACATTCTCCAACCAATCAATTATGACAGTGTGTTCAGGCCCATTGTACACTTTACTGTTCCAGCTATTAAATTACATATCTTAACATATAAAGAGTTTCTCAAGCTAATAGGATGATGATGATGATTTTTAAACTGTTTCACCACCCAAACTCTCAATGACCCTGGGCGTCTCACAGTTTCAGTAAAATCAAATATATCAGGCACAGGGAACCAGAACAACTCAGTGAACAGGCCAAAGTAACGTCTTTATTGTCGATCACTTCTTTTACAAGAATCTTGCCATTCTCTGCATTCTCTTGGGAACAGGCAGATCAGGGCTTCCCTAGTCTGGCTTATTCTCCCACAGAGCAACTCCATATTGGCACATTTCTTTATTCCCTTATCTCCTTCAGCCAGCGATTCCGCCACACAATATGACATAAAAAGTTAAGTTTGCAGGGATTTCCAATCAACCAAATTGTGGTTCTCCCAAAGGTGCTTTTCCAACTGGAGTTTCTTGTTTTTTCCTTTGAAAATGTTTTGCTTCTCCTCCAAGAAGCTTCTTCAGTTCTGACTGAATGGTGGAGAATGGAAGGTTTTAGTTAGTATGTTCCTCAAGATCCTCTTGGTCCACGGAGTGCTAATAACCAGATGAATACACTAAACCCTTCCGTTCTCCACCATTCAGTCAGAAACTGAAGAAGCTTCTTGGAGGAGAAGTGAAACCTCTTCGAGCAAAAACAAGGAAGTCCGGTTGCGCCTGGAAAAAAGCACCTTTGAGACAGCCATGGCATTGCTTAATCCAAGGAACTCTGTGGGATCAAATTGGATGTTATGGGGACAGGCAGCCCCTCAATAAGCAGGCCTATGCCATGTTAGGCTTTCTGGGTGACAACCAACACCTGGAAACAAAGCAATGAGCAGCACAACAATCTTACAAAGGCCTTTTGAAGCTCACCCATTGTTGCTTGTGCCACCGTACGCTGGACCAGTTGAAGCTTCTGGGTGGTCTTTTAAGGGCCGCCCCTTGATAACAATGAATTACCTGTCTGCCTTTGGGATAAAGCAGAATGAGTCAGCGTGAAGCAAGCAGTGAGTCCCTACAAAGAGGGTTACTCCTTGGATCAAACGTCAGGGTGTTGCAGAGACCAGGCAACTTCGAATTCTGGTTTTAATCCTGATCTCAAATAAACGATTCTCTCTCAGCTTCGGCTCCCGCAAAAAGCATCATCTATTGCCTAGATGATATAAATGCTCAGAGAGCGGTGATTTAAAGCTAGAAGTAGATTAAGGATTGGTGCCACCGCTGTAATTAAGACTTTCTCAAAAGTGTAAGAACTTGAAGGTGTTCGAAAGTCACCCACCAAGAGCGACCGCCAAACATAAGCAGCATCTTAGCTAATAATCACATTCAGTTAATACTTATATATCCAGTCTTTTATTTACACAGCCAATTAGGGGCTGAGCACTCCAACTGGGGCGGAAGGAACGAGGAGGGAGTCAAACAAAGAACAAAAACCTAAAATGCCCACATTAAATGTGAGAATTAGCCCACAAGCATGTCGTATGTCTGGAGTTCCAGGCTGTGTTAACGGAGGGATAGAATCAAGATCGTGTGAAGGGTTAGTACCAATTTGCAAAGCTTTAGTAAGACCACACTTGGGAGTACAGGCAGTCCTCGACTTACAACTGGAGAGCCCAAAATTTCTGCTGCTAAATGAGACAGTGGCTAAGTGAATTTTACCCCATATTATATGACCTTTCTTGGCCACAGTTGTTAAGGGAATTATTGCAGTAGTAACACCGTTGATGAATGCAGCTTCCCCATTTGACTTCACTCGTCAGAACGTTGCAAAAAGGGATTACGTGACCCCCCCTTGGGACACTGCAACCGTCCTCAGTACATGCCAGTTGCCAAGCCTCCAAATTTTGATCCCGTGACTTATGGGGATGCTGTAACCGTTGCGTGAAGTGTGAAAAACAGTCGTAAGTCGCTTTTTTCAGCATTGTAATTTCAAACGGTCACTAAACGAACTGTTGTAACTCAAGGACTACCTGTATTGCATCCCTTTTTGGTCGCCACGGTGTAAAAACGATGTTGAGACTCTAGAAAGAGGGCAGAGAAGAGCAACAAAGATTAATTAGGGGACTGGAGGCTAAAACATACGAAGAACGGTTGCAGGAACTGGGTAGGTCTAGTCTAACAAAAAGAAGGATATGGGGGGACATGATAGCACTGTTGCAATATTTTAGGGGATGCCACAAAGAATGGGAGGGGGTCCACCTATTCTCCAAAGCACAAAGCCCCTGTGTTAAACCTCCACTGACGGGATCTTCCTTTTCTCTATTTGGTGCACACAAAGCGTCTAAAACCACAACCACAACTGCCCAACCATCAACCTCAATGTCACACATACCAGGCTCGCTCTGAACTGAATTTTGGCTTGCATTAACTACGACCCGATATCGATTTAACATCATCCTCTTCATTTAACAACTCCATAATCCCTTGCGGGGTGGAGTCCGGGCAACTGAATGGAGCTAGCAGAGTGTTTTTCCTGGCCGGATGCCCTTCCTGTTGCCAAGGTGGAGTTTTGTTCGGCAGACACATTTTCACTGTGCCCAGAGAGAGAAATATCTGCCTCCCCCTGGGATCGAACTCACAGCCTCCTGATTGTGAGGCGAGAGCTTCCATCTCTACACCACCACACCACTCGGTATCAATTTAACAATTTGCACAAATTCAAATATTGCATTAATCGAACAGCCACTTGGCGCAACCCACCTGAGTTCAAACATGTAGGACGATTAACTGTGACAGCGTTAAATCTGAAGCTCTGCATCACTTGCAGAAATAAAATGTGAACTTTTGTGAACTTTTGTTTTAGCTTTAGAGACCTTCAACCAAATGTGTGCGATTGATCGATCCGGAGAAACTCTAGGTGCTTTACGTAAGAGTTTTGTGTTTTTGTTTGCCCAGAAGGCAAACAAAGCTTTTTGCTTGTCGGAAGCCTCTAAAAATCCATTCTTTGCTGATTAAGATGATGCTCTACTAATTCCAGAATGCAAAGCATGGCTGGTGCCTCTTAGCATTCATTAAACATTTTAGTTATACCCGTTTTGAAGCCACTGGATTCCAACAGCAGACAGGGTGGCTCTGCTGAAGAATTTTAATATTATCACAGCTGTCTGAAGTTAGGGCCATAGGAGATACAGTTTCTGCTAAAAATAAGCCACTCTAGTGAAAAATTCGGCCCTTTTATTAAAATCGAGCAGATGCAGAGAGAGTTAAAGAGTCGAGAGGCCCGCAGAAATCACACCATCAAAGAAAGCCTTTTGCAAAGGCAGGAGGGCTTTAATCAGTGTCATGGGTGCCATTTTGACTTTTTTGACCTTCCCAGAGTGCGTGGACAGGTATCCAGGCAGGGAAATTCCACCTGACTCCCCCTTGCTCTCTGTTCTCCATCTATCCATCTTTTTGCTTATTTATCACATTGATGGATTTACTATCGCCGTGTTCCTTTGTCCTTGTACACTTCATTGTTCTATTGTTCTGCTTCTGTTTACCCAATATTTTTTTAAAATATCTTTTTATTGTATTTCCATCATTACAACTCAAATCATCATAATTTCAACAGCATTTTGACATCTAATTAAGATCCTTATCAATAGTTAGTCTTATATATTTTATATATTTACAGTTCGTTTTCTTAAGGTCTCTTACAGATTAATCTTTACATTTCTTATATTTATTCGCTATCCATTCGTACCATTTATGCCAAGTTGAAAAATACTCAGAATCCTCTTCCCCTTTCATTTTCAATGTGAGCATATTCATTTCAGTGCTTTCCATTATTTTTTGTTGGACTAGTTCTTCGCTAGGTATATTGGGAGTTTTCCATATTTGTGCGAAAGCACAATTTTTGTTGTTGTTAAACGCCTAGAGTTGTCCCATGGGGATACAGGCAGTGAACAAATTTAACAAATAAATGCATAGTCCACAACGGCCAGGTAGTCCTAGACTTACGACCACAGTGGAGCCCAACGTTTCTGCTGCTAAGCTAGACGGTTAAGCGAGTTTGACCTCATTTCATGACCTTTGTTGCTACAATTGTTAAATGGATCTGGCTTCCCCCGTTGACTTTGTCGGAAGGTCCCAAAAGGGGACCACGAGGCACTGCGACAGTCATAAATAGGAGTCGATTGCCAGGTGCCTGGATTTTGACCCTGTGACCCCGGGGAATGCTGCAAAAGCGTGAAAAATGGTCATAAGTAACTTTTTTTTTCCAGTGCTGTTGTAACTTCAAACGGTCACTACATGAACTGTTGTAAGTCGATGACTATCTGTAAATAAAGGAGAGAAGTTGGAACTGCATTGGCTGTTATTCAGTTGAAAGAGAGAGAGAGAGAGAGAGAGAGAGAGAGAAATAGAAAAGGAAGGAAGGAAAGAAAAGAAAGAAAGAGAAAGAAAAATGAAGGGAGGGAGGGAGGGAGGGAGGGAGGAAGGAAGGAAGGAAGGAAGGAAGGAAGGAAGGAAGGAAGGAAGGAAGGAAGGAAGGAAGGAAGGAAGGAAGGAAGAAAGAACTAGCCATAGATCACATCATATTTGGAACCCGCGTCAAGAGATTCAGTTTCACAGGCAGGAGAACCTCAACTTGATGTCTCCATTGTTTTTCCAGCTGCCTTACCTCACCATCCGAGGACTTCAACCACCACACCTAGTGATTGTGGGTCTTTGACCCCCAGCTGCCCACACCACATCTTAGCTTGGCAAACTGGGTGAGTTTTGGGTCCCAGGGAGGGTACCGGGGGGGGGAGGAAGAGAGGGCCAAGGGCTGGGCACGGATTCCCATTGTAAACCCACCTGTTGGATCTCAACCTTTTCCTCACCACGACCCCCCTCCCTCTAAATACCTTTGGTGGCCATGGGCCACGGACCCCCAAGACTTAAGATTTTAAATCACAACATTTGTTCCAACCCCTGTGACAAAATTGCACCACACGCACACACCCCCGGGGGTCCGCAGACCACTGGCTGAGAACGCCTGGTGTAAACTTCTCAGACCTTTACAATCATTTTTGTTCTATACTTAACACGGTGCACTCTCCGAATTAATAGCTAGCGTCTCCGAATGATTGTAAAGAAGGGGAAAGAAACCCACCCGAATAAAGTTGCAATTCGCACTTCGCTGATCTCCCACAATGGTCACCCTGTGAAAAGCCGCGCGTGGTTGCGTCAGGTGTGGGCTTAGATCAGTGGTGGGTTTCAAAAAAAAAATTTTTTTTTCCTACCGGTTCAGTGGAAGCGCGTGCTTTGCGTGCGGCGCACAATGTTTGCAACTCACCTGCTGTGTGTAAAACGGCTGACCCACAGCAATCCGCTGTGCTGTGCTGTGCAGCTGAGGTTGAAAAACAGGAAATAAAGGTCAGAATAGAACCAGGGCCGGTGGGAGGGCCCAGCTGTCAGGGCTCCAATCAATCCACCCCCATTCAAATCCTACGTCTCTAGCCGCATCTCTCAGAGTAAAACAAAACGTTTTAATAGGAACGGCCATGTTGGCGTTAGCTGGGGGCAGCCGACACTAAAATACATCCTTCATTTCCCCCCTTGACCCTGTTCTTCCCCCCACCCCCTGGATGTATATCCTCCAATGGGACGCATCTATAGCCAAGAGTCATCAATCATGCTCTCCAGTAATATTCTTGTGCGCCGACAGCTTTGGGCTGCTAAGGCGATTATCTGAGGCATTTAAGGAATGCACTGCTTTCCTTCTTTCTGCTGGCAACTAAAAAGAGCAAAGAAGTATTATATATAATATATATAATATACACCAGCAGCTGATCATCGAAGTGAACCAGTTTGCTCATAGATGACCCTCGGAGCTACTGCTTCGGCTTAACCGTGATGAACCAGTAAAATACCACCACTGCCTTAGATCGGGTGGGATGCTACCGGTTCAGACCATTTTGAGCGTACCGGTAGCTCCGGTGGTTTGGGTCCACGGTGATGTTTTGAAGCACCTGGCAATATTTTGCACAGGGGCTACTTGGGCCATGAATCTCACGCTGTCCCCAAAGGTGGGCGATCCCTCCCAAGTTTTTAAATCTATTTTAACATTTTAGTGGAGTTTTCCGAGGTGCGATCCAGTTTTCTGAATCCTGCGATCCAGCTCACACACACAGTTTCAGGAGAAGGGATTCTGCGTGAGAACTTTTCCAAGAGTTGATCTAGGTTATAGGTACAGCTGATTGCTTAACCAAAAATAAATAAATCAAATAATAATACGTGATTTTGCACCCTTGGAAGGGGAAAAAAAAAAAAAAACCTCAGGAATATCTGATCTTTTATAGAGGGGAGGTTTTTTTTAATTAGTCTAGGTGTTTTTTCAACCTGGATCACTTTAAGAAGCGTGGACTTCAACTCCCAGGGGAATTCTGGGAATTGAAGTCCATACTTCTTAAAATGATCCCGATTGAGAAACACTGTTCGAGGAACTGCATTGTCTCGTCTTGGCAAAAAAAATATATATCCTTTTTTTCCACTTCTTGCACCCTTCCCCAATTCTTCCCGTGCAACTCCCAGTGCCCCAAACTGACTTTTAGCACATTTCCCTCCGTCACTAACTCCCTTTTGTCTTTCTGAAATGACTCCCCAACTCATTTCCCGATGGGTGTGAATAAGCTCTTGGCAAAGTTGTGTGTCCCCGCTTTTCTTTTTTAACATGGCTGATCTTCTCCCATTCCTTTCTCTCTCTCCCTTTCTCCCTCTCTCTCTCTCTCTCTTTCTCTCTCTCTCTCTCTCTCTCTTTCTCCCTCTCCCTCTCCCTTTCTCTCTCTCTCTCTCTCTCTCCCTCTCCCTTCTCTCTCTCTCTCTCCCTCTCTCCTCTCTCTCTCTCTCTCTCTCTCTCTCTCTCTCTCTCTCTCTCTCTCTGCTTTGGTTCTTCTTTGCTCAGAGATGCCAGAGGCAGCTCACCCACTATGGATGAGTCTCAATCTCCAACTCAACCGAGTACTGATGATGATTAGAGGTATAGTGAGGGTTTGGGGTTGTTGTTTTTTCCCAACTTTAAACCCAGATTTCATCTCCGCCGTGTTGTGGTGTCCCTTGTGTCTCGGGCTTTGTACAATTTGTCTCTTGGGTGGGTGGGAGAGAGGACCTCAGAACAATGTAGGGAATTGGATCAAAGCAGAGTTTCTTAACTTTGCCCAGTTGAAGATGGGTGGACTTCCAGTCCCAGAATTCATGGGTGGCTGGAGAATTTTGGGAGTTGAAGTCCATCCATGCTGGCTGGAGAATTATGGGAGTTGAAGTCCACTCAAGCTGGCTGGAGAATTATGGGAGTTGAAGTCCATCCATACTGGCTGGAGAATTATGGGAGTTGAAGTCCATCCATGCTGGCTGGAGAATTATGGGAGTTGAAGTCCATCCATACTGGCTGGAGAATTATGGGAGTTGAAGTCCATCCATACTGGCTGGAGAATTATGGGAGTTGAAGTCCATCCATGCTGGCTGGAGAATTATGGGAGTTGAAGTCCATCCATGCTGGCTGGAGAATTATGGGAGTTGAAGTCCATCCATACTGGCTGGAGAATTATGGGAGTTGAAGTCCATCCATACTGGCTGGAGAATTATGGGAGTTGAAATTTATCCATGCTGGCTGGAAAATTATGAGAGGTTAATGTCTACACCTCTTCAAATATCCATGTTTGAGAAACACTGGATTAGAGATTGCAAGGCAAGAAATCAGAAGCTCAAAGAGAGGAGCCCAAGTTTGGTCAGCTATGTAGTCCAGAATATTGAACCGTACTGAGTAAGAGCACAACGTTTGGGTAAATCTTGGCTCCTGTATAGAGAAATCACAATTTCCTTCTCTTATCCCAAGTAAGCGGCAGGAAGTATGTGGGATTGGAGCCCCCCTGGTGCCACAACTAAGGTCACGTAAGATTAGCAGAAAGAAACTTAGCAGGCAAAATGTTACACGTAGTGGGAAGAACAAGAGAAGTGAAAAGAGAGTCCTCTAGATTTGCTCTAACACAATACCACAAGCGAGCTGCTAGTGAAACTGTTGGTGGAAGTGAACCAAACCAACGGTGCAATAGCACTCATATATGCATGTTTCATCCTTGACGTGCATGAATTTCCCTTTGCATGCCTCTCTCCATCCTTGCTTTCGTTTTGTTTTTTTTTGGCGTGTCCTTCAGCTCTTCGCTCTTACAACCATCTGCGAGTTTGGCGGTTTTCTTGCAAGAAGTTTCATTTCCAAACTAAGTAATGTCATTCACGTTAGCACTGATGATGTTCCCTAGTTGGGTCATGAAAGGTCTACAAGAAGACCGCCATGCTCGGAGACCACCAAGGACCCCACAGCCCAACCCTGAGCAACAAATATTTTTTTTCCTGTTGGTTACAACCATCTCTCCCAAATGCTGAACGCGTCTGTATTTATAGAAGACTAAATGGGGTGGAAGGAAAAAGAGGAATAAGGCATGCCATGTTTTACTGAAGGGGTTTCCTAGTTGAATGGCTGGAAGGGTGGAGAACTGCAGGCCAAACAAGGTATCTTCCCACCAGGAGGGATACCATTGTCCAGATGCGAGGGCGTATGCTCCCATTGTTCACTGTAATTTTGGCTGAAAACTGGACATAAACGCTGATGTCCAGCGAAAACATCATAAATTGTAGCCAGGACATTGCAAATGGCCATAAATGCCGGCCAGTTGCTAAACACCCCAAATGTGGTCAAATGATCTCAGGCTCGGGGGGTGGTGGTGTTTTCCAGAATTTCAGAACTGGGTCATAAGTAGCTTTGGAGGAATCCATTGTAAGTTTGGCCACTGTTGTGTCGTGTTGACCATCGGCCCCTCCAGAAGCCAAGTTGGAAGAGGAGGCGGCTTGGGAGTCAGGGTCAGCATCAGAGCAACCTGGGAGCTCTAAGGGGAAAGAGGGAATGGAGATGGCAGAGAGAGAGGGAGGGACAGAGGCAGAGACTGGGCTGTCCGTCAGCCCTCCAATGGTGAGTCAACAGACCCCAGGTCTGGAGGGGGCTGATGAGGAAGAGGAGGAACAGCTGGATCCAGTGCCTGATGTGCAGAAGGCAGAGGAGAGGAGAGCAGTGGAAATCTATGAGCCGGTCCTTGGGACGGAAGAGCCACCGCTGCTAGCGAGGCCCCACCCGACCTCTGGGGATAAAAGGCAGGGGGCGGAGATGGATAGGTGTGGCAGACAACTCATCTCCTGTCTGGATGGACCTTATCCTGCGGTGAGAGAGAAACTTTTTCCCAGGGCTGCCGGCGTTCCTAATAAAAGACTCTTTTGAGTTCACGTCAGAGGGTTGGTCGTGTTTGGGGAGCTGGGTCAGAAGAGTCACTAAGTGATCCGTCGTAAGTAGAGGAGCACCTGTAATTGGACCTGGACTAATGCAAACTTCCATCTCCCTCTGTAGGAACTACAGCGATAGCTGCTACCTGGATTCCGCCCTTTATCCAGAACTCTCCGATGTCCAGTGGTACGGACAGGACAAAGCCAAGCCTGGGACCCTAGTCTGACCTCAGCTGTTCAGATGCATCCATGCCATTTTGGGGGAGAAAAGAAGAAGAAAGAAATCACCTCTACTGCCTCTTCATTTGCCTTATCCAGCTGCCCGACACCAGCTTCCAGCGAAAAAGCACTTTTGGTCATCAGACAAGTGAAGGCGGTTATCACCGAAGGAGCAATTGTGTCAGTTGTGCAAAAAAACAACAACCCACCCCACCATTCTTCAGTCCCAGTTCTGCACCCTCGTTCCTCCCCAGCGGGTGTTAAGGCTATTAGGGTGGCCAATCCAAAACTCTTCCTGGATTATCCTTGTCCTTCAGCGTGCAAAAACATATTCTGACATGAAGCATCAGAAATTGAAAATCCTGGTTGGAAACGTAAAACTCAAAGCGGCTGCGAAGAAGGATGGCAAACGCCCGTTATGGTTCAAAGGCAGGAGAGCTGGCCAGGCTTGGTCTACAGGGACGAGCCAGAAGGTCATCAAACCAATTGGCGGTAGATTGCCAAAGATTTCGGTGACTCGCCCAAAGGATTCGCTTTTCTCTAAAACGGGGTTGTTTTTTTTAAGAAGTGGCAATAGCCTTTTTGATGCCCTTTTGAGACCCGACAAACCTTGAACCATTTTAGATCAGGGAATATAAACCCAGGATAAAATGGTGGGGTGGCCTAGAGGCGGATCTCTTGCCTCACAATCAGGAGACTGTGAGTTCGATCCTAGGTAGAAACAGATATTTCTCTCTCTGGGCAGACTGAGAATATAACTGCCAAACAAGACTCCGCTCTGGTGACAGGAAGGATATCCGGCCATTAAAACACTCTGTTAGCTCCATTCAGTTGCCCAGACAGATTCCATCCCGCAAGGGATGACATGAAAGATGACTAGAAGCCCAGGATCTGTTGGGAGAAACCAGTTGGGAGAACAGGGAGGCAGGCCAAATTATAAGAGGAAGGGGAAATTTTAGTTCTTTTTGCAACATTCCCTGGCAAAAAATTGCAAGAGCACACCGTGATATTGCTTGGAAGAACCGTCATCGGATGAAGTGAAAATGCCACCCAAAACGTTCAGTGTTACAAAAAGAAAAGAAACCATATAAGGGAAGAGCTCAAATTAAGGGAAGGTAGATCGGGATATATGGAACGTGATCTCAAAATTATATTATGCATCCCCTAATCGTAGGAAAAGGCTTTGCGATTCGCCAGGGGGATTTTTCTTAAACGAAAGAGAGCGTGGCCGAACTCAATTTACTTTTCCCTCCGTTCCTAAAATGAAACCGTCCGCCCTTAATTCACCCACACTGAATTCCCGAAAAAACGAGGTGGCTGAGACGGAGAGGGAACAAACGCTCAAGCCATGATTTTGATGAATCTAGAAAGCCATCCAACTTCCAAAAAGCCTCGATATTTTTATAAGAATCCCAGAAGCGATGTCCATGGTCCCGGTAATCCGTTCTGGGCCGACCATCTTCACGAGCCCACGGGCTTCTCCACAAGCCACCATCCCTGCACCACCCCTCATCTTAACAAGAGCTAAAAATCCGTCTTTTGGGGAGGGGGAAGGGAGGCCCTTGCATTAGCCACCCCCTGATCTGGCCAGATCTTGAAGCGAGCAAGCCAAGTCTCCTCTACGGTGCTACTTTGATTTTTTATGGCCACCGGACAACATGGGTGTCCTGCCTTTCTTTTTCTTTTTGTGTGTTTGTGCGTCAGTTTGGCAATAGCAAAAAAAAATAAAAATAAAAATTCAAGAGAGAGTCCAAAGAGCAAATAATAATAATACCCATCGACTGCTTCCATTCATTAAGTGGCGAGGAATAGTCAGGAAAAAAATAAAAAAGAACTTGAAAGCGGCTCGCTCTTGAAGAAAATGGATCACAGAAGGAACACACAAAGGTTGAAATGCCAGAGGGGTGAACAGGAGAAAAAAAAAGGGAGGCACATTGTTGGATAATGTACAGCTAGTCCTCGACTTGCAACAGTTTGTTTAGTGACCAAGTGTACAATGGCAGTGAAAAGTAGAGACTTATGACCATATTTCCCAGGGGTGGGATTCAACTGGGGTAACAACCGGTTCGATGAATGCGTGCTTTGTGCGCACATGCGTTGTTTGAAAACTGCCCCTTTTCACCTCTTAATATTTACCTTCTACTGCAGCCCCGGTGAGTAAGACAGCTGAGCTTTGCAATCCACTATGCCGGGCGGATCAGCTGAGGTGTAAAACACAGAAATGTAGGACAGACTAGGGCAGGAGCAGGCAGGTTGGGCCAAATCATTGCCAGAACAACCGGTTCACTCGAACCACTCCAAACCGTTTTTTTGCCCCCCACGCTTTACATCCCCATAGTCACACGTGATCGAAAGTCAGATGCTTGGCAGCCGATTCATATTTATGACAGGCCCGGGGGGGGTGTCACATGAACCCCTTTGGCAACCTCCTGACGGGCCAAGTCTGAAGGGGGAAGCCAGATTCACTTATAATAACCAGGTTACTCGCTTAACAACTGCCGAACGAATGGGGGAGGAAAAGTCATCAAATGGGTCAAAAAAAACCTCACTTAGCAACTGTCTCGCTTTGCCATGGAAACTTTGGGCTCAACCATTATGACGCTGCCGCCGTCAGAAATGCGAGTCAGTTGCCGGGTGTCTGGATGTCAATCACATGACCATGGGGAAGCTGCAATGGCCGTGCAGAAAAATGGTCCGAAGTTCCTTTTTTTGTCAGTGACGTTGTAACTTCAGTCACTAAATGAACGGTTGTAAGTCCAGGACGACCTGTGTTTAGGCCACGGACCGACAACGGAGAGATCCAAAGAGTCAGGGTGGCAACTGCCCACCCGCCCACTCCAGAGCAGGCTGCCTAATCCGGAATCAGGATGGGGGCGGGGAGAATTCCAGCATTTCATTTTATGCTGATTTGCACCCAGAATATCAAAATATTTTCCTTTAAATCTGGCCAATCATTTACTTCTTCGCTTAGCCAAACCAGAAAATAACCTTTTGGGTGATCTTGGAACCGCCCTGCTTGGGTCGTTCAGACATTTCTTTAAGGTGAAAATAACTTCTCCCCTCGCCACTTGCTCATGTCTTTATGGTTTTCTGTGTTTTCCAATCTTGGCGACCCTGAAGCTGGGTGGACTTCAACTCCCAGAATTCCCCAAGCTGGGGGGAATTCTGGGAGTTGAAGTCCACACAGCTTCAAAGTTGCTGAGGTTGAAAAATGCCGGTTTTGTAGCATCTTTTTGCTTGTCCTCTTATTAGGGGGCAAAATGAACCAGGGTATTGGAGAGCGAGAATTAGCAGAATTCTCCGCTTTCTTCGTCAATCTGTAATTTTTCCGGAGGGAGGGAAGGAATGATCTACTATCTACTATTTTAAAACATGCAAAAACATTGAAACATACCACTTCACAGGGTTGTTGTTTTTTTTAAAGAGATACCAACTTTTCAGTTCAATCAGCAGCTAGAATTCTTGATTTATTCTTAATTCTTATTCTTTTTAATTTGTATGCCAAATGATAAGCCAGGATGCTGGCAGATGACCAGGGTCAAAATGGGAAAGGAATAAACCAGAGTTTCAGGGAGTTTTCAAACAAATACAGAATTGCCAGGTTCTTGGGAAGGAACCCTGCAAGCAAATTCGCCCCCCCCCCCTCAGTTTGTAAGTTGATGGTATTCAGTGTTACCCATCATCACTTCAACAAGGTTCGTTCACAGCCAAAAAATTCACCTCTGGACCACAAAATGCACCTTCTAGTCTTATCAGGTGAGATTTTTGGGGTGTGAATGAGCAGAAGGACAAAACAAAAAACTCTACCCTCCACAAGTCTAACCCTGGCTGCAAAGTTAATTTTTTTTAAAAAGCAACTCACATCCTTCAGCTAGTTTGCAGATGGCCCTGGGTGTGTTGTTTGCTGGGGGAGGAGAGAAAAAAAAAATAGGGTGATTTCCAATGTGTTTTTTATTTCTTTCTATCAAGGCACTTGTGAGCCAGTCTGGTAGTAAAGACAGAAGTTAAAGTAAAACAGGTTTTACTGTTTAAACTCGATTCAGTTCTACGGGAAATTAAAAATAAATGTACATAAATAAAAATGTTAATCGGGAGATTAACAGGATCGGAATAAAACACGAAGGGGGTATTCATGGGTAGTGTACGGCCCCAATTAGCCCCCCGCCCCTCACCGACCCTTGAATTCTGCTTTTATATAGAGGAAGAAAAAGAAGAAAAAAGGGTCTTACTAGGTCTGAAAATGCTTTTAGTCTGTATGTAAAACCTCCCCTCGCTCCTTCCAGCTTTGTATATGCATTTGCACCAGGTCAAATGGTGGCCAGGGTTTATTTTTTAAACGATATTATATGCAGTTGGGTGTTGAAAATGTTGGGAAGAGAAGAAAGGAAGTTGGTTTTGTTTTTCAACTCAATATTCGTTTTGGATACAGCAGGCCTCATTCAGGTGCTATCATGATGACCAGTTATACTGCTTAGTTAATTTGATATAAAGGAGGGAACTATGGATATGCATATGAGCTCCCTTCTTTATATCTTATCTATATATATATAGATAAGATCAACTTTTTTTCTAAAATAAAAAAGAAACTTCTGAAATCGGCTGTAAACCATGTAAAAATGATTCGGATTCCTTTGTACGGCAGCGATCAAGAAAAACGAGAGACCGCTGTTACGAGTTGCAGAATTTTTTTTTTTTTAAATCCGCTTTTAATTTATTCTTTTTGTATTAAGAATTTGTATAGTTCTCTTTACATTTTGCAAAAACGGTGTTGTCGACACTTCCTTATTAAAGCATTTTCAAGATGAAAAAAATAATAATAATCTGGACGCGTATGCAGCTTGCTTTTTTTTTTTTTTTTTTTGAAGCCCTTCAATCATCTGATCGTCTTAATTTTAGCCAGTTTTGTCTGAAATGGGGGAAAAAACGAGCAGGATTGAACCCACTCAGTCCTAGAGCAATGAAGAACTACTTCCATATTCCTGCCCTCCCTCCTCCCCCCCAAAAAAAATGATATGGACATTTCCATGAGGTTCCCAGGAGTCAAGTGGGGGTCTGGGAAATTTATCTGATGCACTATTTTTAATACAGAGTCTTGCACAAGTCACATTGAGTTTTTAAGATAAGTTTTTGAAACTAAATATTTAACTAGTTATTGTTACTAAATAATCATGGGACAGTCAAAGATCAACCAATGGTGGCAGGGGTGGGATTCAAATTTCTTAACAACCGGTTCTGTGGGCATGGCCTAATTTGTGGGTGTGGCTTGGTCATGTGGCTGGCTGGGCGTGGCTTGTATGTAAATATTGAATTTTTTTATTAAAAATGAGCAACTTTTACCCCAAAGCAGGCAAGCAGATTAATTGCTCCCAGAATCACAGATTCACTCAGAGATCTACCTTTCTGCAATCTGCTACCTGAGTCTGAACTGGAAAAATGGAAGCTAGGAAGGTTCAGCTTCAACGATTTCCTGCTTTTTAGCTAATTTAAATCTCCCTGCACAGCTGATAGTTGGAATAGCTGATGGTGGGGAGGGAAAGCAAAAACAGCAACTTAGCAGGCAAGTTGGATGGCGCACATGCCGGGTAAGGAGTGACTGGGCGGGGAAGGGCCAGCCAATGATGAGATTTGCCGGTTCTCTGAACTGCGTAGAATTGTAACAACCAGTTCTATAGAACCGGTGCAACCAGGTAGAATCCCACCCCTGAATGGTGGCTTACACAAGCCCACTCTTGCCCTTATATGCCTCTCTAAAATTGTAGCCTTGGAAATCACAGAGGCGTTTCTGAATTATTTAGACACCATTCAACCCAAAAGCCAAGCTGGAAAACACATAGTGAAAACCACCGAAATAAGGATTTTGAGTTGTAACATGAGAGCCACTTCCAATTATACTGAATTTTTCCTCCAGAGGATGTTCCAAGCTACGGAGGCTTGCCCCCTCACACCCCCCCCATTTTCTTCAAACCATCTGGAAACTTCTATTTTTACAGCGCCGTCCACAGAAGCCCAAATTACCCACGGCCTGGCGGTTGAAGCTCTCCCTCATCACGGTTCAGAAAGTTTGGGACTTCCAACAAAAGTCATTCGCTGTCCTAAGAGGCTTTGAAGAAACATTGCTCAAAGGGAGGGGGAGAGAAACACAGCCAAGTAGGTCGGCTCTGCTTTTAGAAAAGAAAACTTTTAAGTTTTCTTAAAAGTTTTTTTTTTTTTTTAAAGAAATAAATTGCTGCGTTGTCTTTGAAGAGAGGCTGGGCACAAAGACGACTATGGGGTAACGGAGAAATTTCTTGGATGAGAAGTGAAAACGTTTTCAAGGGGGGGGAAGAAAACCAAGGAAGTCCATCTGCCTTTTTTGGGAAAAAGGATTTTTTAGGTCTGTGGGGTAAATCTCTCCAGCACTTACTCCCCTATAAACCTCCTCAAAACTTTCCCTGCCCCCCTTTTTTTTTGGGGGGGGAGGAGGGGAATTGGGGATGGGGATGCAGGAAACAATTGTTCCTATATAAATAGCAACATCTTTTGGTCAAGGTGAGTTCAATCCCTGCAAACTCCATTGCAATTTTCCTGCTAATATCAGTCAATACATTTAGACGTAGACTTAGGTTTTCAGCGCTGAGTCTGGGCAAATACCCTTCCTTCGTTGTATGAGTCTCAGATAGTTGGCTCGCTTAGATATGTCCACCTCGTTGGCTTCCACCTTTTTCTAAATAGCAATAGCTCTTAGATTCTCTTAAGTAGTTGACAGTCATCCTATTGCTCCCCACAATCTGGCTCCTCATTTTACTGACCTCAGAAGGATGGAAGGCGGAGTCCACCTTGAGCCCGTCAGGATCGAACTGCTGGCAGTGGGAAGAGTCAGCCTGCAATGCTGCACTCTCGCCACTGAGCCACCATGGCTCTAGTGTTGGCATCATCTCCTTCCAAGGTGGCTAAAGACTGGCCCAACCCAGTCTCCAGCCCTGGCTGGCAAGCTTTGGGGGCGTTTGCATGTGAGAACTAACCAGCTTCAATCCAAGCCCAGACATGGTTAGTGCAGTGCTGCCACCCACTGGCGGCAACCAATACAAGCTTCGCTTCTATTCAGGCAGCCTTGCAATTAATTCCCTTTGCAAAAATGGTTTCCTGTACACATAGAGGATGAGCATATATGATGCAAAAATACACAGCGGAAATCAAAATGCCCCCCCTTTTTTTTCCACCCTAGGGAAACATTTATTATTTATTATTATTGATTCAACATATTTATTTTGTTTTATCATAAAAAATAAAATACGAAAGAGAAAAACAAAATGGAAAAAAAAAACCACCACATTTCCAGCAGTGACAACGAGAAAGAAAAACGACTGATGTACGAAAAAGGAGAAAAAGTGATCTAAGTATCAAATAAACATTAAACAGAGAGAATCCTCCCTGGCTGGTACCCCAAAAAAAGAGAAAAGGATAAATTCTCCTCCCCTTTAAATAGGTCTGCAAATAGTTATAAGTTGTCCCTATTTAACAAATATGCTACATTAAATAAGCAAATTTTCTAGTTGAGGGGATTTCCAGCTAATAATCAAATTTAACTGTAGCATTTTAAGTTAGTAAAGTTGTATCTTTTGTTTCAACTACCTTCCAAAATATTTGCAGACAAAAATCACCTTTTTTTTCCAGCCTTCAGGGGGTCACAGAAATAATTCTCCAGACGTAATAGGCAGGAAAGTAACTTTATAAAGGAAGAAACGCAGAGTGAATACAAATTTGGCGGTTCTTGAGGGCCAGGATATGAAAAACTGCCCTTTAGATGATCCAGTTCCCTGTTCCCAGGTGTTCTTGCTGACCTAATAATCCAATTATTATTGCCCATAATCCATAATAGCTATTTTAAAAATCCCTTTGAAAAAGATCAAGAGTGCTAGGATGAACTTCCGTGACCATATTCGAGGCTCCTCTTTACGTTCGGCATTCCAAGTTGAACAAACCATGATACAAACCAGCCGGGGATGGAGGAAAAGAGAGAAGGAAAAGGGAGGTTGCGTGTTTTAGACCTGAACCCAGAATCGGAGCCTGTCCCAACGGGAAAGGTTCGAGCCTTCGAACAACGGGGCTTGTTTTAAAGGGAACTGAAATTTGCAAGTTAACCTGGAACAACTCCATCCTCCTGCACGTTTACAAATCCTGAATTGTTTCGGCGTACTTACTCCTAGCTTTGGGTTTTAAAAAATGAACTGAACCCCTCCTTTTCAAGTCTAATTTGTTCACCTGCATAAGATCTTCCTCTGCCATTAAGATGGGTTCACAAACGTCGTTTCTCTAAACGTGACTCCCCCCAAAAGGTATTTTGTAGTAGACAATTTTCTATAAAGACTATACCCCCCCCCAAAAAAGTATGTATGTATATATGTATATGTGTGTATGTGTATGTATGTGTATATGTATGTATATATGTATGTATGTATGTATGTATTCAGCTTTGTTCGGGTATTTTCCCACGTCATTATAGTTGTGCTTTTAAAGTTGTAGCAACGTTTGGCAGAATCTCATCTGCCATCATCAGGCTTCTGTATTGTGTTGCCTGTGAGTCAGACTTTCAGCTGTTTCTGAACAGACAATGAGACAGAAGCCTGATGATGCAGATGAGATTCTGCCAAACGTTGCTACAACTTTAAAAGCACAACTATAATGACGGGAAAATACCCAACAAAGCTGAATACCATACATACCTCAAACTTAGAAAACTTAAGAAAACAAATACACACAGACACAGACACACACAAGTTGATAGAAGCTTGAGCAGTGGTGATTGATTGCTTGGGCAGAACCTCAGACAGTGTTTGTCCAGTCTGGCAAAATGCAGACGGATGGACTTCAAGAACTGCACGGCTGGTTGGGGAATTCTGGGAGTTGAAGTCCAACACAGGGGCCAAACTTGACTTCAGCCGTTTCTTCCAAGCTTCAGAGGCGAAGTTCGCACAGAGTCTGTCCCTTCTCCCATCTTGCTTGGCTCCAGGAGCAGAAAGAAGGTTGCAGCGTGGTCACAAGGCGTTGTACTCCACACATTTGGACGGATCGGTGGAGAAGTGCTTCTGGCAGATGGTCATCAGCCTCTTCAAACCCTGCGGAGACAGGCGCAAAGGAGGAGGTGGGCCCTTATGTCCCTGGGGCCCAAGTGTTCTGGCCTGCTCCCCAAACACAACAAGCACACCATTTGTAACCAAATGTCCCCTCTATTAGGAGTGCCAGCAGCCCTGAAGTCTAAGTGCCTGGGGAAAGCGAAGTTCGCTCCCCCTTCTGAGTGAAATGGCCCCAACTGTCATGCCCCTGTCGGAATCTGATTCGGAGGGGGAGGCCAAGCAGCTGACAGGGAGTGGGAGCGGGGTCCGTTGGCTGTGAAGGAAACTGGGGAAGGGCAAAGTCCGGTTGGGCAGAGCAGGGAAGAGGTAGAACAAGGGAGAGGGAATTTGGAGGAAGACTCAGGCCCACCCCCTCTTCATCCGAGGGCATGCAGGGAGGAACAGAGAAGGGAGCAATGTGGGTTGCGTGGCTTACGGGGGAGGAAAAGGCCCTGATTCTTCATTACCTGCAGCTGGGAACACGGCGTTTAAAAAGGGAAGCTGCGCGCAACAACTTGTTGGGAGCAAATCATGAGTTATCTTTTATTGTCGAGGCTTATCTGAATTTCTGGAATCTTCCCAACTGTGTGTATTTTGCTGGGCTTTGAAGTCTGCAATTCCTTCTCCTGCCCTGTCAAGTTAATTACTGCAGCGTGGTTTGTGTGGATTTTTATTTACAGTTTGCATATCCTTTGTTTTCGGACTGAATTTCCTCCACTTAAAGGCTGTTCTTGGGAGAATTTTTTCTCCAGCTGAAGGTAACTGGACATTGGGACAAAAATTGGAAGTACTAAAGGGACTCTTCTTACTTATGTAACTGTGTTGCCTTTGTGCCATGCCCCTTTTGGGTCATCACACCAACAGAGTCTCTCTTTCTACCTGCACTCGTAAAGGGAG
The DNA here is from genome assembly GCF_049901735.1 of Notechis scutatus. Taxonomy (NCBI): domain Eukaryota; kingdom Metazoa; phylum Chordata; class Lepidosauria; order Squamata; family Elapidae; genus Notechis; species Notechis scutatus. The sequence continues at coordinate 4,053,706 of NC_142014.1, forward strand.
TCTTGGAAGGGGAGTCCAGCAGCAGAGACACACACATACACACGTGCAGAAACTCCAAAGGCGTGCTTGACTCTCAGCACCGCAGATTCCAAGAAAGAATTCCGTTAAGTTACCCACAGGATTCAGAAGTTCAGAATATCAGTGACTAACCGACAGGGAGACGAATAGTTGTCTGCCACACCTATTCATCTCCGCCCCCTGCCCTTTATCCCCAGATGGGGCTTCACTAGCAGCAGTGGCTCTTCTGTTCCAAGGACCAGCCCATAGATTTCCACTGCTCTCCTCTCCTCTGCACATCCTTGCGTCAGGCACTGGGCCCAGCTGTTCCTCCTCTTCCTCATCAGCCACCTCCAGACCTGGGGGCTGTTGACTCTCCATCTGAGGGCTGACAGACAGCCCAGGTTCCATAGGTCTGGAGGTGGCTGATGAGGAAGAGGAGGAGATATATATATCCTCCTCTTCCTCATCAGCCACCTCCAGATATATATATCTCCTCCTCTATCCTCATCTTCCTCTTACCTGGATGTATTTCCTCTGAGTCTCGTCATTCAAAACGTGGGCCACGTGCTTGGAGAAGATCTTCTCACGACCAGTACGGGCATGGATGCCAACCATGGTGACGCCAATCGGCCAAGGCGCATTCCCAATTGCCATCTGGAGATAGGCGTCATTGGCCTGCAGAAAGAGCCCAGTCAGTATCGTGCGAGGCAAGGCAGACCCTGGAGGTTGGACAACCACCGGTCTGAAATGGTAGAAGGTTTCCTTCTTGAGCAGGGGGTTGGACTAGAAGACCTCCGAGGTCCCTTCCAACTCTTGTTATTCTGTTAAGCAGCAACAATTTCGAAGTTCTACTCTTCAGAAACAGGTGGACAGTCCTAAACTCTGAAGAAATTTCTGCCCCATTCTAAACTTACATTTCCTAACTAGAGAGAGAGATAGAAAACCGGGCGGTACCTTCACGTATTCTCTTTGCAACATGAACTTGATAATATCTGTGATGGATTCCTTGATGTCTGCAGGCAGAGTCTAAAAAGAGACAAAGCACAAACCCCGAGTGAGGCAGAGCAACATATGGCAATATGGAAAGGGTTGTGGTTGTTTTCTGTTAATTTCTTATCCAAAGTCAAGAAAAAAACCTGAATTAAAGGCATGGTTGATGGCAGTCACAGATGGAAATGTTTATTTTAAGCAGGTAAGAAAAAGAATTATCTCTTGTATTTCCAAAAAAAACCAAGAACACCTCCCTATAAAAGTAATCCTTGACTTGCAACAGTTCGTTTAATGACCGTTTGAAGTTATGTCACTGAAAAAAATGACTTAGGACCGTTTTTCACACCTATGACCGTTGCTTGCAACCGCGCTTGCAACCGCTTTTCTTTTCTTCAATAATCCTTTGAAATTGTGCACCAGACTTGTCTTCGTATTGTGAATATACATTTATTGGGGGGGGTCTTACATCTCACTAGGTGACTGAAGTTTCTGCCACGCAAAATTCTAACTGGAGAGCATGATTGAGGACTCTGGGCTATGGAGGTGTCCCATTGGAGGATATGAATTACGATACACCCAGGGGGTGGAGGGAAAACCAGGCTCAAGGGTGACAATGAATTATGTGCCACAGAGTCGGCAACACCCAGGCAATGCCGACATGTTAACTCCCAATAAATTCTTTGGAAGTTTTGGAAGTTTGGCTCGAGACTCATGATTTAAATGGGGGGAACTGCCGGAATCCTAACACTACTTTTTTTACAAAGGAAAAAATTATAACAGTCGATATTATGCAAGAATACCCAGAAAAGAGAGAAGGGGGAAGGGGGGGAAATAATCTTGCAGGCGTTACCCTTTTCCGGAGTTTTCTGAAGAGAGGTCTCAGGTATGACTCTGTCTGCTTCTGGGTCGCGCTGTTCAGCTTCCCCTGGACGCCCCGTTTCAAATAATCTTCTCTCGCGTTCAGGTCCTTTGCCCAAACTCCAAGAAGAAACTAGAGACAGGCGGAACCTGGTTAAGCTACAGACTAACATAAGTCTCGGTACATTTCATCCAGAAGCCAATCGGAGCTCCCTTCCCAAGGGGGGGGGGCGCTCTAGAGGTGGGAATCTCAACCCCCATAATCCTCAGCCAAGTGTACGCCAACTTGGGAGCCCTGGAAGTCAACGTCTCTAAAAGGCACCCAGGCTGGGGGGCGGGGGAGATTAGCTAGGGCAGCATACTAAAACCCACATTTAAAAAAAAAAAAATGCTTGGATCTGTTGGGTCTGTGAGCCTTTAACCAAGAGAGGTTAATAAAATTCTTTATATCAGCAGAGGCAATAAAATGCAATTTGAGGTCCAAAAATAAATCCCAGGGAAAATGTTTGTATACTGAATTTATTGTAAAGATCCATCTAAAAAACCGTTTGTTCATAGTTATAAAAAGTGGTATTATACAGAAGGATCGTAGATGGGCTGGGGAAGATGTCAACTCGTAAAATATTTCCATGGGCTTTTTAGAGTTGCCAACAGAGAGGGAGCGGGGGAAGGGGGTTTGAAAGAGCAGTGCGACAGCTTGGAAAGTGCATTCCATCAATAGTTTTTCAAAGATATGGTAGTAACTAGGTGACTGAAGTTTCTGCCGTGCAAAATTCTAACTGGAGAGCCTGATGGATGACTCTGGGCTATGGAGGTGTCCCATTGGAGAATATGAATTACGATACACCCAGGGGGTGGGGGAAAACCAGGGTCAAGGGTGACAGTGAATGATGGGTCTCAGAGTCAGCTACACCCAGGCAGTGCCGGACTGTTTAACTCCCAATAAATCCTCTTGAAGTTTTGAAAGTCTGGCTCGAGACTCATGATTTAAATGGGGGGTCACTGCCAGAATCCTGACAGATATTTCCAGAATAGAAATAGCCCATTTTCTGTCATCTCTCAACAAGACAGCAGAAATCTCCTCAAAACTCAAGACGACACTGAAGTTTGATAGAAGGTAGTTTTTAAAGTAGCCCGTGATTCTATTCCTTTGCTTAAATTCCTACCGGCAATTTCTGAATATTCACCCCAATTGAAATATCTAGCAACGTCAAGTTCTCAACCCTAAAAATCATACAGGTGTATAAAATCAAGATTCTCACAGCTTATCAGCAGGTTTACAGTTTTCAGGGATGTCTTGTTTGGCTTTTTACCTTCAAGAATTTAGTGATGATATCCATATCTTTATGGTCATCACCCCTACCTAAGGATTCTCCCAATGCCTGCGACGAGAGAGAGAGAGAGAGAGAAAAAAACAGATTCAGATATATTTCCAACAACAGACCATGATACAAATATCCAAAACTCAAGGACATTATATTTTAGGGATGAGAATCAATGCAAGCAAGGATGTTCTGGGCCTGGAGAAGACATTCTTCAGTTCTTCTACTACTTTAAAAAGTTGGGACCTTTTTTCCAACTGTTTATACAGTACAGTATGTGAGCCACAAAGATGATTAGGGGACTGGAGGCTAAAACATATGAAGAATGGTTGCAGGAATTGGGTATGTCTTAGTTTAGTGACAACTTTTGGCCGTGACGTGCCGGCAATTGATGACTAGCTTCACCGGGGTCGACAATGATAGCGGGCCGGTAGGTTCCACGGATATTGGGACGGTTTAGTAAAAAGAAGGACTAGGGGTGACAATGATAGCGAGGTTCCAATATTTGAGGGGCTACCACAAAGAGGGACCGAGTCAAACTATTCTCCAAAGCGCCAGAAGGCAAGAGAAGAAGCAATGGATGGAAACTAAACAAGGACAGAAGCAACCTAGAACTAAGGAGAAATTTCCTGACAATTAACCAATGGAAAAACTTCCCTCCAGAACCTCCATCGCTGGAGGTTTTAAAGAGATTGGATAGACATTTCTATCCAATGGGACATTTTGCCAATTTTGACATTTCTATTGGACATTTTGCCAAATCAATATAATAAAGGGAGTGCATATTTGATTTTGCATGTACTGACTGCAGCCAGAATTGTATTTGCGCAACAATGGAAAGGCCAAGAGATCACAACAGACAAAAATGCAATTAAAAAAAATACTGGAATGTGCAGAATTTCTTAAAATTAATTTAATTTAATTTTAATTTCTTAAAATTAAAGAAAAGAAGGAAACGGAATACTTTTTGACTTGGGACTTATTTTATCAATGGTTAGCTGGAAAAAAAAAACAGGAGCTAAAAACAGGGAAATAGATGGATAGGATCAGTGATATAAGCAAGGCGTTGAATTGGTTAAGAAAATAATATTGTAATTATTATTATTATTGATACTCTTATAACGAACATCAATGTAATGAATATTGTTGCAAACATTTTGATTATTATAGCCTAAAAATATGTGTACCCAGACAACACACCGGTTGAAATTGGAATTTTTATATGCTATAAAAAATAAAAATAAAAACTTGGAACGAGAAAAGAAGAGGTTGGACAACCCCTTTGACCGGAATGGTATAGGATTTCCTGCTCAAGCAGGGGGTTGGACTAGAAGACCTCCAAGGTCCCTCCCAACTCTTGTTATGGTATTTTATTCCACGAACCTGAGAATAAAAATCTTTCCAGAACACATTGATGACAGGTTCTCATTCAAGTAACAAGATGTTCCGAGAAGTGAACCATGAATGAAGCTGTGGGATACGTCCTGTCTCCTGAAACCTGCCTAAAGTTCAGGACTTGGTTGGCATCAAGGCTGCATTGAATTCTTGACTTGCTTTGCGGGCGAAGAGATAACGGGAGGGGCCCGTTAATGGGCCCCCTGGACTGCATCCCAAGCAAACAAGGCACACCTCGTCAACGCCACAGGAACAGGAATCCCCACAATGCGTCGATTGTGTTGAGCCGTTTCTGCCTGTGGCATTGCGCCCAGGGCCAAATGCCATGCCCTACCTCTAGCTCTTCAATGGTCGTGTTCTCCTCGTGGACTTTGAGGTCGTTCTGCGCGTCATCCTCTCCTTGCTCCTGGCCCCCTACAATCTCGTTCAGGTATTGCTGGTCGATCTTATCCAAAGCCGCCTTCAAGTCGTTCCTCAATCCCTACGAGAGGGGAAGCGTTTAAGGAATACGTCAAGTTAACAAAAACGATCTACCAAAGTTCAGACTAGAACTGCTCTGACCGGGGCTCCCCAATAATCACAAAGCCGACTCCTCGTCCCAATGAAATCCCTTTTATTTAGGTTAAAGTGAATTCCTCTCCAGCAAAGTCCTGGCAAACGGTCTTCCGAGAGAGTTCACAATTACAGACCTTTATCAGGCTTGGAGAGCTGCCAGGCTGATAGCTTCCAAGCGCCATGCTGTAGCAGGAATTACTTGGCAAGGAGTCAGGCACAGAGCTTCACCCGAATGAATTGAACTATTTGTCTCCTGCAAAAGCCCCCTCCCCTTTTGCTCCTCTTTATTCCCCATGGGAGGGGCCATTCACCATTCATCTGAGCCTTTGCACCCAAGCCGACGCTTGTTCCTTAGCTGTTCCTTCTCCTGGCAGCTCTGTGCATGCGCACCCCGGGAACAGGCTCCAGCTGTTCTTCTTCCCCACTGATCTCTGACTCTGAAGGTAGCTGATAACTGTTAGGTGGCCCTGGCCCCATCTCTGCCTCTGACACAGAGCCCCCACCAGAGCCTTCCCCAGACTCCAGGACTGGCCCAGGTTCCTTCCCAACCTCCTCACTGTCCGAATCTGCCACCAGCTCCACTGGCCACTGGCAGGCCACAAGAAGAACTAGATCATCAAGCTGGTGTACAGGTGGTCTTTGACTTACAACAGTTTGTTTATTGTGACTGTTCAAAGTTGCTACGGCGTTGAGAAAAGAGAGTTATCGACCATTTTTCAGAGTTACGACCGTTGCAACCTCCCCAGAGTCACGTGATCAAAATTGGCAACTGGCATGTACTTACGAGGGTTGCAGTGTCCCCAGGTCACGTGATCCCCTGTTGCAACCTTCGGACGAACAAAGTCCATGGGATTCACTTAAACAACCAGGATACTAACTTACCAGCCGCAGTGATTCGCTTAACAGCTGTGGCAAGAGAGGTCGTAAAACGGGGCCAAACTCACTGAACAAATGTCTCACTTAACAACATAAATTTTGGGCTCAGTTGCGGTCACAAGTCGAGGACTGCTTGGACTTCCAAGCGAACTCAACACATGTCTTCAGCTCCAGTCAAAATCCTGGAGCTACCCAAGATGAACTGCATCAGTTGGCAAGGTGGTATAAAATTTGCAATATACAGGATCTGGCCCATCACAATCTGGACAATTGCAGTGCTCCTGTATCTCTAAAAGCCCATGACAAATATCTGAGGGACACACAAACTGACCCCAGGTTTTCATGAGGGACGAAAAGCAGCACTGTGTAGTGGGGCCAGCAGTGTTCAACTTCATTTAAGCTTTTTATCTCAAATAATTAACATACTCATGATGACTCTGTGTACATTCCTGTTCTGACCCAAACCTTGTTCCAAGGAAACAAACACGAAACGGAGGTAACAGCAAAACCTTTTAATGATTCTTTACTAATTCCGTTCCTTCCCGGTTAAAAGGCTGTTTCAAACTCATTGTCTCTGATAAGAACGAGCCTTGCCAAGGTGGTGCAAGGCTGCCAAGAACACTAGATAAGGTTGCCAAGAAATATTTCAGTCTCCAAACACCAACCAAGATATTCTGAACATCCACAAGGCTTGAGTGCAAAACCTTCTTTGCTTCCTGCAAAGAACTCCGGTTTCTCAGCTGGCTTTTATCTCTTAAGGGAGGGGCCATTACCTTGTAGCCTTACTGCCGAGTCGCCCGTGCTGCTGCAGCTGATCTTTCCTTTGAGCAGCCGTGTGCACGCACCCTGGGCACAGGCTCCTCGGGGGACTCTTCCTCACTGCTGCCAGCCTCCGCAATCTCCGAAGGCAGCACTCCACTCCCTGATGGTCCTGGCCCCATCCCTGCATCACATGCAGGCCCCTCATTGGAGTCCTCGCTCTCCGAGACCTCAGCCATCCACACCGGCGAACCACAACAATTCCACATAAACCAGTCCAAATGGGATCTCCCTTAATTCAGATCCTAAGACTTTCTACCAACCAATTCATTAGCAGAGAAAAAGCTTCTTTTCACCAGGGAAGCAAAAAATATATTATAAATCCAATATTGTTTTGGGAATATCGTGACAGATCCTTTAAAGCCATGGAGGGGAGGAACCATTGCCTGGAGGGCTCCTGTATAAACCATTTCGGCGCTGAATCTGCCTTAATGAACAGGCTTACCTTGTTCACTTCCGGAGCCAGGATTTCTATTTTTCGCAATCGCTGAAAGGCATCGTAATCGGTTTCCCCAAACAGCCTGATGGGCTCCCCTCTTTCTCTCAGTCTCCGAATGACCTGAAAAGAGTCAGCAAAAGGCCCAGCGATGAGCTTCTGGAAGGAAGGCAGCTCCATCCAGGTGAGCAGTGCTTCTCTTCCTCTTAGGAACATCGAAGGCATTCAAGGGAAGGTCACAATTGGGGGATTTGACTCAGGAGAGGTTTCAACATGGACGGAGGGGTGGATGGAAGGATGGGGTAGACGATGATAAATAGACAGACAGACAGACAGACAGACAGAGGATAAACAGATAGGTGGTAGAGATAGATAGATGGTAGATGATAGATAGGTAGGTAGATTGATAGAGATGATAGAGATAAAGACAGATTGATAGAGATGAGAGAGAGATTTTAGAGATTTTAGATAGACAGAGAGATAGATGGTAGATGATAAGTAGGTAGGTAGATAGAGATAGAGATGAATTGATAGAGGGATGATAGATACAGATTGATAAGAGATGAGAGATTAGACAGATAGATAGATAGATAGATAGATATAGACTGATGATATATATACATACATACATACATACATACATACATATATATATATGTTTTCTGAGGTTCTCGGGTAGTTTTGTATGTGGATCTTGGTTATTCGGGTTTCCTGCGTAAGATTGGAGTATCTAGGCAACGTTTCGATGAAGTCTCATTCATCATCTTCAGGCTTCTGTCTTCAGCTCTGTGCTTCTGAGAAGCAGAGCTGAAGACAGAAGCCTGAAGATGATGAATGAGACTTCATCGAAACGTTGCCTAGATACTTCCAATCTTACGCGGGAGAAAACCCGAATAACCAAAGATCGATCCATCCATATATATATATATATATATATATATATATATATATATGAGAGAGAGAGAGAGAGAGAGAGAATAGACAGATGGTAGAGATAGATAGGTAAGTAGATAGAGATAGAGATGAATTGATAGAGGGATGATACAGATTGATAAGAGATGAGAGATTAGATAGATAGATAGATAGATAGATAGATAGATAGATAGATAGATATAGACTGATGAGAGAGAGAGAGAGAGAGAGAGAAAATAGACAGATGGTAGAGATAGATGGTAGATGGTAGGTGAGTAGATAGAGATAGATAGAGATGAGAGATAGGTGATATATTTATAGAGAGAGAGATGGACGACAGAATAGATATAGATGAGATGATGAAGATAGCAGGTAGGTACTAAATAGGTAGATCAGAGATGAGAGAGGGGGGGTTAGACAATAGAGAGAGACAGAGAGGCAGAGACAATGTGCAATTTCCATCATCTCTGGGCCACCCAGTCAATCTTAATGAGATGAGATTGGGGGCGGCTCCAGCCTCCTGCTTAACCTCCCTCCTGACCTAGTGAAGCGTTGTCCCAGTGCGTCCCCTGCGCCCCAAGATCGGCAACCTACGGTGCTCTCCAAACTCTCCGTCCCCCTTTGAAGAGCACAAGGGTGGGCAGGACCAGAGTCTCAAGCGTGGGGAGTGGCAGGTACCAACGACGACGCGACGGTAGCTGAAATCTGAGCCCGTCCAAGTCGTTTGTCTGTACCTCTTGCCTGGACAGCGTCATGGGCAACTTCTCCTCTGCCAGCTCCAGCTCCAGGACCGGGTTGGAAGACGTTGGGTTTTCGTCCTTTTCGGCCTCGTCGCTCACCTACATCGGGTTTGAGAGCACAATATATAACCCACAGCTTTCAATACGAACACACAACACAGATCTAACCATCTATAGCTGGGCAGAGAAGCACAATTTCCACAGGGCTCTCCAACCTTGGCAACTTTAAGACTTGTGGACTTCAACTCCCAGTGTTCCTCAGCCAGCATTGCTGGCTGAGGAACACTGGGAGTTGAAGTCCACAAGTCTTAAAATTGCCAAGGTTGGAGACCTTCTTGCTCTAGAATGCCCAATAAAATTATTTAGTTAGCCCTTCCGTTGTATTTAGGATTGCACCGTTGTTTCAAGCTAACTGGGTCAGGTACTATGACTGGCACAAACCCCATCCAGTTAAAAAGCAACACAAATTCAAACCAAAGCAACACTTTAATTCAAACAAAGCTTGCTAGTCCAAAAATAACAACCAGCTACGGTTTCACTCAAGGAGGAAGAGAGGGCAGGAAGGCAAGCAGAGGAGGGGAAAGAGTCTGCCTAACCACTGAGTCCATTTCTGTTGCTTTATTCAAAAATTAAGGTACAGGGAGTCCTCCACTTACGATCACAACTGAGCCCCGAATTTTGCTGTTGGCGAGAGAGACCTTTGTTAAAATGAGTTTTGCCCCATTTTACGATCTTTCTTGCCACGCAATCACAGCGGTGGTTAGCTCGGTTGTTAAGCGAATCTGGCTTCCCCCTTGGCTTGGTTTGTTGGAAGGTTCGCAAAAAAGGGGATCACGAGACACTGCAACCGTCGTTGTGAGTCAGTTGCCAAGCGTCTGAATTTTGATCACAGGGCCAAGGGTGTCAGCTTCGGAAGCCATATTGGCACCAGACGCTTCCACGCTGCCTGGGAAAATGGGAGGGGGAAATTTCTTGGAGTGTATGTGGTTAAACATAATAGCATTCTTTTTCTAAGTCAAAGGTCACGTTATTTCTGCACCTGAGTGAGAGGAGTTAGTCTCAAGTTGGGACAGATGGTGATTGGGGCATGTGATTCCATGATGGGTGCAGGGGGTGGATTTGTAATTTTTTTACTTCTTGCAAGGAAACCCAGAACTTTCAGATTCGGGATTTCCCAGATGTGCCAGTTTAGTACTCAAATAAAAAGAACCTTGGAGAGGATGTCTGTCTCGAAGTTATTGGTTGGAGTGGAGGTTTTCTGGAACGCTGACAATGGGGCCGCAACTGTCATTAAGAGTGAAAAATGGTCACAAATCACTTTTTTTCAGTGCTGTTTTAATGTCTTAAAGGTCACTAAATGAACTGTTGTTAAGTCGAGGACTATCTGTACGCCACCGAGGCCGAAATAACTCCAGGTGCAAATAATACAACACCAACCCTTCCCAACTCAAAACCATCAGAGAATATGTTGAGTGTGTGTTTAAGTGTTAGGCTAACGCAAAAGCTGGTACTACAATGACCATCATTCCCATTCTACTAATGGGAAATCCAAGCCCATTTTAAAAAAACTTCCAAAAGGCAAGGAGATGTTCAGGATATATAACAACGTTACACATCACGTTAGGATGTCGCAATATAACATGCTCAACCTTGGAATGGGAAGGTGGCTATGAAAACAGTAGATTTTAAGCCCAAGGTGGAAAGAAAAGTTGCAAAATCCTCCCCACCAGCTGGAGCTCGCGGCAAGCAATGCGTGTTCGCAAAAAAAACACAAAATGTGTGGTTCCACTACTTTCTGTTTCGTAAGCCAATCAAGACATTTATAAGCTAAGGCAGTTTTATAAGCGAAGCAAAAGCATCTACAATGGTATAACATTATCAGGTCTTTGTGCACTGAGTAACAAAGGTGTGTCCAGGTGAGGAACTCTGCGTCATTCAGATGGGCTGCAGCATCTCAATATATTTTTTTTTCTTCCAAACTGAACTCCAAGGACTAAACCATGATCAATTATTTGACTGTGTTGTGATTATTTGACCAAGATTCGTTTGTACTAAAATCAGATTTTATTATTAGCGATTTCTCTGTTCCTAAATGTAACAAAACAGCATCCATCTCTTCTACTCTTATTGCATTCCCTCAGAAGAAAAAATATTCCTTCCTGGATCACCTTTTCGCTGATGACGCCTTTAGCAGAGGAAATCCTTTAAAATGTTGTGGCATTAATATTTGTGGCTCATTCTGGATCTTATCTTCCCTGTTGCTACCCTTAAAAGTTATCGTTCCACTTGATTTTGGGTTAACTGTTCTCCATCCTACTCAGATTATTTTTAACCACCCTCTGAAAGCTTCCTGGACAGATTGATATTTTCCCCCCAAAATATCCAGCCATTTCTCATTTGCATGGAAATATTTTGTGACTGAATTTGGTATTTCAGTATCTTCTTTTCCCTGTGGAATTTCTAGCCACTGAATCCCACCCAAACTTCTTCCTGTATTTTTGGAGTCTGTCTATCATCTTTCTATTATCTATTTATATCTATCTATCATCTATTTATCTATCTTTATTATCTATCATCAATATCTGTCTGTCTATATCTCTATCTATCTATCTATCTATCTATCTATCTATCTATCTATCTATCTACTTTGCATACTTAACCAGCCATCTCCATCAGAAAGGGACTCAGGACAATGTACAATTCAAATCAACAAAATTAAACATTAAAAACAGAATAAATTCAGATTAAAAATTCTCCTAAAATCTGAAATATACAACTGTCCCAGATCAGTTTTGGTTGCTGCTGACTCAACAGTTGAATTGCCACAGATTCGACTAGAACCCTTGTTGGACAGGATAACTGCAGACTGCATTCTCTCCATGTTCCTCCTTCTACTTCCTGAGAAATGAATCTGTCAGTTTCTTTTCCTTCCGTCCATAAACCAAAATGCTACACTAATGCACTCACATCCCTTTTGTTCAGACTGAGGTAAGAAGGTGGGGGGGGGGGAAACACCCCTCTTTCAGATTAACTGTTTTGAAGTATCCCGTATTATTACTATTTTCCCCTAGCTGATCAAACACAAGCTTTTATAGTCCCAAAAGTGCTTTTTTCCAAAAGGCAACTGGGCTTCCTTTTTTCCTTTGCAAATGTTTCGCTTTCCATCCAATCGTCAAATTGAAGAAGCTTCTGGGATGAGAGGCGAAATGTTTTCAAAGAGCAAAAAAAAACCATCAAAACCAAAAAAATCCAGTTGCTTCCTGAAAAAAACGCCTTTGGGATAACCATGACCTGGATGGTTGGGCATCTCCATAAAAAAAACAAGCTATTATTCCACTGTCTTTGTAAAACTATCTTTCAAGGCATGAAAATACCGATCGACATGAGATTCACTTGCTGGGTTCTGGAGGGTTTGGCAGGCAAAATAAATCAAGCCAGCAATTTGATCTTGGCTCAAGAGGGTTAAATCAGGCCCACCCTGCATGCCTGGCGGGCACAACGTAAAGAAAATACGAGCAGCTCCATTCTCAAGCAGCCTCATGCCCTGGACACAGGAAGCCAAAGTAAAAATAAAAACTCAAATAGCTGCATGTTCATGCATGGCTCTTCCTGCATTGCGAACTTAGCTCGGGAATTCGTACCTCTCTCGGTGGCGTCTCACTTACTGGCTAAAGTGCAGAAGTGACAGAATGAGAGAAATAACTGGGATTAATATATTTTAATACAGGACCAAAGAGAATCTAGATGGCGTGACTGACTTGAATAGGAAGCCAATACCTTGTATCCACATCTTTTGAAATATGCCTCTTCATCCTTCTTTGCTAACTCACTGCGCTTGAAATATTTCTTATTTCCCTGAAAGAGAAAAATGACATCATCTTAAGTGAACTCTTGCATTTTTTTCCTTTGTTTTTTAACAATGCATCTTTAAACATGAGTAAACAATAAACCTCTCCCACCTATGCAATAGATGTTAAGTGAGCTGTAACATTTTAGATGTTCCTATTCAATCATTCTTTTACCCCAAAATATATTTGAATAAGAGATACTGCGTTAGGAACCGTTTTCTTGAAACAAAGTAATTTTATAGGTGTTGCAGTGTAAAACGTGGTGAAGGCTAGGCTACAATTTGCTTCTGGCAGAAAGATGTAAGGGGTGTTCTAAACAGGAATGACAAATTTTCAAACAATACCCATTCCTTGGTATTCTCTGAGCTTGGTGGTTTTCTTTCAGACATCTCATGACCCAACTAGGTAACATCATCAATGCAAAAAAGGAGGGAGATTTGCTCTTACTAGTTTGGTAATGAAACATCTGCAGGAAAACCACCAAGATCAGAGAGCCACAAGGACCCCACAGAGATCAACCCTGAGCTATAAATATCCAATCCCCTCCCCAGTCCAAATTTCTGACCCATACCCAGTAAACCCTTACCAAAACAGGCTGGATTTATCAATAAAGGAGAATATTTGTAGCTCAGGGTTGAAATGAAGGGGTCCTTGGTGCTTTCTAAGCTGAGTGGTTTTCTTTCAGACGTTTCTGGACCCAACTAGGTAACATCATCAGTGCTAGAAGGGAGGAGGAGGGGAGAAGAGGACAATGGTGGAAATAACGACGAATGTAGGATCCTTGGTGCTCTCTGAGCTTGGTAGTTTTCTTGCAGACGTTTCATGACCCAACTAAGTAACATCATCAATGTTGCACAGGAGGAGGGGTTGTAGTAGAGAGGAAGATGAGGCGAACTGTGGAGTCCTTGGTGCTCTCTGAACTCAGTGGTTTTCTTGCAGACATTTCATGATCCAAACTAGGTAACAGGATTAATTTGTGGATTCGTGCACTCTTTGAGGTCATCTTGAATGAGTTTATTATTATTATTATTTTTCAGATAAATAATGCTGGGCCTTCAATGGTTAGCTGGCCTAGACTTTGGTCTCTGAAGGTAGATCTTTTTAACATTCCTATTTTACTATGTTTTCTTTTCTTTTTCTTTTTAAAGTTTTATTAGTATAATATATAAAAATTCCATTTCAATCGAACAGCATGTTGTCTGGGTACAATTATTTTTAGGCAATCATAATCAAGAGTGTTTACAATAATATGTTATCACAATAACATTAATATTGTAGTGACAATAATATTTTGTTTGTCCATTTCAACAAATTTCCATTTTAACATTTATCCTTTTTATGTCCCTTTCTTTCTAACCTCTGTTTTTATTGTCTAGCCATGGATAAAATAAGTCCCATGTCAAAAAAGTATTTTAGTTTCTTCTTTATCTTTGATCTATCTTTGATCTATTTTACTGTTTTCTTAATCAAGGCAAAATATTAATCTACTTTGTACATTAGCATTGCTTGCCCGATATGGGAGGATCTAAGGGTAGCAAAATCATTAGCATTCTCTGCTATGCCATACGTTAAATAAACCGTAATAACCTCTCATGTTTCTGCCAGAAGCAGATTGTAACCTAGCCTTCAACCCATTTTACACTGCAACTCCTGTAAAATTACTTCATTACAACAAAACGGTTCCTAATACAGATTCTCTTACTCAAAATGTTTCCCCCCCCCCCCCAATTGTTTGTATAGGGATTATTCTCTACACTATTCATGCTGTATTGTATTTTCTGTTATGACCGTAACTTTGTTGCTTGTATCCTAATGATTTTTTTACTGCTTCCTAGTATGATTTTTTAAATAAAGGATTTTTTAATAAATATTTTTATACATTACTATTACTATTAATCCTCCCTTCCTTTCACCCACCTCCTCCCACTTATGACTGCATGACCGTAACTTTGTTGGTTGTATCCTAATGATTTTTTTGATTGTTTCCTAGTATGATTTGATTGCTTATTTGTACCCTATGACTATATTCTATTTACAAAATACCCTATGTCTATGTAACCCTATGACTATTATTAAGTGTTGTACCTGATGATTCTTGACTCGTGATGAATGTATCTTTTCTTTTATGGACACTGAGAGCATTTGCACCAAGACAAATTCCTTGTGTGTCCAATCACACTTGGCCAAGAAAGAATTATGTTCTGTTCTGTTCTATTCTATTCCATTCTATATTCTATTCTATTCTGTTCTCTACACTCTGCTCTGCTCTATATTCTATTCCATATTCTATTTTATTCTATTCTGTACTCTACACTCTACTCTATATTCTATTCTATTCTATTCTCTATTCTATTCTATTCTCTGTTCTCTTCTCTTCTCTATTCAGTTTTCTTCTATCTTCTCTTCTCTATTCTCTTCTCTTCAATCTTCTCTTCTCTTCCCTTTTCTGTTCTCTTCTATATTCTATTCTATTCTGTCTCTTCTGTTTTCTCTTCTCTTCTTCTCTTCTATTGTTATTCCATTCCATATTCTGTTCTCTTCTATGTTCTCTTCTCTTCCCTTCTTTCTCTATTCTATTCTATTCTATTATTCTATTCTGACTAGTTTTCTTTTTCTCCCCCCATCCCCAACTGCTTGTATAGGGATTATTCTCTATTCTCTATATTCTGTATTTTCTGCTACCGGTTGCACCAGTAGAGGCTAAAGCAATTCTGTGGGATACATGATGTCCAATGCCAACAAAGGCCATTACTACTACCAACCCCCTTAAATGTGGGTTTAATTCCCTCTGTGGGCCACATTCCCCGATTCTTCTCCCCACCCCCCAAAAAAACCAGCCCTGCGAGGCAGGCCAGGCTGGGAGAGGGCGGCTCCCCTGGGGCTCCCATCACCCCAAAGGCAACAGTGGTGTGTGTCCCCCAACTCTGATACCAACCCTCGCTCAAATTAATCCGAATTTCTCCTCCAAAGGTCCTCCTAAGGCGATCTCCCCATAGCAACAGCCCTGCAAGGTAGGACAGGCAGGGAAAGGGCGGCTCTCCCAACACCTCCCCGGGCTCCATACACCCCAAAGGGGAAGCCAGGAGGGGGGAAACCAGCTTCTTTCCCCCTTGAATGCCATGCCTCGCTCTAATTCATCCGAATTTCAGCCACCCCGGGGTGGGGTGGGGGGCTGTTATCTCCCCATAACAATAACCCTGCGAGGTAGGCCTTCCGCCCCTCCTCACCACCAGCAGCTCCTTCTCCTCCAACAGCTTCCGCTTCCGCTCGACCTCCGCCTTGAGAAGGTCCATTTTCGTCTATCCCCCGCAAAGGGGGAAGAAAAGAAAGCAGCCCAAGGCCGCTTCCGGGTTTGACCGGAAGTCCCGTCGCCAAAGAATTACGTCATTTCCTCCCAGGGACGCCGGAACGTGGCGTTTGGGACACATAGAGCGTGAAAAGTTTAGAAAGGGGGGACACGCCGCACTCCGGCGAGGAGCGACTTCCGGGTTCCTTGATTACTCCCCCTGCACCCTTTGTGGCCCGGAGAGGAACGAAGGCGGCGCAGTTGCGATCCTCCGAGATGCGCCGCGCTTGGATCGCAACGGGATGTTTAAAATAGTTCCGTGTTTGTTTGTTTTTTCAAAAAAAACCTTTGCTGTTGGGTTATCCTCCAAGGGTTAGGGGCAGGGAAAAAGTGGGAAATCTCCATCAATCGGAACAGAGCTGGAAGGGACCTTGGAGGTCATCTAGTTCAACCCCGCTGCTCGAGCAGGAGACCTTCGACCATTCCAGACAAAGGATTGTCCAATGTCTTCATAAAAGCCTTTTTAAGGAAGGAAGGAAGGAAAGGTAAAGACTTGGAAGGGACCTTGGAGGTGATCTAGTCCAACCCCCTGCTTGAGCAGGAGACCCTACCCAGTTCATCCTCGACTTACAAAGGTTCATTGAGTGACCATCCAAAGTTACAACGGCACTGAAAAAAGGGGACTTATAACCCTTTTTCACACTTACCACCATTGCGGCATCCCCCTGTTATTCGGATGCTTGGCCACTGACTTGTATTTACGACAGTCACCATGTCCCTGAGTCACGTGATCCCGCTTAGGGACTTTTTGACAAGCAAAGTCAATGGGGAAGCCAGATTCACTTAACAACCGGGTGACTCACTGAACAACTGCAAAGATTCACTTCACGACAGTGGCAAGGAAGGTTGTAAAATGCAGCAGAACTCACTTAACTAGATAGATGCAGACAAACCTCCAAGTGGCCTCAACGACCCTCTAAAAGGGTGCAAATGACCAGCTGTCTTCAAGGAGCATAAATCCTTCCATTCCCCACCATTCTGTCAGAGCTGAAGAAGCTTCTGGGATGAGAAGAGAAACGTCTTCCAAGAAAAACAAGAAAGTCTTGGACAAAAAGCACCTTTGGGGAGTCACTTAACCAATGTCTCACTTAGCAACAGAAATTTTGGGCTCGATTGTGGTCGTAAATCAAGGACTCCTTGTATTCTGCTTGGGCTGCAAAGGACTTGAGCATGTTTTCTGTCGCATTCAAATAGTGTCACAATCTCAGTTTTGTTTCCCTGTTGTGAGAAATCCAACAATAAAAGATATTACAATGCGCCAAAATGGACAGATTGAAGGAACAAGATAAACTAGAATACTATAAAGTATGGAATAAATGTTACTATTGGAGAGGTATGAAAAGGAGTTCACAAAATTTGAAATAAGAACTCAAGATGAAATAGGGAAGAGATGGGACAGAGATGAAAAATAAGAAAAAAACTACAAAGCTCAAATGTATATATGTATATAAATGTATATATCTTTTGAAAATTATATGTATATGTATGTATG
Source organism: Notechis scutatus (assembly GCF_049901735.1). Classification (NCBI taxonomy): domain Eukaryota; kingdom Metazoa; phylum Chordata; class Lepidosauria; order Squamata; family Elapidae; genus Notechis; species Notechis scutatus. The sequence continues at coordinate 4,071,295 of NC_142014.1, forward strand.
TATGTATGTAGGTCTAGATGTGTTTGGGTCTTTTCCCGCATAAGATTAAGAGTATCTTGGCGACGTTTCGGCAGAATCTCATCTGCCATCATCAGGCTTCTGTATTGTGTTCGTCTGTGAGTCAGACTTTCACAGCCGTTTCTGTTTTAAATTTGGGGCTAGCCTACTGCTGTGCCAGAATGGTTTTTTCTTCATCCTGATTGGTTGGGAGTCTTGGTCTGTGTTTATTGGTCTTGGAGTTTGCTGTGTTCTGCTTGATTGGTGTTTCTAATATCTTCTGTCTGTTTTGTGGCTTTTTTTGTGTCTTGATTGGCTGGCAACATTGTGTTCCTGTATTGGAGGCTTTTAATGCAGCTTGGCTCTGAGTAAATGGACGGCTATCATTTGTTAGGAAGCTAGGTTTCATCTGGGTGTCTGGTTGGAGTGTGTTTGAGCTGGAGGTATCAGGGGGGGTCTGTTTGTGCCCAGGTGTTTGCCTGGCTTCTGGTGTGGAGATTTTTTTGTTTGAGAGTGCAGGCTTCCAAATGATTGACATGATAATTCTGTGGCTGGGGTTTTCTATAGTGGCTAGGGTTTTGGTGCCATTGAAGTTGATGCTATGACCTGTGGCTTTCATGTGTTGGACTAGTGAGGAAGTGTGTTCCAGCTTTTTTACTGCATTTTTGTGTTCATCCAGGCGGGTACTTATTCTTCTATTGGTCTGTCCAATGTATGTGGCCAGGCATGATGCACAGGGGACTTCATATATGCCTTGGTTTTCCAGGTCAATTTTATCTCTGGGGTTTCTTAGGATGGCTGCTATTTTTCTGTCTGTTTTGAAGGCAGTCTTGATGTGATGCCTGTGTAGTATCTTACTGATTTTGTCTGTAGTACCTCTTATGTAGGGCAGGACAGCTGTTCCATAGGTCTGTTCATCTTCTAGGTCTCCATTATGTCTCAGTGTGTTTTTGTGGATCAAGCCAGTGATTTTGCTTTTGTGGAAGCCGTTGGCTGTCAGTACTTTAGTCAGGGTGCATAGTTCAGTCTTTATGTGTGTCTTGTTTGCCAGGCGTTTGGTTCTGGCGATTAGTGTTTTGGCCACGGAGTTTATCTGTGCTGGGTGGTGGTAGGATTGGTGGGATATATATATATGTTTTCTTAAGTTTTCGCGGGTATTTATATGTATGGTATTCAGCTTTGTTCGGGTATTTTCCCACATCATTGTAGTTGTGCTTTTGGAGTTGTAGCAACATTTCGGCAGAATCTCATCTGCCATCATCAGGCTTCTGTACAGACGAACACAATACAGAAGCCTGATGATGGCAGATGAGATTCTGCCTAAATGTTGCTACAACTCCAAAAGCACAACTACAATGACATGGGAAAATACCCGAACAAAGCTGAATACCATACATACATACATACATACATACATACATACATACATACACATATGTTTTTATTAAGTTTCCATTATTGCAACATAAAACATTGTGTTTTCAACAGCATTTTTGACATCTATACAAGTTTCTATCTTAAATATCTTAACACATTATATTTACATTCATCTAACAGTGATAGTTAGCTTTACCCATAATTGTTGTTCTTATATTCTTATATATTTTACATATTTACATTTTACTTTCTTAAGGTCTCTTACAGTTAGAGTTCTTGTCTTATTTCTTATTTCTGTTTGTTATCCAATCATACCATTTATTCAAAATTAAAAAATATTCAGTCTTCTCTTTCTTTCAATTTCAATGTTAACATATTCATTTCAGCACTTTCCATTATTTTTTATAATATTAATTCTTCGTTGGGAATATTAGGAGTTTTCCATACTTGTGCAAAAGCTATTCTGGCGGCTGTTGAGATATGTAACAATAAATATTTTACTTCTTTTGGAATTCGCTCTTTAATAATTCCTAGAAGAAAGGTTTCTGGTCTGAGTTCAGTCTGGTGACCTGTAATCTCCTATATCCAGTTTTTAATTTGGGTCCAGAATGTCCTGGTCTTGGGGCACAGCCACCACATGTGGTAAAATGTACCATCAACTTTTTTGCACTTCCAACATTTTGGGCTCACGTTAGGGTATATTTTTGCCAATTTCTAAATGCAAAATATTTTGACAGATATGTATGTCAAAGACGACCACCACGTTCACTGTTTTTTAATGTTTATATTCAATAAAATTTATAATACTAATTTTTTAAAAAAGAAATGCAACAATGCAAACACAGGACTTGGCTGCATTCTCTCAAACGCAGTTGAGCACAACGTGATGAGGGCTGCATAAATATTGCACGCTTCCCAATTTGTTTTTAAAAGCCCCCAAATGGTTGGGCCCCATCTGGAAACCAGACAGTCAAGCCAAAGCTTTCCCTTAAGATAACTCACAGGGACAGGCCAGGTCAGTAACTAAATTCTGCATTTATTTATTTTCATATTTGCTTATCTCCCACCAATCAATCCCAAATCAGGTTTTATTCAAGTTGCTTTGTCCTGCTGCAAGAATTTTAATGACCCCTAGGTGGTAGCATTTTTTTCTGCATCGCTGTACTGCCCTCTGGTGGCCCCCTGAATTTCTGCAGTCTTAATTTCTGCTGTCTTCATAGTCCATGAAATTTGCTTACCAATATTTGGAACAAAAAAAATCATTCTACAGTTCATTTGCAAAAAATAATCAGAAGGGAATTAAGATGAGATGCCTCTTCCTTATATGTTTTATACACTTTCTTCCTCTTTCCTGTGATTGAGAGAAAAGGACTAGTTCTAAATTACTCAGCTGGCTTTCAGAAGAGAGTGGACAACCATTTCTCCAGTATAGTATAGGGTTTCCTGCTTCAGCAGAGGGCTGGACTAGAAGACCTCCAAGCTCCCTTCCAACTCTATTACTGTTACTGTCATGAGTTAGCCTCACTCCCCACTCCTGGCCCTGAACACCAGGCCTTTACTGCGCATAAATACTTTGATTACAAAATACACTTTGCACATGCCCAGAGTTCCATCCCACCATATTCAATTACAGCTCAATTCCCACCAATCCATGAGCTTCAACCCTGGAGGCTTTCAAGAAGAGATTGGAGTGCCATTTGTCAGAAATGGTGTAGCGTCTCCTGCTTGCGGGGGAGGGGGTTGGACTAGATGATTTACAAGGTCTCTTCCAACTCTGTTAATCTGTTAAAGTATCTGATCTGCAGTGCCAATTTTAATGAGGCATGTTTTTCTACCTTGGCAATTCTGGGAATGGAAGTCCGTTGTTTTTGGTAAGTTGGCCAATCGTATTTTATTTATATATAGATATTCGTAGCCATTAGATTTGAATAGGTCAGCATTTAAACCTTGTAAAAAAATGAGACTTCCTTTTCCAAAAAGCAGATGGTCATTTTAAAAAGTTCTTTCCTTCAAAGGGTTCTACAAATCACCCAAAATAGGAAATGGTTGCTATGTTCATTTAAGGAACTGCATTTTAAACACCACAGAAAATATAGGTTTTCAAAAAGAAAAAGAAAAAAAACAATCAATCACTTTAACATGTTCTGCTTTTATTTGCTTCCAAAGAAGCTCAGGCTTTGCTTGATGTATTCATTTCAGGGACTGTATTTACGCCAAAAACCTAAAATAAAACCTCAGGCAATGACCAAAATTTACCCACAAGGAATATAGTACAGACACAAAGGTCTGTTAATGACCAATTTTAAGATTAGAAAGATTTGGCTTTCTTAGAACTAATAATATAGTATCTGGAACTGAAAGATGCGTTTGTCCTTTCTTTTTTAATTTGTTTAGTTTGGTAATACAAACTATGGAAAAATACATGATAAATAGCTGGATAATAGTAGATAGATTAGATGATAGACAGACAGAGAGAGAGAGAGAGAGAGAGAGAGAGAGAGAGAGAGAGAGAGAGAGAGAGAGAGGCAGAGGCAGGCAGGCACACAATGAGAGAAATTGGGGGAGGGAGAGAGAAGATTCTTGGTGCTCTCTGAAATTGGCTGTTTTCTTGCAGACATTTCATAACCCAACTAGGTAACATCATCAGTGCTAGAAGGGAGGGGGGGATGGGCCCTGATGATGGGTCATGAAACGTCTTCAAGAAAACCACCAAGCTCAGAATGCACCAAGGACCCCACAGTTTAACCCTGAACTGGAAATATTCTCCTTTATTAGATATAGCTAGAGATAGATAGGTAGGTCAGTAGGTAGCTATATAGAAAGGTAGGTAGGTAGATGGATGGATGGATGTAGATAAATAGGTAGGTAGGCAGGCAGACAGACAGACAGATAGCAGTAGATACATAGCAATAGAGAGATACAGAGATACAGAGATAGGTAGGTACATATATATACATACATACATACAGATAGAAGGAAGGAAGGAAGGAAGGAAGGAAGGAAGGAAGGAAGGAAGGAAGGAAGGAAGGAAGGAAGGAAGGAAGGAAGGAAGGAAGGAAGGAAAGAAAGAAGGAAGGAAGGAAGGAAGATTAGAATGAAAATTGCTTCTTTTTTGGCAAGGTTCATTTTTCTCTGCTTTTCAGTTTCAGAGCCATGTTGCTATGTTCATAAGGTGTAAGTATAAAATACCTTATTCTCCTTAATGTCCTGGGAAGGCCAATTGTCATGAGAAATGAAGGCTGGCCTATATTAGAAGGGGCGATGAGAGGGCAGTAAAATTATGATCTGGAAAGAGTTGGAAAATTTGCAGCAACCATACAACGAAAACAAAAAAAGAATACATTTGAAGTCATATAGGGTAAAGAATATAACATCTGGCTCAGGCTCCAGTGAAGAATTCAAGTTATCATTACTAATTTAGTTGACTTTGATGTATGATTGCTTTGATCTTTCGAATCTGATTGTGTTGAAAGCAATTGTTCTCATCAACCAATCTAATCTTAGCGTCTGCTCTAAGGTGTACATTTTTTAATTTTATTGGTGGTCCTGTTTTCTACGAAATACTATCTCTGAAAAATGTCATCTTTCCTTGCCATTGGTTCCTGCTGGGTTTAAAACAATGTACCACTGTGTTTCAAGCCAGATGAAATATTTGAATACACTTTTCATGCGAATAACTTCATTGTTGATCAAGTTTCTCATGTGCACCCTTTAATTCTGGATTTGTAAATGCCTTTGTAGAAAACAAATTCTTTAGCAGGTCATAAGATGAGAAGTGAGACATTATTTTATCTTCCAAACTGTGGAATCGTTCCTTTTTATTTATTTATTTTCAAATATGGAAAATGGGCAGTTATTCCTTTTCTTCAGAGAAATGTCGATTGGAGACCGGATTTTAGAAAATGGGCTACATTTATCTATAAGTCAACTGAATCAAAACATTTACAATGTAACTGATGACATGGAAATCCATGAATTAGTTTTGATTAATATAAGATACATTGTCTCCTTGAATTTCCTTTCTCCCCAGTTGTTTTGTGTGTATTGCTTGTATGTTGACTATTTCTTTAACAAATTAAGATAGATGATAGATAGATAGATAGATAGATAGATAGATAGATAGATAGATAGATAGATAGATAGATAGATAGATAGATAGATATACATAGATAGACACAGATAGATAGAGAGAAAACGAGATCTCCCCCTTTCTTTCTTTCTTTCTTTCTTTTTCTTTCTTTCTCCAAGGGAAAGAGAGCGAGAAAAGGACTGGAAATTTCCAGTGCCTTTCAGGAAATGTGACTTGAATATTTTGGTCCCGCTTTCGATTTTAAAGAAAAACCGAGGACTTTCATTTTTCTCTCCCTTCTGTCTATTTCTAGGGAGTCAAAGTCAGCCGGAGAAGTGCATTTCAACCTGCTGAAAAAGCACATTTCGCATCTCAACAGAAGTTTAAAAAAACAAACAAACCAAAAACCCATTAAGAGACGCCCGCCCTCGTTGCGCGTGTGCTCAGACACGTGTAAAAAAGGGCGGGCCCTTCAAACACGTGGGCACGAGCTCCCCCCGAGTTTCTTTGCACCCCTTTCCCAAAGGACCCTCCGTCCCGCCCCCCTCGCTGCATCCAAGTCCTTTCTCAAGAGACACCCCCCCTCTCAAAAAAGAAGTGTTTTCCTCGTGGTTTCCCGCGTGGGCCGCCTTGCAGGGGCTGTTTCAGGCGGAAGCTCCCGTCCTTGGGACTCTTTACACGTGTACTCGATTCTTATTATTATTTTTTAATGGGGGTTGCAGAAAACCCCACGGAAACTGAGCCTTCGAATCCAAACTGGCGTGGAAGACCCCTTTTTTCCCCCATAGCCCAGAGGGGTCGCCTGGAAAGGGCTGCTTGCTTGGCAGAAACGGGGAGGGGGCGCGTTTTCCAGCGCGTGGAGCCCTCCCCTCTCGCCAGGGCGCACCCCCAAAGCCCCTTCGGGGGGGCTCGCCTCTCCCGTGTGGAGCTCGCCCCTTCCTCCCCTCCCCAATTCTTCAGCCAGCCAGGGGTGGGGGAGAGAGAGAGAGAGAGAGTGGAAAGGCGCGCGCGGTTCCTGCCGGGGGGCGTGGGTTGGGGGTCTTTCTTCCCGGGGCAGCCCCCTCCTCCCCCGCGGTCCCGCGCGAAGAGCCCCCAGCCGGCCCAAACGGGAGGCGGGGCTGCGGTCTTGCCAAGGTCCCCGGGATGGAGAGGCCGGACGCCCAAGGGAGACGCGCGCCCGGCCTCTCCATCCTTCGCCTTGAAGTCCCCTTCTCCCATCCACCCACCCCGTTGGCTTTGGCGGGGCCGCCCTCAGCTCTGCCCCCGCCGGGCTCCGGAGCCGCCACGGGGTGCGCTGTGGTGCCTGGCAGGCCGGCTTCCCCAGCAGGTGGCACCGGGAGCCCAGGCGCAGCAGCTCCGGCAGGGCCAACCCGCGAGCCATTGCGGCGCCCTGTGCGCAGCCAACAGAGCCTCGCCTCGCCAAAGCCAAAGCCGGGCCGGGCGCGCTGCTGCCCTTCTCCTCCCCCCCGAGCAAGGAAGGCAAAAGGCGAGGAGGCTCCCGCAACACCGGCCCGGGCCAAAGTTTGGGCTGGATGCCACGGCGGGGAAGGCGCCGTTGGGCAAAAGTTGCCGGCGGGGCGCGCAGCAGAAGCCCCGGGGCGCCTCCTCGGCCCGTTGCGCGCCGGGGCCGATGAGAGCCCCGCAGCCGGTTCTGCCTCGCTCGGCGGCGGCGGCGGCGGTCCCAGGTCCTGGCGGCTCCTCCCCGCGATCCTTCTGAGCCTCCTTTCTTCCTCCTTTCCTTTCTTCCTCCTCCTCCTCCTCCTCCGGCGCGCCATGGAGTTCTCGGCCAGGAAGCGCAGCAGAAAATCTCAGAGCTTCAAACTCATCCATGCAGGTGAGTCCTTGGCCGGGCCCGGAGGGAGGGGAGGGGAGGGGGGAGGAGGGGACTCTAGAGGGAGGGTTGGGGTCCCCTGATGCTGCCTCTAGGGGTCCCCTTGGCTATTCTTCCCCCAAGGGCTTGGTGGATTTGGAAAGGGCTGCGCTCCCTTCTCCGTCCCCCAAACGTTGCCCACCTTAAAGTTTCAAAGGCGGAGATATGGGGTCTCTTCCCCCCACGCGCAGAGTTTTGCAAGGGGAGATCCGCTTTTCTTTTAAGATCTACTCTCCCGGAAGGATCTCAAATCAGATCCCGGCGCCCTCCTTCCTCCTCCTCCTCTCCCACCGGGGGCATGGCACGGATTGGCATCGCCCTTCAAAGCGCCGACCCGAACCGGCGAATTAAATTTGGGGAGGTGGGCCGTTCAATGGTTGCAATTTGGCTCCGTGGCTGGGAGTTCTATTTCTATTTCCAGAAGGGAAATAGAGAGATTTGCCCAGCCTGAAACCTCATGCAAAACCTTCTGGGGTCCACTTCTTTTTTTTTTCTGCGTTGTATAACAGGTGTTCTTGTTGGGTGGAGGGGTTGAAAACTCAGTTGAATCTGACTTTCAAATATGGCTGGGGAAGGAAGGGCTGAGCCTGGAGACAAATATCTCCAGGAACTGCATGCTAAGTTCAAGGCAGGTAAATTGAGAGTTTAATGTCATGATCACAGTTCACCAGTATTGTTACTCATACTTAATAGGCCCCTGGGTTCTTTCTTGGAAATATTTCATAAGGGCAAACAGGATCTTAGCAAATGAAAAAGGGAAGGGAAAAAGAAAAAGAACATTATTGCCAGGAATCAAAAAATCGCCTGAAATGTTGGCTTTTCTAAACAAGTCTAAGGTTGTGTTTATAACACAGTTTGCTACGTTGTTGGGTGTTAGCAATCTAAGAAAATGACAGTGAAAATCTTCCCAGGAGGAAAGCAGGGATCAGTTTATTTCTGAACTCTCTGTTTCCTTTCACAACTTTTAAATGAAATGGTGTCAGTGGAAGGTAGATTTAGAAAAGCAGGTATATGTACAGGTCAACTTAGGACCCGGAATTCAACCCAAAATTTATGTGGCTGAGCGAGACATTTGTCAAGTGAGTGTTGCCTCGTTTTACGATCTTTCTTGCCACCGTTGTTAAGGGAATCATTAGAGTTAAGTTAGTCACACGGTTCTGGCTTCCCCACACCAACTTGGCTTGTCAGCAAAAGGGGATCTCGTGACCCCCCCGGGGACTCTGGGACCGTCATAAATACGAGCCAGTTGCCGAGCATCTGAATTTTGATCCTGTGACGATGGTCGTAAGTCACTTTTGGTTCAGTGAGGTCATAACTTTGAATGGTCACGAAATGAACTGTTGTAAGTCGAGGAGTGCCCTTGCAGAGAAAGTGCTGTGATTAATTACAGTATAGGGTTCCCATCAGGTAAGGCCCGAGGAATCATTTCTCCATAAGAAAACAAAATGAATGCTCAAATAAAATACTTTATGTCCGCCTAGCATTTCATCTTGCTTTTTTAAATTGTCTGCACACCGTCCAGCTATCATAATCTGGAGGGAAAATTCCTTTTGAAACTGAAACTGAATGAAGGCTTAGCAGTTGTTGTTGCTGTTTTAAAAAAAAACAAGGCTTTGAAAATGCCAGAGGTGTTCTGGGCTGCTCCTTTTTCTCCTGTTGTTTCTCTGCATCATATAATATATGCAGCTTATATGCATAATTCTGTATTTATTTTGTCATGTTTATGTAGTGCATATTGGAGCTTGGTGACACTTTGAGAGCTGAATGCAATGAAATTTCATTTTAATGTAGGCTGATTAGTATATATTCAAAGTGACAATAAAGTTATTGCTCTATTCTATTCCATTTTCTATTCTATTTTCTATTCCATTCTATATTTTCTACTCTATTCTATTTTCTATTCTGTATTCTATTCTATTCTATTTTTTATTTTCTATTCTATTCTCTATTCTATTCAACTCTGTTCTTTCGGTTCTATTCTATTCTCTATTCTGTTCTCCTATTCTATTCTATTCCCTGTTCTATTCTATTCCATATTTTCTATTCTATTCTATTTTCTATTCTATTTTCTATTCCATTCTATATTTTCTACTCTATTCTATTTTCTATTCTGTATTCTATTCTATTCTTTATTTTCTATTCTATTCTCTATTCTATTCAACTCTGTTCTTTCTGTTCTATTCTATTCTCTATTCTGTTCTCCTATTCTATTCTATTCCCTGTTCTATTCTATTCCATATTTTCTATTCTATTCTATTTTCTATTCTGTATTCTATTCTGTTCTGCTCTGTTTTCTATTTTTTTTATTTTCTATTCTATTCTGTGTTCTATTCAATTCTTTTCTTTTCTATTCTTTTTCTTCTATTCTATTCTATTCTATTCTATTCTATTCTATCCTATCCTATCCTATACTCTATTCTATTGTATTATCTATCCTATCCTATTCTCTATTCTATCGTATTGTAAATTTGCACAAACGAGCATGTATTTTCCCCACAGTTGTGCCTTCACAAGCCTTTCCTTAGCAGAAGGGCCAGGCCTTTCTCCTTGAATCATAGCCAGCGTGTCAGAGGCCATCCTTGCTTGCTGTCACTTCAACAGATACACATGGCCTTGCTTGCGGGGCCCCAAACTGTAGTATCTCTGAAAAATAAGAGGCAATGTCCTGCTCCTTTACTGACTCATAAATTATGTGGAGTGTAGCACGCAGAGCTGCAGCCTTAAATGAAACAGCCACATTGTTTTAAAAGGATTCGTGGCAGGTAAGTGAGTGCCGGAGACAGTAAATAAATAAACAGGCTCGGTTAATCTTTTGATGTGCATCCTGAACCAACCTGAATTGCTCGTTTATTTTTTATTATTATTATTTTTATTTCTGTATATGTCCATTCTTGGGAATAATCTGACGTGTCCTGACAAGGGAGGCGATTTAGGCTTGAAATATACTAAATAATAGCGTCTCCTGGCTACGTTATGCAGGTAGTCCTCCACTTATGACAAGGGTGCCCAAAAGTTCTGTTCCCAAGCTAGACGGTTGTTAAGTGGAAAGTCCCAGATCTGATTGTGGTCCTAAACCAAGGACTACCTGAAGGGGAGGAAGGCCGTTCTTTCAACCCTAAACTGAGTTTGCTCCAATTTAAGGTCCTGATTTCTCCTGCTGGCTTTGCGATTTACAAGGGGTTTCTGTGGGAATACTAAATGCCACCTAACCCCAATAAAATAAAAGCAAAGCGAGTGCTTTCCAGAAGGCAGGGCAGCTGGTCCTCAATTTACAACCACGGTGTATGTTGCTAAGCAAGAAATTTGTGAAGTGATTTCATGACTTTTCTCACCACGTGTGATGACCCACGGTGGGATACAAAACAAACACAGTCACAGAAAACAGGTGAAGCCCCTTTTATTCCTTCACTTTGCTTCCAAGCTCCGAATATCTTTGACGGAAGACAAAAACACTCCCACGCAAACAGTTACAAGAAGAAGGAAAAAAGCAACACAAACCAGGCAAGATAAGGGCTGGAGGACATCCACAGATAACACACACTCGGAAGGACGCCAAACTCAGAGAGGAACTATAAACTAGAGATATTTACATGCTTTGTTTCCAGCGTTTGCCCGTATGCCTGTCCATCCTCTTATTCAGTTGTCACAGCTGCAGCCGATGAAGAGGATCAAGGCCCTCTCCTTCCAAGTAGACCACATTGCTCCCTTCTCCTCTCCTCCCTGTGTGCCCTAGGATGGAGGGGGGATGGGCCTGGGTCCTCCTCTGATTGCCCAGCCGGCCTGTGCCCTTCCCCAGCCTCCTCTACAACCTCCGGAGCCACACGTCCACTCCTCGGCTGTTCCTCCTCTCCCTCAGAGTCAGCCTCCAACAGGGGCACGACACCACATTTCCTAAGCGAAATGCGCTGTCGTCGTAAAGCGAGCCACATGGTCATTAAGTGAATCTGACTTCCCTTCTTGACTTGGCTTGTCTGAAGGTTTTAAAGGGATTGCGTGGCCCCGGGGGACACCTGCGACCATCGTAAATATGAACCACGTGCCAAGTATTCGAACGTGAACTATGGGGATGCTGCAGCGGTCATAAGGGTGGAAAATGGCCGTAACTCCCTTTTTTCAGGGCCATTGTCACTTTGAACGGTCACTAAATGAACTGTTTGTCAGTCGAGGACTATCTGCATATTTCAGGTTGTGGATACGTCAAATGCAAATGAAAAGAGGGATGATAACAATTGTAGGCATCCTGAGTGTGACCGAGACTTAATCGTGATAAAAAGTGGTCGTAAAAAATGGGTACAGGGAGCCCTTGGCCTACCATCCAAGCCCAAGATTTCCGTTGCTAAGTGGGACACTTGCTGGGGGAGTGTTTGCCCCCCGTTTTACCCCCTTTCTTGCCACTATGGTTAAATGAATCCCTGCAGTTATTAAAATTAGTCCCTTGGTTGTTAAGTGAATCCGGCTTTGCTTGTCCGAAGGTCGCAAAAGGGAATCACGTAACCAACCCCAGGATACAGCGACCATCACAAATATGAATTGGCTGCCAAGCCTCTGAATATTGATCGTGGGACCAGGGGGAGGCTGCAACGGTCATAAGTGAAAAAAACGGTCATAAGTCGCTTTTTTCACTGCCGTCGTAACTTTAGTCACTAAATGAACCGTTGCAAGTCTAGTGAAGAGCAGGACCAGGGGAGACAGGATAACAGTCTTCCAATATTTGAGGAGGGGCTGCTACAGAGAGAAGGGGGTCAAGCTATTTTCCAAAGCACCCAAAAGCCAGACAAGGAACAATGGATGGAAACTGATCGAGGAGAGATTCATCCTGAAAATAAGGAGAAATTTTCTGACAGTGAGAACAATCAACCCATGGAACAGAAGTTGCCTTCAGAAGTTGTGGGAGCTTCATCACTTGAGACTTTCAAGAAGAGATTGGACTGACATCTGTCAGAAATGGTGCAGGATCTCCCGCTTGGGCGGGGGGTTGGACTAGATGACCTACAAGGTCCCTTCCAACTCTGGTTATCTGTTATCTGACTGTCTTTATTCCCTAAGCCAGATTCCTAGAGAAGCACAGGGATTTTGACAGGCATGAAGGATAATAAAGGATAATAAAAACAAGGCCAAATAGGCTGAAAAACAGCTTCTATCCCAAGGCAATAACTCAACTGAATTCTACTGTATAGTGCAGTGTTGGTGCGGTGTCTGGGGTTTTTGGTTCCATGTGTGGAGGGTGAAGGATGTGTCTTTGTGTTTATTTTCATAGTCATGATGTGCACTGAAGAGGGTGTTTGATTTCGTTGTACGAGGTGCAATGACAATAAAGGAAAGTAAAACTAGACTAAGAGAGAGTTTTTATCGTCTTCTCCGACCTGCTGTCCATACAACTTATCCAAAGAGAACTTGCTACCCGAGGTCCCTCCCATTTAAAAATAGTATTCTCTATTTTAAAATATAATTGTATAATTCTGTCGTGCAGTTGGACTTCCAGGAGATGCACTAGATATTTAGCAGGCCCTGCATCTTTTAAAAACGCGGAAAGTTTAAACGTAACCCCTGCAGCCAGAAACAACATTCCAAAGTAGGGGCATAAATTCTCCTTTGTCTCTAGTGCACGTTACTGTTAATTATCCCATTTAATTAACAGTAAGACGAGTAAGTTTTCCTTCAGTGGAAAGGAAGCCTTGACTTTGCCCTTCTGTGTGGAGTTTTATTGGAGATTGCTGTTAATTTCCACTGATGAGCTGGAGGCCCGTTGGCAGCCTTTCCAAAAAAAAATTTTTTTAAAAAGGCAAAGAGATTCTTTGGGACTCCCAGTGAGTTTTATTGCAAAGAGAGGTTTTGCAGATCTCCGCTGGTCTTTAATAAGCCCGGCAAACTTTTCATACGAAGAACGGTTGCAGGAATGTCTAGTCTAGTGAAGAGGAGGACCAGGGGTGACGGGAGAGCTGACTTCTCATATTTGAGGGGCTGACCCCCCAAAAAAGAGGTCAGCTTATTCTCCAAAGCACCAGAGGGCAGGACAAGAAACAATGGAGGGAAACTCATCAAGGAGAGAAGCAACCTAGAACTAAGGAGAAATTTCCTCACAGTGAGAACAATTAAATCAGTGGCACAATTTGGGTTCAGAAGTCGTGAGTGCTCCATCACTGGAGGTTCTCAAGAAGAAGTTGGACAGCCATTTATCTGGAATCATATTGGGTTTCCTGCTTGAGCAGGGGGTTGGACTAGAGGCCTCCAAGGTCCCTTCCCACTCTGTCATTCTAAGTCGTAGCTTCGTGTTCTCCAAATTGTGAGGGCAAGATCTCAAGAGTTGGCAACCGGGGTGTTAATTTACTGTGCAAATGAGCAGAGCATCCCTTGAAGCGGGTGGAAGAAATACTTAAGGTATTTCGGTTAACATGAGTTCAAAGGTTTTATTTTCATTTCTAAGGAGAACTGCCACCCTGCGTGTTTTTCTTGCATCAAATAAAATGCGCCCGTAGCTTCTGTGATACAGGTCGTCCTCGACTTACGACCACAGCTGAGCCCGAAGTTTCCGTTGCTAAGTGAGACATTTGTTAAGTAGAGTTTTGCCACATTTTAGGATCCTTCTTCCTACCGTTGTTAAGTGGATCCCTGCAGTTAAATGAGCAACACGGTCGTTAAATGAATCCGACTTCCCTATTGACTTTGACCCTGGGACATTGCAACCGTTATAAATATGAAGCGGTTGCCAAGCACCTGGATTTTCCTCACCTGATCGTGGGGATGTTGCAACAGCCATAAGTGTGAAACATGGTCATAAGTTGTCATTTTTTTCAATGCCATTGTAACTTTGAATGGTCACTAAACGAAATGTTGTAAGTCAAGAACTCCCTCCTTTTAGTTTTAATCAGAACTGCTTTGGTGTGTGTTTCTCCCCCAATTTGCACCAGGTAAAACGAAGATGCGTCGGTAACTTAATGAGACACCTATCCAGTCGTGCGCTCAACGTTCATTTAATTCCCTACCTCCCTTGCTCTGAGTTACTTCCTGTTCTGAGCCAGGCTTCGTAAATTGTAATTAATCACAAAGTTGTTTTAAAAGCAAAACCTATTTTACTGCAACGCTGGGAATTGTTTTCATTCCCAGCCAGAACTAATCTCAAACAGTTCCCCAAGATAAGCACACATCTTTCAGTTCTGTGGCATGCTGCCAAAAAACAGAAGTATCCAATTAACTATAAAAGAAACCAACCGAAGTACACAGAGCTTCAAAGATGACTTGGAACCGATCGAACGACTTTGCTTCCTGCAAAGGTTTTGTCATCTTGGCCTGACTTTTATATTTTATGGGAGGGGCCATCACCTCCCAGCCTTACTCCCGAGTGGCCCCTTTTGTTTCAGCTGGTCTCGTCTTCTGGCAGCTCTGCACACATATGCACTAGGAACAGGCTCCCTCTGTTCCTCTGCCTTGCTGCTGTCAGATTCCGAAGGCTCCAAAGTCAGCACATAACTCCCAGATGGTCCTGGCCCCGTCTCTGCATTGGATGCAGGACCCTTGTCTGACTCCTCTCCAGACTCCCGGACTGGTCCCCATTCTTCCCCACTGTCCAATTCCGCTGCCGGCGAACCACAACAGCTTCCTTACTTCTTTTATTTATTTTTAAAATTGCAGATTATCATCCGGAGGTTTACAAGATCCCAGATTACAGCAACGATGTGAACGGCAATGCCAAAGAAATACAAACACTTTATTTAGGTATGTTGTCATGGGGTTTAATTTCCAAGCATTACGTTGGGGCAGAGCGAACGACGTGTGTGTGTGTGTGTGTGTGTGTGTGTGTGTGTGAGTGACAATGTGGATCTGCACAACCAGAAACATTCGCTGCTCTTCGATAGCCAGTCCTTTCCAAAGGCTTGGCGTTATTATTATTCTTATCATTATTTGGCGGGGCAGCTCGCCGGCATATCTTTTATTAACATTTGCTTTTTAAAAAAAAAAATCGTTCAAATGTAAGATGCAAATGGTGCTAATTGTCACTCACCCGGAAAACCAACGCTGAGTGTGCATTTTGCAGCTCTTTGCTTAACCCGTATTTATTTTGCATATTTGCCGGCGTGCTTCACTTAGCAGAAGTCGGTGTAATTGAGGGCGTTACGTCTTTGACATCTGGAGAACAGGAATTCAATTTCCAAGAAGTCGCTCTTTGTTTGATTTTTTTTGCCATGGCCATCGAAGGGATTTAATGTGTTGTCTCTATGCAATCTTCCTTCCCCTGCTGCTTATTTCTCATGAAGCAGAAAAAAATTACATTCAGTCAGCCATCCCGAAAGGGGCGAAGAAAAATATTAGAAATATTATATGGGCAACCCTGGACCCATGACCGCAATTGAGCCCAAAATTCCTGTTGCTAAACAAGACAGTTGTTAAAGTGAGTTTTGTTCCATTCTACGACCTTTCTTGCCACCTTTGTTAAGTGAATCACTGTTAAGTTAATAGGAGAGGAGAGGATAGAAATATGGAATAAAATAGAACAGAAGAGAAATATGGAATAGAAGAGAAAAGTAGAGAAGAGAGAGAGTAGAGTAGAATAGAATAGAATAGAACAGAACAGAACAGAACAGAACAGAACAGAATAGAATAGAATAGAATAGAATAGAATAGAAAAGGTGGAATGAAATGGAATAGAAACAGAATAGGATAGGGTAGAATAGAGTAGAATAGATGTTGGAATGAAGAATAGAATAGAATAGAATAGAATAGAATAGAATAGAATAGAATAGAAAATTTGGAATGAAATGGAATAGAAAACAGAATAGAATAGAACAGAATAGAATAGGAATAGAATAAAATAGAATAGAATAACAGAGTTGGAAGGGACCTTTATTCACTTAGCGACATAAATTTTGGGCTCAATTGTAGTCATAAGTCGACAACTACCTGTAAATACTATTTTGCAATGGTTTTTAACTTAGGATTCAGAGTCTTTTTTTTTTAAAGGTTCTTGCGGGAAAATCATTAGGTGGTTCTGGTGTACAAATTGTGTGAGATCTGTGCAATTAACAGTGAAAAGGTTTTGGGTTTCGCAAAATACAACGCTAGGCAGTGAGCAGCCCTTAGTGGGCATTTTATTTCAAGAACTGCTGAAAAATGTACGGTTATTGCGGGTATAAAATGGGAGCCAGGTGTGCTGCAGCACAGGTATTTTGTGTTTTACAACATTTATGTCTTAATGCATTGGACTTTGCCAGGCCATAATTTCGTTTTCTCCTGCAGGGAAGCTGTGTATAAAACAAACCAGGGCTGGATAAAACAACTCTTGCTTAACAGATAATCAGAGTTGGAAGGGACCTTGTAGGTCATCTAGTCCAAGCGGGAGACCCCACACCATTTCTGACAGATGTCAGTCCAATCTCTTCTTGAAAGTCTCAAATGATGGCACTCCCATAATTTCTGAAGGCAACTTCTGTTCCATCGGTTGATTGTTCTCACTGTCAGAAAATTCCTCCTTATTTCCAGGTTGAATCTCTCCTTGTTCAGTTTCCATCCATTGTTCCTTGTCTGGCCTTCGGGTGCCTTGGAGAATAGCTTGATCCCTTCCTCCTCTCTGGGGCAGCCCCTCAAATATTGGAAGACTGCTCTCATGTCTCCCCTGGTCCTTCTCTTCCCTAGACTAGCCAGGCCCAGTTCCTGCAACCGTTCTTCATATGTTTTAGCCTCCAACCATCCCCTAATCCTCCTGGTTGCTCTTCTCTGCACTCTTTCTTAGAGTCTTAACCTCTTTTTTATAGTCTGGTTACCAAAACGATGCAAGACTCTAGGTGTGGTCTTACTAAGTCTTTTCTAGAGTGGTATTAGTACTTCCCTTGATCTTGATTGTATCCTTCTGTTAATGCAAGAGGATTGCATTGGCTTTTTCGGCTGCTGCTGCACACTGCTGGCTCATATCTAGCTGGTTGTCCACTAAGACTCCAAGATCCCTCTCACAGTTTCTGCTATTGAGCCTGGTTTCACCCAGTCTATATGTGTACTTTGGGTTTTTCTTGTCTAAGTGACTTTTGTCTGCACTGAATTTCATTTTGTTAGATACGACCCAGGGTTCGAGTCTGTCGATATCCATCTGGATCTTGAGCCAATTTCCTTTGTGTCGATTCAGAAACCAGCCCTGTTAAATCCGCCAGCGATTCGCTCGTAATGACGGATAGGAGGAGGCAGCCTCAAAGTACACGGTGACATTGTTAGCTGTCATCAGGAAAAGAAAAAGTTAGATCTCTAGAGTGTGCATACTGCGGTTGTCTACTCAAAGACAGGTAGTTCTCGACTCAGTTCGTTTAGTGACCATTTGAAGTTACGACGGCACTGGGGAAAAATGACTTAGGACCGTGGTTCACACTTACGACCGTTGCAGCTTTCCCATGGTCAAATTTGGACGCTTGGCCATTGACTCCTATTTACGACGGTCACCATGTCCTGGGGTCATGTGATCCCCTTTTGCAACCTTCTGACAAGCAAAGTCCACGGGGAAGCCGGATTCACTTAATGACCGGATTATTAGCAACTGCACCAATTCACTTAACAATGGTGGCCAGAAAGGTCGTAAAACGTAAAACAAAACTCACTTAACCGCTGTCTCGCTTGGCAACCTAAATTTTGGCCTCAGTACAGCCCAACCTTTCTAGTGATCTTCTAACTTCGAAAAGTCACTAAACGGATGGTTGGGATTTCAATAGATCTTAAGCACGAATAGTTTGTGGATGAAGGCGAATCTAGGGGTCCCAGGATAATTAATTTAATTCCACTAAAATGCTTCTGGACCGACTGATGTTCCACAGCACTGAAATTGCTGCTCTTTAAAGAGATATTTTCTCCTCCTCTTCACTTCTTCCACATTAATCACTGGTGCAAGAACAACCAAGTTTCAATCATCGTCTGGAACAAACCAACTTTGTTTTGCTGGATCCGACCTGGGTTGGACTTCGGGACCGGAGTTTTGGTCTTCCGAGCTTTCGGACTTGTGCCAGAGCCCATCCTCAGGGATCTTCTCTCTAGTGGAGTGTGCGTGCGCTTCAGGCTATTCTACGAGTGGCCTTTATGTGGTGCCTGGTTGTGTGTGGCTTTTTAGTTGTGGATTGGGGTGTGGATGGCTGCCCATCCCCCACCTCCTAAGTACTTGATAAACTGGTAGTAAATCAGCCCTGATGTTGATTGATAAGAGGCATGTTCCCCAGGTTTCAATTACTTCCCTGGCTGTTTTTGTCCCTGATCATCCGACAATCTTAGTAGCTGCAAAATTGAATGTATGTCCTTGTTCACTGCCATAGGAGGCTACCAATGAGTTCCGGCAGTTGTGGGATTCAAATGTTTTTTACTACCGGTTCTTGTGGGTGTGGCTTGGTGGGCGTGGCAGGGGAAGGAGATACTGCAAAATCCACCTTCCCTCCCCACCCCACTAACCTGCTTTCCAGCTCCGTTCTCCTGGGCAGGGCAACCAAAGGAGACCCAGCCGACCAGCTGGGACTCGATGGGAGGCAGAGATTAGAGGGGGGTTGGCGGGGCCAGTCAGAGGCGGGATTTGCTGGTTCTCCAAACTACTCCACATTTCCGCTACCGGTTCTCCAGAACTGGTCAGAACCGGCTGAATCCCACCTCTGTGTTCGGGTCTCCTCATCTGACCACTCCCTTGTGTCCTTGCAATCTGGTACGATCACAGTGGCAACCCTTGTTGCTCAGGAAGCAAGTTGTGTCCTTCTAATAATGGCCTGATCTGTTGGAACATGGAACTAAGCTGGCTTGGAGAAGCCACCCGTCTTCTAAGTAGTCGGGAAGGCTTCCTGACTGTTTACATGGTTTTGAATCCTTCCCTGCTCTGCCAAGGACATGAGAAGAGGGCGGGGGGGAGGCTGGCTGGACGCTTGAAAATACCTTTGGCATTTTTTCCCCAAGCATGAGTCTTTTTTCTTAAGAATCGGAGTTGACTCAACTTGCCCTCAGAAGTTGTGGGAGTGCCATCACTTGAGGCTTTCCAAGAAGAGATTGGACTGCCATTTGTCAGAAATGGTGTAGGGTCTTCCGTTTGGGTGGGGGGGTTGGACTAGATGACCTATAAGGTCCCTTCCAACTCTGAGTATCAGTTATCTGACTCAAAAGCTTTTGGGGCACTTCAGCTGGACTGGAGAACCGTTTGACCCTCCTCTTCTTCGCCTTTGGGAAAGTGGTTTGAAAACCACCTACCACAGTGAATCTGCAAAATTATTAATTCTGTTTCCACCTTGATTTTCTCCTGCCTCCTTTTTAATGCGACGCCTGTTTTTCTTTGTGTTTTTTTAAAATAATTTTTATTAAAGTTTTACAATTTTTTTTAAAAAAAACACAAATCGTGTTTATAATTTTTACAATTTGTTGTAACACCAGTTTTCCCCATCTTCCCTTATTCATATCTACATATCTACATTATTTATATTTATCTTACACTTTATTTGTTATTCCTGCTCTCTATCCAAACATACAATTTCTCCCAGACTGTATAAAATTATTTTTTTCTTTCTCTTGTAACTCCATTGTAAGCATATTCATTTCCGCACAGTCCATAATTTTTTTAATCAACGTAGTATCCGTGGGATTATCCTACAATTTCCAATTTTGAGCGTAGGCTAATCTCGCTGCTGTCAGAATGTGTATTATAAGATATTCAATTTTCTTTTTTATATTCGCCTCTAATTATTTCTAGTAAGAACATTTCCGGTTTAAGTGCTATTTTTTTTCATTTGTTATTTCTTGTAGCCAGATTCTAATTTTATTCCAACATTTTCTACCCTTGGGGCACAGCCACCACCTATGAAAGTTTTTCTTTCTAAAGTATGGTGACACTTTTTCACGACAGCCTAAACGGGGCCCAGTGTGACGGCTTGAGTCAACCTTCCCTTTTCTCTTGGACTGCTGTGATTTCCACTCTTCGCTTCCTAATTCTTTGGAAACGGTTCTCGGGCGTTTAAACTTACAAGGGATTCAGCCGTCCGTAAAAGTACCGTTTGCTTTTATAAACCCTTAACGGGATGTTCTATTTGTTACATTTTTTTGTCCTGCCTTCATTGCAGGCAATCCTTGACTTACAACAGTTCATTTAGTGACCGGTGGAAGTGACAACGGCACTGGGAAAAAAGGAACTTAAGATCATTTTTCACACTTATAACCGTTGCAGCATCTCCATGGTCACAAGATCATGGCAACTGACTCATATTTATGACAGGGGTCATGCGGTCGCTTTTGCTTCCCTCTGACAAGCCAAGTCAATGAGGAACTGAGGTTCCCTTGGCAACCATGGCAAGAAAGCTGGTAAAACCCACCACAACTGTCTTGCTTAGCGATGGGAGCTCAGTTGCGTTTGTACGTCGAGGGCTGCCGGCATAGTCCATGGCTACCCAAATCATTGGATGAGTAGCTTTTGCAATGCGTCGATAGGCCGCTCTTAATTGATTATTCCACTGGGGTTGCTAAGACTATAAATCTGGCAATAAATACATCGGAATAAGCCAAGCAAATAGAAGTGCACCATTCAGGTTTAAAGCTGCTATTTCCAAAATTGTAAGACTTCCCAGCGTGCATTTGCTAGAACAGAATAACAGAGTTGAAAGGGACCTTGGAGGTCTTCTAGTCCAACCCCCTGATCAAGCAGGAAACTCTATATCATTCCAAACAAATGGTTGTCCAATATTTTCTTGAAAACCTCCAGTGATGGAGCAGCCACAACTTCTGGAGGGAAGCTGTTCCACTGGTTAATTGTCCTCCCTGTTAGGACGTTCCTCCTTAATTCCAGGTTGCTTCTCTCCTTGGTTAGTTTCCATCCTTAGTATCCATCCATTGCTTCTTGTCCTGCCTTCAGGGGCTTTGGAGAACGCTTGTCTTCATTGGGGCAGCCCCTCAAATATTGGAAGGCTGCTATCATGTCACACCATCACCTGGACATCCAATGAGGAAACTACTGCGATGCTCCCATAGAAGTTTTACTCATCATTTACATTGTCTGTGTGAATATATATTTACTTCGATCATGTTCTCACCATGCCTCGCTCCTAGTCCTTCTGCTCGAGCAGGAGATGTTATTCTGTGGGCCTGGCGATGGCTGGTTTTTTCAGAGGGAAAAGAGGAACGCCGCAGTCTAAGTGCCAAGGCAACATAAATGAAAACGAAAGAGGAAGTCGATACATCCTTCTGGTGTTTTTTCTACACGGCTTAGCAATTCCGGCGAATTCTCCGTCATCTTCGCTCTTCAGGCTGAGCGAGGCAAATATTTGCTTTTGTGCTGACACTTAGACAACTGATGGGTTGCTGTTTTTTTTTTTTTTCCAGTGCAGCTGAGCTGTTTGCATTCGGGTTGTCTAATCTGGGAATGGCTTTTAATCCAGGGAGCAGTTTTGAGGGGCAAAAAAAAAAGAAAGACGGGATTTTGAATTTTCCAACTGGGAGCTATGGGAGAGGGGGAAAAAAAAAACACCACCAGATTCTCCCAGTGTGTCTCTTGGGGGGTCCAGGATGGGGCTGAATCCCCCTTTCTAAGTCCTTTCCTGGTCACAGAAGAGAAGAGAAGAGAATAGCAGAGAGTTGGGAGGGACCTTGGAGGTCTTCTAGTCCAACCCCCTGCCTAGGCAGGAAACCCTCCACCACTTCAGACAAAGGGTTGTTCAATTTCTTCTTAAAAGATCATCCTCAAAGATCCATCTCATCCTGGGAATGCGACCGCCCTAAAGGCGAGTCAGTTGCCAAACGTCTGAATTTGGATCACGTGACCAAGAGGGGCTGCTGCAATGGTCGTAAGTGTGAAAAACGGTCCAGGGTTGCATTTTTCAGGGATCTTGTAACTTTGGTCACTAAACGAAATGTGGTAAGTCGAACAGCCTGTACTTGGATGGGCATGAACTTGATGACTGGGTCACGTGCCAATTCCAAGCATACACACACACACACACCCTTCTCCAAAAATACTCTTGCCATTTTGAATTTAAAAGCTCCACCGCCAGGAGGTGAGGTCAATCTCTCTCTCTCTCTATCTATCTATCTATCTATCTATCTATCTATCTATCTATCTATCTCTATCTCTATCTCTATCTCTATCTCTATCTTTCTATCTATCTAATATCTCTCTAATCTAATCTCTCTATCTATCTCCCTATTTATCTATATCTATCTATCTATCTATCTATCTATCTATCTATCTAATCTCTTTATCTCTATTTATCTCTCTCTCTCTATCTCTTTCTCTCTCTCTATCTATCTAATCTCTCTCTCTCTATTTAATCTCTCTCTCTCTCTATCTTCTAATCTCTCTCTCTCTCTCCCTATTTATCTCTCTCTCTGTCTATCTAATCTCTTTATCTCTATCTATCTATCTATCTATCTAATGTCTCTATCTATCTCTATATATATCTCTCTATATATATACTGAAGGCAAAAGTAATCAGGTCAGGAGGAAAAAAATTTGTTCCTGCCCTGATTTTTTTTAAAAAGCGGGGAGGGGATTCGTTTGGATAACAGGAGCCTTTTACTTTTGCTCTCCTTGCTTGTATCTTCGCAAAATATTTAAGGACGTCCTCGACTTAACCAGGAGTTCACTTAGGGACCATTCAAAGTTGCAACGCCACTGAAAAAAGTAACTTAGGGCCGATTTTCACACTTACGACCATAGCAGCTGTCCCCGTGGTCATGGGATCCAAATTCAGACGTTGGGCAACTGACTCATATTTACGATGATTTATTGCGTCCCTGGGGGGTCACGTGATCCCCTTTTGCGACCTTCTGGCATGCAAAGTCAAAGGGGAAGCCAGATTCACTTAACGACTGGGTTACTAATTTAACAACAGCAGTGATTCACTTAACAAACATGGCAAGAAAAGTGGTTAAATGGGGCAAAACTCACTTAGGGACACAAATTTTGGGCTCCCTTGTGGTCTGACCTGTATTTGGGTCCAGACTAAAAAAAAAATGGTATTAAAATAGTCCATCGGATTGAGGAGGTGTCATTTTATGGACGATGCTTTTCACCCAGGAGAGATTTTGGCGGAGGAAATCCATCTTGTACGACGGCGGCTGGATTTCAATATCCATTTCCGCTCATGCTTAAAATGCTTGATGGTTTCTTGCCGTGACTTTGCTTCCCGCTAATGAAATGTATTTCCGTGCCCCAGCAGGCAAAACAGCAAACCCTCGGCTGCAAACATGCAGAGACGCAGAATGAAATAAGTATGATCATAAATAAAATTAATACTTAAATGAGACCGGGGACGTAATTGTTTTTAAATGGGCCATTTTGTAGCTGGCCTTTTTTCCCCCCCTCCTTTTCT
Organism: Notechis scutatus; assembly: GCF_049901735.1. NCBI lineage: Eukaryota > Metazoa > Chordata > Lepidosauria > Squamata > Elapidae > Notechis > Notechis scutatus. The sequence continues at coordinate 4,094,897 of NC_142014.1, forward strand.
TTTTGCATTCATGCATCGAAGGCCTTGGATGGATGCTGCGTTCTGGGCATTAAATAAAATGTGGTTTTCTTTTAAATTTGCTACCTATCCAGTTACCGCTGAGTCTTCTGCAAAACAATACCCATATTTTCTTAATTTTAACTAAAAATACAAGCACAGAGAGATCTTTGTCAGTTCTTGCAACAAGAAGGGGGTTTGTCTCTTTCAAGAAAGGAATCTGGTTTTCTTGACAGCTGGAAATACGGCAGAGAATAAATTGCAGGGAAGGGTCTTCAAATTTGCATCCCGAGAGTCCTTGACTTAACAACCGTCATTCAGCCCAGAATTACGATCGTAAATTGCGCTCATTGTGAAGCGGCTCGTCACATGACTGATCCAATTTTAAGACCGTCGTTAAGTGAAGCCCTTTTCTACAAGGGGTGCTGTTGTGGTTTGCCGGCAGCCAGTGCAGCGGAGTCGGACAATGGGGAAGAAAGGGGATCAATCCAGGTGTCTGGAGAGGACTCCGACGAGGGTCCTGCGTCCGATGCAGGGATGGGGCCAGGACCACCTGGGAGTGGGGTGCTGCCTTCGGAGTCTGGCAGCAGCGAGGCAGAGGAACAAGGGGAGCCTGTTCCCAGTGCGCCTGTGCACAGAGCTGCTAGAAGGCAAGAGCAGCTGAGACAAAAGGGGCAACTCAGGAGTAAGGCTTGGAGGTGATGGCCCCTCCCATAAGGTATAAAAGTCAGGCCAAGATGACGAAACCTTTGCAGGAAGCAATGTTGTTCAATCGGTTCAGAGTCATCGTTGAAGCTCTTTGTACTTCGGTTGGTTTTTCTCCTAGTTTATTTGACACTTCTGTTATTGGCAGCACTTCACAGGAAAGAAAGGTGGGTGCTTATCTCAAGGGACTGTTTGAGATTCATTCCCGGCTGGGAATGAAAAGAATTCCCAGCGTTGCAATAAAACAAGACTTGTTTTTAAAATAAGCGTGTGCGTAATTACGGTCTTGGTCAGAACAGGTGCTTTTTGACAGAAAGCAGGAATAAACACCCACCTTGGTGTAAACGACTTGACCAATTGACCGCCAGATGCTGCATACTGATGTAAATGTGGGCCAATGACTGAGGACGCAAAATGTGACCGTGGGGAATCGGCCGTCAGAATTTCTAATCTGGGTCATAATAAGTAACTTTTTTTGGCGGGGGGTCTTTTGCAATTTCAAATGGTCACTAATGGGGACTGGTCATAAGTCGAGGACATTTTTACCGGTGTGTACAGTGACGTACAGGTAATTCTCGTGCTAACAACAGTTCGTTTAATGACTGTTAGAAGTTATAATGGCACTGAAAAAATGACTTACGGCCATTATTCACACTTATGACCTTTGTAGCAACTGGCAGGTATTTATGATGGCTTTGTGTCCCGGAGGGGTCACGTGATCCACTTTTGCGACCGTCTGACAAGCAGAATCGACAGGGAAGCTGGATTCACTTCACAGCCATGTTGTTGCTAACTTACCAACTGCAAGGTTTCATTTAGCAGTTGTGGCAAGCAAAGTCTTAAAATGGGGCAAAACTCTGCCCGTTTTAACAATTGTCTCACTTAGCGACAAAGGTCGGGCTCAGTTGTGGTCATAAGTCAAGGACCAGCTGAATAGGCAGGCTACCTGGGAAATGTCTTTCGCTCTCTAGATCGGGATGGCTTCCTAGCCCACGTTCGCTTCTACCAATGGTCCTCGGTCCCCCTTTTTTCCGGGCCGTAGTAACTTCGGACAGTCACTAAGTGAATTTCTTTCTTTCTTTTTTTTTTGCATGAAGTTTTTCATTTGATAACATATAAAAATTTCATTTTTGGTTAAACAGCGTGTTGTCTGGGTACAAATAGTTTTAGTAAATAGTCATCAATATTCATTACATTGATATTCATTCTATCATCATCATCATCATCATCATCATCAGACTTTTCATTGTTCTTTTTCTTATATCTCCATGTTTCTAACTTCTGTTTTTGTTAGCTAACCATTGATCAAATAGGTCCCAAGTCAAAATAGCGAACTGTTGTAAGTCAAGGACTGCCTGTAGAGCAGTGGTGGGATTCAATTTTTTTTTTACTACCGGTTCTATGGGCGTGGCTTGGTGGGTGTGGCAGGGGAAGGATATACTGCAAAATCCCCCTTCCCTCCCCACCCCACTAACCTGCTTTCCAGCTCCATATTCCTCTGCAGGGCAACCAAAGAAGACCCAGCCAATCAGCTGGGACTCAATGGGAGGCGGAGAAGAGATGGGGGCGGGGACAGTCAGAGGCGGGAGTTATGCTGGTTCTCTGAACTACTCAACATTTCCACTACCGCTTCTCCAAAACCGGTCAGAACCGGCTGAACACCCCATCTGCTGTAGAGCAATGTTATTGTATTCCCCCATTTACAGTCGTGTTTTTTGTTCGATTCTAGGTGATGAAAGCCCGGAGATTAAAAAACAGATTACGGGGATGAGGAGATTGCTGAACGACAGCGTGGGACGGATCTACCAGCGAGTTGGGAAAGAAGGGGAAAAGTTGAAGGAAGAAGTCCAGGATTTGGACCTGGCCTGGACTCCGCGGCTGAACCCTCCTGCGGACACCCCTGGCCACCTCCAGCCATTGCAGAGCAGCTCCTGGAACGAATTGTCTCCCCAGACCGGACACTATTCAGGGCAGTACGGCACCCGCTCCAAAACCTCTTTCCAGAACCAGGCCAGAACCCTGGGGACAAACGGTACGAGATATAGATTTAAGTTTTTCTACCTGTATGTTCTGACCTTATTAGCGAGCATAACACACAACCTTAGTCCCAGCAAAGCCTCTTTTATTTCCGCAGCTGTGAATCACGTTCATTCACAGCCTGCAAGGCTTGGCAAACAGTCTTTCAGGGGGATGTTGATAAACACCCATCTTATCACACTTGGAATGCGGCCAGAGAACTAATTGTCCGACGCAGGGCAAGGCCAAACTTGGCACAGAGTCAAACAGAACTTTTCAGAGCTTGAACCGACCAGACGAATTAATTGCTTCCTGCATAAGCTCACATCCCCTTCGCTCCTCTTTTGTGTCTTTATGGGAGGGCCAATCATCTCTGAGGTGTGGCCTTACTCCTCAGTCGACCCTGTTTTCTCAATGGCTCTTGTCTTCTGGTAGCCCTCCAGAAGCTCCCTCACATCAGCTGCTGGCCGGCCACAACACTGTAAACTACGATTGATCAGAGTTTCATTATGTCGAGTTCCTGGGTCACAAAGGAAGACAAAATCCTTTGCTCCGGGGTTGGTCATGTGAAAACTCCCAAGCTTTTTTTTTTTTTTTTCCGTTACATGACTGGTAGTCCTCAGCTTGTGACCACAGTGGAGCCCAAATTTCTGTGGCTAAGCGAGGGATTCAAGCCACTCGCCCACCCCGTTTTACGGCTTCACTCGCCACGGTTGTGAAGCGAATCACTCCAGTTGATAAGTTAGTCACCTGGTCGTTAAGTGAATCCAGCTTCCTCGCCGACTTTGCTCATCGGGAGGTCGCAAGAGGGGGTCACGTGACCCTGGGATGAGTCATAAGTATGAATCAATTGTCCAGCAATCTAAATTTTGATCATGTGACCGTGGGGATGCTGCGACGATCATAAGTGTGAAAAATGATTCTCAATTAATAAAAATCAACGTCAAAAAAATATATTAAAAATTAGGGTACTCCTGTAGTTGACTTGTTGACTGGGAGTGGTGTGGTGGCCTAGAGGTGGCGCTCTCCCCTCACAATCATGAGTCTGTGAGTTCGATCCTAGGTAGAGGCAGATGTTTCTCTCTCTGGACACGATGAGAATAGATCTGCTGAACAAAACTCCGCACTGGTGACAGGAAAGGCATCCGGCTAGTAAAAATTGTGCTAGCTCCATTCAGTTGCCCAGATAGACTCCACCCCGCAAGGAATTATGGGGTTGTTAAAAGAAGATGGTGATGGGTGACTTGTTGACTGAAACAACCTATGAGGATCAAAGATAGAGGGCATATTATGGGATGCTCCAGGGGGGGAGGTTGCATGAACCTCATCATGGTGCATTGAAAAGCTGGAGATGAGAGCTCTGAGGACACTAGTGGTCCTTCTCTGGAGATTAAAAAGTTTTTCCAACTTTGCCAAGTCACAGCTGCCACTTTGAACTTCACAATCTCCATCCTGGCAGGCGCCACTGGAAGGGCCATAAGGGCAAGACGGAGTCCAGTTTATATTGGTTTCTCTTTATTAGTTCTCTTTCTCTTCTTGAATTAAAGATCTAATTGCATGTATCAGTGCCTTTTTAAAAAAAAAAACCAATATACAGGTGAACCTCAATGTACGGCCACGATCGGGACCAACGTTGATGTTGCTAAGTGAGTTTTGCCCCATTTTACGACTTTTCTGGCCAGAGTCGTTTAATGAATCACTGCCGTTCAGTTTGTAATATGGTCATTAAGTGAATCATCGAAGTTGTTAAATTAGTCACAAGGTTGTTAAGTGAATCTGGGATCCCGTGACCCCAGGGACACTGCGACCATCCTAACTACGAGTCAGCTCTCCGCCGCCTGAATTTGGATCCCGTGACCCTGAGGGAATGGCTGCAACGGTCACAAGTGTGAAAAATTGTCCTTTTTTTCCAGTGCCATTGTAACTTTGAACGGTCACTAAACGAGCTATTGTTAAGTCAAGGACTTCCTGCATTCCTTTCATTGTCCTAAAATAAATGATAAACTGGATACCCCACAACGTGAAGTGGATCTAAGGCTCTAATCTTCTTCCAGAGAAAGATTATTATTATTATTATTATTATTATTATTATTATTATTATTATTATTATTATTATTATTATTATTTAAAGTTGATAAATATGGATGATGTTAACCAAGTCCTGCTTTTGACTTAAAATATCAGCAGTTTTCTTTCTTTATTTCCCACCCACCCCCCGTTTATTGTACATAAAGGAGATTTGCATTCTTACCGATGCTAATGGCGATGATAATGTAATTCTCCCGCGTCCCACTGGGACAAACGAACGTTTCATTTATTACTATTTTTTCTCTCTTTGAGGGTGTTTGGACCTGCACACCCTCATTAGAAATGCATTATATTTGTCGCAGGGAAAAAAAGATGACAAAAATAATTAATTTCAGCCTATTTGGCTTTGCGCAAACGTGGCCACCGTCCCCATCAGAATATTAAGGAGCAGGAAGAATCAGTACGGATAATTGGGGGTTACTTACAATCCTAAAGGAGGCCGTGAATCGCCATTGGTCAGCTAAGGGGTCCTAAAAAAATGTTGTGTAACTGCAGCTGTTGCGAACGTGGTTAAGCAGGAACCGCGCAGTCCTTAGGGGAGGACCTCACAGCAAGACCACTTAGTCTTATGCAGGGAGTCCTCCACGTACGGCCACGATGGAGCCCAGAATATCCGTTTCAAAGTGAGTTTTGTCCCATGTTACAAATCCTCTCGCTGCGTTCGTTGAAGCGAGTCGCTGCAGTGGATAAGCTAGTAAGACCGTTGTTAAGCAAATCAGGCTTCCTCTCTCTTGACTGATTACACATCATCAGAGTTGGAAGGGACCTTATGAGTCATCTAGTCCAACCCCCCGGCCCGAACTTATCAGAGGGTCGCAAAAAAGGGATTACATGGCCCCAGGACGCCGCAGCCGTCATAAATATGAATCGGTTGCCAAGCATCTCATTTGGATCGCAACAGTCGTAAGCGTGAAAAAAAGGTCCTCAGTCCCTTTTTCCAGTGGCGTTGTGCCTTCGAACGGTCGCTAAATGAACCCTGCTTAAGTCAAGGACCACCTGTATTGCGTAGTACTCTCAGAGGAGCCAGGGCCGCTGCGACTTCCGTTGGGGTCCCACAACGCGAAGGCAGCCTGCTTTGGCCAGAGTTGCCGTTTTTTGTGGTCTCCTCTGCGCACGTTTACACAACGCAAAGAGGAAGGCCATCAGCCCAGGCCTCTCACCCAGATTTGGTTTCAGGGTTTTCGGCTTGCCGGCTGCAAGTAGCGACCGTTTCCCAGGAAGAAGCCCAGCGTGGAGGCGATGCGTAGGGGAACGGGGGCGCTAATGGTGTGGATTTCTTTGTTTTTCCCCAGGAGAAATCCCGGTGGCCAACGCCGCCTCCTCCTCTTCCGGATCGAACTGTTGCACCTGCAATTGTCAGCCAGCTCTGCAGGCCATTCTTCAGGAGCTGAAAACTATGAGGAAGATCATGCAGATCCAAGCCGGTAGGACAATCGGTCTTTCGAACCCCCCACACACACAAACTGTGTGGGATACTCTCTCTCTCTCTCTCTCTCTCTCTCTCTCTCTCTCTCTCTCTCTCTCTCTCATTTTACAGGGTTGGCCTCAAAGAAAACATCTATGGAGATTGTCCCAAAGTTGCTTCCCCCCACACAAAGAGGCAACTGGACTTTCTGGCTTATTCTTTGAAGGCATTTCACTTCTTATCTGAGAAGCTTCTTCCATTCTGAGTTTATCTGAACTGAACGGAGAAACCGAAGAAGCTTCTGGGACAAGAAGCAAAATGTCTTCAAGGAAAAACCAAGAAAGTCCAGCTATTTTTTGGAAAGACATCTTTCAGGTCAGGGTTGTCCCAGGGTTGCTTTCCCAAAAGTCAAGTGGACTTTCTTGATTTTCTTTGAAGATGTTTTGCTCCTCGTCCAAGAACCATCCGGTCAGAGCTGAAGAAGCTTCTTGGATGGGAAGGGAAACGTCTTCAGAGAAAAACAAGACCATCCAGTCTTGGAAAAAAAGCACCTTTGGATGATGGGGAATCTCCATAAACACACAACTTCATGACTTTGCTTAATAATTAATTATGGAGATTCTCTGTCATCCCGTTGTCCCAAAGGTGCTTTTCCAAAAGTCAGCTGGACTTTCTTGGGTTTTTTTCCTTGAAGAGGTTTCGCTTCTCATCCAAGAAACTTAATTCACTTCTGATTTGAACTGAACTGAAGAACTGAGGAAGCTTCTGGGGCAAGAAGCGAAACTTCTTCAAGGAAAAACAGGGTAGGGGGGAAGCACCTTTGGGGTCTCAAAGAAAACTTTTACTAAAGAAAAGTAAGGGTGGGATTTTTTTTATTTTTGCTTTTTATTGTCCAAGTATGTTTATCAGTGGCAGTCCTTGAATTGTGACCACAAATTCTGACTGTTCATCAGTTTTGCTTGCCTTCAGTTCCACAGAAGACATGTTGGTTTCCTTAGATCACTTGGAAGGCACGTAGAGTTCAACTCCCGGGATTTCCCCAGCCAGGAGCTGAAGTCCACAGGTCTTAAAAGTTGCCAAGGTTGCACCAGGTTCATCCCAAGTCACAAAGCAGCTCAGCACAATTTGACTTGGTGTCCGACTTCTGGCTGGGGAATTCTGGGAGTTGAAGTCCGCCGATCTTAGAACCGGCATGGGTTGAAAAAAACATTGCTTTAGACCAGTGGTCCCCAACCACCGGGCCGCGGACCGGGACCGGTCCGTGGATCATTTTGTACCGGGCCGCCGGTTTGCTTGGGCGCCGCCATCTTGTTTCGACGGCGCTTGAGAAAGTGCTTCCGGGTGAGCTTGTCGGTCGTCAGTTGTTGGAAAGCAGCATTTGGGTGCTGAAGGAATCCTCGCGCCTTAGTTTCGTCAAAGAGGGGGGGCGGCTTCAAACGAAGAGCCGTCCCGATGGCGGTGGAGTCTCGCGTTACTCAGGAGGAGATTAAGAAAGAGCCCGAAAAGCACAAAAAAGGTACAAAGGAGGAGTTGAAGGTGGCGGGGAGAAGCGGGGGACGGCTGGCTGGCCGGTCGCTCAGCTCACCTTGCCTTGGTCGTGCGTGCTGGTGCCGGTACCGGTCCGTGGATCATTTTGTGATGCCGGTACCGGTCCGTGGTACAAAAAAGGTTGGGGGCCACTGCTTTAGACGATCTTTCGCCATCTTTACGCACGGAGATGCTTGCAGCCGTCACGGCCTGTATCTCCCCATCCTTCTTTCCTTCCGGGACTCCGTGGGACTCCATTGGGTGGAGGCGAGTTTTGAGGGATTCTGGCGATACAGAGGTGGGGAGCAAAGGTTTGTCATTGCGTCAAGGAAAAACCTTGCAAGCTTCTGACCTCTTTTTCTTTCTTTGCTTCTCTCAGCAGCTGCCCAGGACCGACCTCAGCCCCTGGTTCCTCTGGCTACCTTGCCGAAATCCACAGTCTCAAGGAAGAGGAATAAAAAGAAAAAAGCGACCCCAAAGACTGTCAAGCCCCTTGCTGTGAAACAGGAACCTGGCCCCGGCGAGAACAGCAGGAAGTTACCCGCGAATTTGGACCGGTTGAGCGTGGAAGCGGCCGAGGCCTCCGTGAAAACGGAGCCGCTGGTTTCAGGATTCGGCATCGTGCTCGAATCCTCGTCTTCAGATGTAAGTGGACGAGAGGCAGTCAGTGGCAGGCAGACCTTGGCTTACGACGGTCCGTTCAAAGCTACAACGGCACTGAAAAAAAAGGGACTTGACAGCCATTTTCCGCACTTAACGACCGTAGGAGCATCCCCGTGCTCCTGCGATCAAAGTCCAGGCACTTGGCAATTGATTCGTCTTTATGACAGTTGCGGTATCTGGGGGTCATGTGATTCCCCCCCCCTTCGGTGACCTTCTGATGAGCAAATGTCAAGGGAGAAACCAGGTTTCACTTAACATCTGCGTTACCAATTTAATAACTGCCATGATGCACTTAGCAACGGTGGCAAGAAAGGTCGTAAAATGGGGTAAACTCACTTGACAAATGTTTCACTTAGGAAGTTTGGGCTTAATTGTGGTCGTAAGTCAAGGACTACCGGTACTGAAAACCTTCCATTGGTGATATAATAATAATAATAATAATAATAATAATAATAATAATAATAATAATAATAATCTTCTTCTTCCTCCTCCTCCTCTTCTTCTTCCTCCTCCTCCTCCTCCTCTTCTTCTTCTTCTTCCTCTTCTTCCTCTTACTCTTCTTCCTCGTCCTCTTCTTCTTCCTCTTCTTCTTCTTCTTCCTCTTCCTCTTCTTCCTCGTCCTCTTCTTCTTCTCCTTCTCCTTCTCTTTCTTCTTCTCCTCTTCTCTCCTCCTCCTCCTCCTCCTCCTCCTCTTCTTCTTCTTCTTCTTTCTTCTTCTTCTCCTCCTCCTCCTCCTCCTCCTCCTCCTCCTCCTCCTCCTCCTCCTCCTCCTCCTCCTCCTCTTCTTCTTCTTCTTCTTCTTCTTCTTCTCTTCTTCTTCTTCTTCTTCTTCTTCTTCTTCTTCTTCTTCTTCTTCCTCCTCCTCCTCCTCCTCCTCCTCCCCTCCTCCCTCCTCCTCCTCCTCCTCCTCCTCCTCCTCCTCCTCCTCCTCCTCCTCTTCTTGACAATTCTGGCCCAGTGTCCTACATTTTCCTAGCAGTTCTTAAAATAATGTTACTTTCCTAAGGGACATTTCATTAATGCATGAGATAGAACATCAAGGCTGATCAAATATATGCTGCATATGTCTTGTATATATCTAATTTTTTTTCCCCCAGAAGAGATTAATGTGCACTGGGTGACTTTGGGCCCATCACCAGGAGATGGGGAGTTCTAGTTCTACCTTAGGCATGAGAGCCAGCTGGGTGACTTTATAAGTTGAGGACTTGCCGTAGTTTGCAGGGCGACTGTGAGAGCTGGAAAAGCAGCATTTGGCAAAGAAGCCAAGCTTTCATTTCTTCAATGGACTTTTTTTCATTTTGAGAGGACAGTTTCCAATTTCCTAAGTGCGCCCAGATCACAGAACTTAATTAAATTCGGTATCAGTGATCATAAAAGAAAGGAATTGTGTAGAGGATACGGTGCCTTTCTAGGTAGAAGTGTAAACTAATAACGCAAAAGAAGGAGCAGTCTGATAATTCACTTACGTGGAGGCCAGCTATGCCTGGTAATCAGATTAGTATCTCATACCCCTAAGATCCGTATTGCAGTCCATAGTAAAGGACTTTATGCATTTATTTATTTTTTTGTGCTACTGGTGCTGTAATTACAATTAAAATGTCTAGAAGGAGAAGACTGGAAACTTCTCCTTTAGTTTTACAGCTTAGTCTAAATTTTGTTTTCATTTCGGTCTTTGGTTTTATCAGAATTTTGGACACGCAGGCTCCATTTTTTTAAACCACATCGATGCAAGGAAAATTGAAGACTGCTTGAAAATCTTGGTTTTTCTACACCAAGACCTTGCTCTTGTGACTTTTTGGATTTTTTTAAAAAACAACTTTTAATTGGGTATTTATTAAAGCATGGTGTTAAAAATATGGATCACAAATGGATATTTCTCACTGAAGATTTCAGAAGTGCTATGATGTTTGTTCAGGTTTAATCTCAAGAATGCCTCCTTATGGGAGTTTGAGTCCCAGAAACAGATGAAAGGCGAATAATCCATCAAATTGGCAAAGAAAATATCTTTTAATCAGTTACAACATTTTATAAATGTTTAGGGTTTACTCATTTTAGCCCAACAAAGTTGAAGCAATATTAGTGTTAATTATATACACAATTGCCTTGATTATTTTCTGTTATCAGACTCTGTTTTAACCATACTTGGAGAATGGCCGTGAGAAGCTCAATTGGGTACTGATTGCTGGCAATTGGAAGATAAGTCCCCACTAAAGGAATCTGGAATAAATCAGCATTTTATTTTATGTGACCAGAATACAAACAGATTCATTTAGGAAACATAACACAAAGAAAAGTGCAGATCACTTTAATTGGATCTCTAATTGAAGCCTGATCTTCCCTGTGCAGAACCTCGATGAAGAAACTTATTTCAATCTTTTTTCTAAAATAAGATTTTTGATAGATTTATAGTCCCGTGGTTTTTTTCCCCAGGATTATTGTTGGGGCTATGTGATGGTGTGTTTGCTGGAACTATGCACTCATTATAGAAGATAATGGGTGCTTATTATAGAAGATTATCCAATTTTATTCTGAATTCTGACACTGCCTTGGAATTCACTAATCACACTGCTGTTTTTATCCTGGTTTTGGTCTGCCAGGGTGAAGTGACTCGCTTAATCTCAGACCAAATCTGCAAAATTTACAACTGCCGTTTGCCTTGGATAGTTAATTGGCTGATTATTAATAGACTGAGAAAGGGACGGTGCACAATCCAGGGCTTTGTTGCAAGTGTCTTTCCAGTTAAGTGTGTGCAGTTGTGTCTCATGGGCAAATGGCACTTTTTCTGGAAAGTTGTGACTCCCAAACTCGCCGAATGTTTGTTTACTGGATAACTGTTTTGCCCCCTGCAAAATGCATGGCGCTTCCAGCCATCACGAACCCTAGCATTTAAGTAGGGTTTGTAGTAACTGTAGGTCAACTAGTGCTGGTACAGGAAATCCTTGATTTACGACGACAATTGAGCCCAAAACTTCCATTGTTAAGTGAGGCATTTATTAAGTTTTGCCCATTATCAGTTGGCAAGCGTACAAATTTTGATCACATGACCCTGGGGGGGGGTGCTGCAATGGTCGTAAGTGTGAAAAACGGTCACAAGTCACATTTTTCAGGGCTCTTGTAATTTTGAAGGGTCACTAAATGAATGGATGTAAGTCGAGGATTACCTCTAAACATATAAGCATGCAGATAATCATCTGCTTGAATGATAAGATATATAAGATATAAAAAATACTGTATAAGATATGAGATACAAGATATAAGATAACCTTTATTGTCACTTTTTTTCTGTGAACACCCTGGGACACATTAAAAAATGAAATTCTGATGCCTGCTCTCAAAAGAAAATGAATACATACACATACATGTACACACATACGTATGGTATCTATCTATATTCTGTATCTATCCATCCACCCACTCACCCATCCATCTATACAAATACATACACACAAACACACACACACACACATATACATATATTAATTGCAGTCCGTTTTGAATACATAGCAAAAAAGAGAGTCTTGAAAGTTAAAAAGGTTTTCCCTGATTCTTAACATTTATTACTGATAATAACGTGTTGGCCTGTTAGAGAATGTATTATTTCCAACTTACATTTTAAACGGAGGGTTAAAACATTGTCAATTCGGTAAATCAAAACTCTTCTGGCGCCAGTTTAATGCCTTTGTGTCGGTGTGCAATATGGCACGACAACTGTGTATCTGTATTTGTTTTGCCCGCAGAATGATGACGTTGCTAATCCTACCTTGTTCTTCCCCCTTTTTTCCCTTGTTTCTGATAGCCAGAAGTGCAGCTTGCTGAGGGTTTTGATGTTTTTATGCCTAAGTCACAACTGGACTCTATCTTAGCCAATTACACTCGCTCAGGAAGCCTCCTCTTTCGAAAACTGGTGTGCGCGTTTTTTGACGACAAGACGTTGGCCAACTCTCTGCCGAACGGCAAAAGGAAAAGGGGCCTCAATGACAACCGGAAAGGATTAGACCAAAATATTGTGGGTGCAATAAAAGGTATTTATTTTTCCCCTACTTCTATATACCCCTCCTTTTCAAAAGTCTCCTCAACACAAGGTGGTTTTGCCTCTGGAGACAAGACACGGGGGGTCCTGTCGGTGCAGTTGAGCCCACCCCAAATGTTATTGCTAAAGCGAGACAGTTGTTACGTGAGTTTTGCTCCGTTTTACGGCTTTTCTTGCCACCGTTGTTAAGCAAATCGCTGCCGTCATTAAGTTAGTAGCATGGTTGTTAAGCGGACCTAGCTTCCCCGTGGGCTTGACTTGTCACAAGGTCCCCAAAGGGGGAATCATGTGATCTCCGGGACGCTGGGAACCGTCATAAATACGAGTCTATTGCAATCATTTATGACCATTTGTTTAGTGATTGTTCGAAGTTACGATGTCATGAGAAAAAAAGGTGATTTAGGGCTATTTTTCAGACTTATGGCTGTTGTGGGTGACGTGATAAAAAATTGGCCGCTTGGCCAATGACTTGTATTTATGACAGATGCGGTGTCCCTATCTCTCTCTCTCCCTGTCTGTCTGTCTTTGAAATATGTATCTGAATCAGTTTTCAGTCCCGCCCAGCTGCCCATCTCCCTGAAGTGGCACCAGCAGGCACCATTCTGCCAAGAAGACTCCTTTTATTGACTTGATGGTGCCACCCAAGGGACGGGACTTGAGGAAGCCTTCTTGGCTCCAGCAGGGGGTCCCCTAGACAGGAGTGGGAAGCGATGCCCTCGTAGGACTCCGCTCTGCCTGGCTCCATTCAGCCAAGTCGACTTGGTCAAGCTGTTCTTCGAGACACTGTAGTCCCCTTTATTTCTCCCGGGGGCTCCGTCGGCCTTCGGTCTCCTTAAGAATCAGAAGGGACTGTTGTCCTCTTGGCAATAAAGAGCGGCCCTCCATAAGATCTGGCCCAAACCTTTGCCCCTGCTCTTTCCCGCCAATCCGGATCCGATAAGTCAGTGAGAGGGGCAAAGACTTTGGGGTGATATGATTCATTTCATTTCCAATTTCCCTGTGATGCTTTTGGAGAGGAGGCTGGTTTTACTACTGGAGAGCTCATCAGCAAAGAGGATGCTAATAAGGCCATTAAAAGCATTGTAGTTGAGTGGAGCTTTTGACGTTAAACTTTTTTTTTTTCTCACATATTTTTATCCTCTGCTGTTTCTGTTAACGCTTGTCTCTGCTCCTTGCCTCAAACGCATCCTTAAGTTGTATCTCAGCTTCAGAGATCCAGTCTAAAACTTAGTTTCTAAGGTGTCCCCAAAGCTCCCTCCAGATATCATTGTGAAAAAATACGGTTGCATCTTTCTCCACCTCATCCTTCCCAAAAAAATAAATAAAAAAATCTCAGACCTGGCTAAATCTACACGTGTGATGTGACTCCTGCCCAAGCAATCTGAATTGAGGTCCTCAAAGATCAAAAACGGGCTCATTCCTGCTCAGTCCAGTTCTTTGTAAGCAACGATGTGAGATAGCTTGCTGTAACTCAAGTTTTGCTCCGTTTCTGAAATGCTCCTTAATTAGAGAAATATATGGGCCTCTGACTTCCTGAAAGGTTGAAACGTGCTTGTAAACCAAAGGAAGGAATTGTTGGTCTGTTGGTTGATGACATCATTCATCATTCTCTCTCTCTTCATTTTTTTCTGATGTCTTTTCCAAGTGGGGTCATGGTGCTCTCTGAACTTGGTGGTTTTCTTGCAGACGTTTCGTGACCCAACTAGGGAATATCATCTGTGTTAGAAGGGAGTGGGGTTTGCAGGGTGGAAGAGAAGGAGAGAAAGACTGGGGTCCTTGGCTTGGTGGCTCTCTTGCAGATGTCTCATGACCCAGCTAGGTAACCTCATCCGCAAACCCCATTCCCTTCTAGCACTGATGAAGTTACCTAGTTGGTTCATGAGACGTCTGCAAGAGAGCCACCAAGGATAGAGATTCGTTCTCCGAGCTTGTGGGTTAATTTCTGAACGTTTCGTTACCAGGCTGGGTAACATCTTCAGGGGAATTTGGGGAATGTCAGCTTATAAGGGCTTCGTGTGGTCAGTGGGTCTTGTGATGGGTCAGGTGTGGGTCGCATCAAGTGAGGGTCTCACGATGCAACCCAAACCTAACCCCTCACAAGACCCTCACCTGATGTGACCCTCAGCTGACCCCTCACAAAATCCATCCCCTCAGCTGAAGTGACCTCCCCATCACAAGTCCTACTGACCACCCGAAGCCCCTATGAGCAGAACGCCAACGCTGACCTCCCCTCAACTCCGCTGAGGGCGTTACGTAGCCTGGTAATGAGACGTTTGGAAACCCAACCCACAAGCTCGGAGGTCAAGCCTCCACTCTCGTCCTCCCCGCAAGCCTCAGATATTCACCCCCATCGCAAAAAAAAAACACCCTAAGTTGTCCGAGAGCACCGAGGACCCCACTGTTCAATCCCTGAGCTGCCAAGGGCCGAAGGACACGCTCCTTAAAAGTTTCTCTTCTGCTCCAAGCGAAAGTTCAGAACTTCTCCTGCCTCTGAGGACTTCCTCTTCCTCCAGAGCTTCTTCTCGATTTGCATGTCTGTGAAACAGGATGTGGGAAGCGGTGCGGGGAGAGCAGAGTTGGGGCCATCGTCTTGGAAGAGTTTTTTTTTGCTTCGTTGGAATCATTGGAAGTCGTCCTTTATGTTTTATAGTTTAGGAAATTTATATTGCCGCCTATTCGCCCATGGCGACTCAAGGCAGCTTACAAAAATATGAAAACCACATGTATAAAACAATAAAATCGACTTACAACAGAATAGAGTAGAATAGGATAGGATAGGATAGGATAGGATAGGATAGAGAATAGAATAGAATAGAATAGAATAGAATAGAATAGAATAGAATAGAATAGAATAGAATAGAATAGAATAAGGAATAAGAATGGAATAGAATAGAATAGAATAGAATAGAATAGAATAGAATAGAATAAGGAATACGAATGGAATGGAATAGAATAGAATAGAATAGAATAGAATAGAATAGAATAGAATAGAATAGAATAGAATTATTTATTGGCCAAGTGTGATTGGGCACACAAGGAATTTGTCTTTGGTGCAAATGCTCTCAGTGGACATAAAGGAAAAAAATAAATAAAATACATTCATCAAGAATCCTAAGATACAACACTTAGTGATACTCATAGGTTACTAATAAGCAATCAAATCATGCTAGGGAACAAACAAAATGATATAAATCGTAAAGATCCAAGCAACACGGTTATAGTCATAAATGGGAGGAGATAGGTAATAGGAAGGATGGGAAGAAGAATAGTCGTACAGTCTTAGTAGTTAATTTGACAGTGTGCTGCGAATGAGTTGTTTAGCAGAGGGATCGTTTAGTGACCGTTTGAAGTTACAACAGCACCGAAGAAAGGGACTTGTCATCATTCTTCACACTTATGACCACTGCAGTATCTCCACTGGGCATGTGGCTTATTGTTGTTACGCTTAACAACTTGACTCGCATCTATAACGGCCGCAGTGTTCACAGGATCCCCCTTTGGCGACCTCCTGATCAGCAAAGCCCACGGGGAAGCCAGGTCCGCTTAGCGACTGCACTGATTCGCTTAACAACTTTGGCGAGGAAAGTTGGTAAAAGGGGGCCAAAGTCACTTCACAAATGTCTCGCCCTTCAACAGCGATGTTGGGCTCCGTTGTGGTTGTAAGTCGAGGACTCCCTGCCTTGCTTTGCTTCATTTTCTCATTTGTGTTTGTTTGTTCGTTTCCCCCGCTGCAGTGTTCACAGAAAAATACTGTACTGTAAACCAGGTGGACAAACTTCCCGGCCCGAGGGACTGGGTTCAAATTCTGCAGGATCAAATCAAGCTGGCCAGAAGACGGTTGAAAAGAGGATCGGGTGAGTGAGGAGGGAGGGAGGGAAGGAAGGAAGGAAGGGAAGGAGGGAGGAAGGGAAGGAAGGAAGAAAGGGAAGAAGGAAGGAAGGGAAGGAAGGAGGAAGGGAAGGAAGGAGAGAAGGAAAAGGAAAGGAAGGAAGGGAAAGGAGGAAGGAAAGGAGGGAAGGGAAGGAAGGGAAGGAAGGAGGGAAGGGAAAAAGTGAAGAAGGAAAAGGAAAGGAAGGAAGGAAGGGAAGGAAGAAGGGAGGGAGGAAGGAAGGAAGGGAAGGAAGGAGGATGGGAAGGATGGAGAGAAGGAAGGAGGGAAGGGAAGAAAGGAAAGAAGGAAAAGGAAAGGAAGGAAGGGAAAGAAGGAAAGGAGGGAGGGAAGGAAGGGAAGGAAGGAAGGGAAGGAAGGAGGAAGAGAGGAAAGGAAGGAAGGAGGAAGGGAAGGATGGAGAGAAGGAAGGAGGGAAGGGAAGAAATGAAAGAAGGAAAAGGAAAGGAAGGAAGAGAAAGAAGGAAAGGAGGGAAGGAAGGAAGGGGAGGGAGGGAGGGAGGGGAGTGGGTGGAGCAGAAAGGCAAGAAGACGCTGAGGACCCTGTCGCAAAGTTTGAGGAAGGGGTGGAGGGGTTAGGTTCCTAAATACGGGCTTATGCCTGGGTCATCTGTCCTTCCCCGTCTTTATTTATTTATTTGATTAATTTATTTTCTCAAGCATGTTTTAGATAACAGGTATAATTGGAAATATGATTAAGAGTCCAAGAAATGGGCACGAATAGCAGGGGACATTCTTTCCCTCCTCCATATTCTCAGTGTTTAAGGTGGGAATAACCTCGATGGTATAGGGCTTGAGCAGGGGTTGGACTAGAAGACTCCAGGTCCCTTCCAGGTCTATTCTGATGGATTGATTCAGAAGTTCTCCTCTGGGGGATTATGCAGAGATTTTCCGTGGTGTCTTATCTATGGTTCCTTTCCATGGGTGTGAATCTCCATTATCTTACAGGGTAGACTGAGTGAGCTGGGCTAAACAGACTGTTGTAAGCTGAGGACTGTGCAACAGTTCATTTAGTGACCGTTAAAAGTGACAACATCACTGAAAGAACTGACTAAGGGCCGTTTTTCACACATTAAGACCGTTCCTCATCGTCACGTAATTTACA
The DNA here is from genome assembly GCF_049901735.1 of Notechis scutatus. NCBI lineage: Eukaryota > Metazoa > Chordata > Lepidosauria > Squamata > Elapidae > Notechis > Notechis scutatus. The sequence goes on from NC_142014.1 coordinate 4,112,322, forward strand.
TTCGGATGCTTGACAATTGACTCCCGTTTATGATGGTCGGAGTGCCCCCACCCCGGGGGGGAGGGGGGGTCACCTGATCCCCTTTGGCGCCCTTCTGACGAGCAAAGTCCATGGGGAAGCTGGATTCACTTAACGACTGGGTTACTCATTTAAGAACTGCAGTGATTCGCTTAAAAAAAACGTGGTGAGAAAAAATCATAAAAACGGAGCAAAACTCATAAAATTTCTTACTTAGCAACATAAATTTCGGCTCATAAGTCAAGGGCTACCTGGACTTTAAAAGTCTTGATACCCCATCATCCTGAACCGGTAGGGCCTTATGGGGGTTGCGATGCAAAACATGGCAGGCGACAGGTTGGGGGTAAGCTGGCCAGTTTCCGTCTCATCTCCAAGTCCAAAATTCTAGCAGACAATAATGAGGCTACGGAGTATTTAAGGGTGTTTTTTTTTTAATTTAAAAATGCATTCGGTGCCCTTTGAAGTTAATCCATCTCCAGGATTAACGTTCCCCAGGTAACTTTTCAAAGCAAAATAACGCCTCAAAAGAGCATCATTCGCATTTTTAAAAAAAAAATATTTTTACCCATTCTTAAAAGAATAGTGGAAGTAAATAATTCCTGCTACATTAACATTTCAAGCAGCAGCAGCAGGAGGAGGAGGAGGAAAGAGAATAAAAACTGTTTCTAAGCCCATCAAAAGACAGAATGACATAGTTGGAAGGGACCTTGGAGGTCTTCTAGTCCAACCCCCTGCTCAGGCAAGAGACTCTCTATTCTTTTGAACAAGTGGCTGTCCAGTCTCTTAAAAACCTCCAGTGATGGAGAAGGAGGGAGGGAAGGAAGGGAAGGGAAGGGAAGGGAAGGAAGGAAGGAAGGGAAGGAAGGAAGGAAGGAAGGAAAGGGAGGGAAGGAAAGAAGGAAGGAAGGGAGGAAGGAAGGAAAGAAGGAAGGAAGGAAGGAAGGGAAGGAGGGAAGGAAGGAAGGAAGAGGAAGGAAGGAAGGAAGGAAAGGAAGGAAGGGAAGGAAGGAGGGAAGGGAAGGAAAGGAAGGAAGGAAGGAAGGAAAGGAGGAAGGAAGGAAGGAAAGGAAAGGAAAGGAAAGGAAAGGAAGGAAGGAAAGGAAGGAAGGAAGGAAGGAAGGAAAGGAAAGAAGGAAGGAAGGAAGGGGAAGGAAGGAAGGAAGGAAGGAAGGAAGGAAGGAAGGAAGGATAACAGCAGTTGCAACTAAGAAGAGATACACAGACTTCAAGGCCGGCATTCACAGGTTCTAGCTGTGGGAATGGGAATGACAGCACAAAAGTTGCATTGCAAATTCCACCCCCTTCTGGATATACAGGTAGACCTCAACTTACAACAGTTCATTTAGTGACCGACCGAAGTCCCAATGGCATTGGAAAAGGTGACTTAGGACCCTTTTTTCACACTTAACGACCGTTGCAGCCATCCCCGTGGTCACGTGATCAAAATCCAGCCGCTTGGCAACCGGCTCGTATTTGTGACAGTCGCAGTGTGGCCACGCGATACCCTTTTGCGACCTGCTGACCAGCCACGTCGAAGGGGGAAAACCAGAGTCACTTAACGAACAGGTCACCAGCTTATCAACTTCAGGGATTCACTTCACAGCCGTGGCAAGGAAAGCCATAAAGTGGGGCAGGACTCACTTAACCAATTTCTCGCTTATCAGCAGAAATGTTGGGCTCAGTTGTGGTCGTAAATCAAGGACTACCTGTAGGGAAGACAAAATGCCGCCAAGGAATGAGCGGTTGAGCGGAGATGCCAGCCGCTGGCATCTCCAGAAGCATTTTAAGAATGAGAAGACAGGTGGGGACATGTCTGGATCAAATCCTGAGAGAGAGAGAAGGATTTTGCAGGCGGGGTCTTTGCACTTCAGGTTTTAAGTGGAAAATAATTTCAATTAGGCTGAATCATTAGAAACCCAGTGAGGCCATTTAGCCTCGTTTCCATTTTAAACCTGCCAAGGCCAGGGCTGCAGGCAGAACAAGAAGCAGTGGATGGAGAATAACCAAGGAGAGAAGCAACCCGGAACTAAATTTCCAAAGAGGGAGGACGATTAATAAGTGGAAAAAACTTCCCTCCGGAGGTTGTGGCTGCTCCATCGCTGCAGGACTGGACAATCGTTTGTGGTATAGGATCTCCTGCTTGAGCAGGGGGGTGGACTAGAAGACCTCCGGGGTCCCTTCCAGCTGTGATGGACTTTTCTGATTTCCCTACAAACATCCCTGCCCTGATTTTGGCTTTTGAAAAAACACCTTGACTTTTCAGTGTTTTGCATCGTTTTGTCAAGTGGCTGTTATGGTCTGCTTTGTTTTCAAAGTTTGGCCTTTTTCCTAGAATTCATTGCAGCAAAAAAAAGAAAGGTTTGGCTGAGAAACAAATGTTATCAACAAAAGTGCACTGAAGTGGATTTTTGGAATGCCGCTTTGTGAATTTAAAGTCATATTTTCCACTTTGTATCCTTAATGCAGTGGTGTTTTTTTTTAAAATGTAATTAAAGTGTTTTTATGTGGCTTGGCATTTTTCCCGCTCAGTTGTTATTGATTTACATCCGAAAAGGATTTCACGTATTAGTGTGTCTGCATTATGCACCAATAAAATCCTTTCCACTGTAAAAGTTGTCGGTCAGGGACAAATTGAACTTTGGTTGAAGCAGCTCTGTTACCCAAATCCCCTGAAGCAGAAGTAATACACAGTAGGAGCGGTGTTAAAAAAAAGAGAGGTCAAGTCGGCAACTGCACAACTGAAGCTCTGCCTTCTTCATACATGCATGAGTCAGGCCTTTTAACTTCACTGGATGACAAATTTGAGAAAGAAAATACACAAAACTAAACTAAAGGTGCTAAAGTACTAAGCTATGAATACTATAGGCAGCTGTGAAAAAGGATTAATCATAACCAATAACCAACAAAATAAAACTCTAAACAATCTAAGCTGATCACTTCTATATCAAATGTTAAACAATATACAATATACTGATGAGGTTACCTAGTTGGGTCATGAGACGCCTGCAAGAAAACAATCAAGCTCAAGGACTCCAGTTTTTTTTCCTTCTCTTCTTCTTTCTCCTCCTCCTCCACCTCCTGCCTGCAAACCCGTCTCCCTTCCAGCACTGGTGCTGTTGGATCATTAAATGTCTGCCAGAAAACAGTGATGCTCAGAGAGCACCAAGAACCCGTTTTCTTTCTGCTCCTCCTCTTCTTCCTCTCTACAAACCCCACCCTCTTCTAGCATTGATGCTGTTACCTACTTGGGTCATGAAACGTCTCAAGCAAACCGCCAAGTGCACTGCAGAGCCCACAGTCACACTACCACCCCTGAGCTACAGAGGGTTGAAGTCAACTCCTCTTAAAGTTACTTTACAAGAGCTTCCATAATTCCCTCACCAGCTTGGTGAAGATGGTATCAGGGTGGTCTCTGGAAAAAAGGAAAAAAAAACTGGACAGCCTGTTTTTAGATAAATATCCATGTTTCATTTCTTTTCTGCATTTGCTGTTTTTTAAACTCCCAAGTAAAATAATTGTAAAATAATTTTCTTTTCTTTATTATCTGTCTTTAGCAGAAATGGCTGATGGTGATGAGAAACTGGACATTTCTCTCCTAGAGGCAGGTAAATGGCGCCAAGGTTTGTTTCCTTGTTTAATTTTGTTTAATGTGAGATATACTGTACCACTAACTGCCAGAACTTCTTGGCAGCTTAGCTATACAAACAAATTTAAAATCAAGAACACTTAAAATAAACAGTGGGAAACAAGTAAGCCCCAAAGCCTGTTAGAAAATAAGTTATTCTGAAGAATTTTTTAAAAGGAAATAAAGAGTTCCTGGGACTTGGGCTAGCAACAACAACAACAACCAAAAAAAAGCCAAAGAAGGTTGCCAGCAGATGACCTCTCAACAATCCAGCAGATCCAGGAGATCACCTGCAGCTGAGCCACAGGGGGGCTTCAGAGCTAATGACCAGGCCAAGAGACCAGCTGGATCAGATGAATTGTGGCCTCTGGGTTTTTCAAAGAGCAGACAAATTGCCAAGTTTTGTCCCAAATGATTTTTGGATTAGATGCTTGTTAAGAATATGCCTCATATCAATAAAGGAGAATATCTGTAGCTCGGGGTGGAAATGAGGGGTCTTTGGTGCTCTCGGAGCTTGGTTTTCTTGCAGAGGTTTCATGACCCAAGTAGGTAACATCATCAGTGCTAAAAAGGAGTGGGTTATATTGTAAATAAACAGAGAGCAAACCCCTCTCTCTTCTAGCCCTGATGATGTTACCTAGTTGGGTGTTGAGACGTCTGCAAGAAAACCACCAAGTTCAGAGAGCACCAAGGACCCCACAGTCCTCCTCCTCTTCCTTCTTTCTGAAAACCCCACACTCTTCTAGCCCTGATGATGTTACCTAGTTGGGTCATGAAACATCTGCAAGAAAACCACCAAGCTCAAGCAACTCTCAACCAGCGTCATTATTATAGTTCCTTAAAATGCTAATTTACAACTTTTAACTCTTTTTCAGGTACCCTCCTTGAAGCCACGCCTTCCGTGCCAGTGTTTCATTAGCATATTGAAGCCTCGGTTTGAAATGATGCCAGCAACCTTTCTAGATTACTTCGCTATCCGTGCTCCCCTGTTTCACCATCTCTGATCAATTTTTTTTTCATGCTTTTCTAACGTGGATAATTATTAAGCGACAAATCACTTTTCCTTTGGGTTTAATCAAAATAACTAGATTTGTTTGTAGAGAGGCTCTAGTGCAATTAGTCTGGTAACCAATGTGATAGGATGAATTTTGATTTTATGATGGCATTTCCCCACATAAATACATGCGTGCTGGCTATTCTATTTAAATAGCGGGGAGAAAGAAAAACAAAAGTATCCTCTTAATCTTACAAAGAGCTCCTAACACCTCCATTTCATATAGAGTTTTTGGTGCAGAAATCATGGGGTCAAAAATCAAACTTCTAAGACGTTTAATGAGTCTTAATTTAACGAGTTTCTGAGTTGAGCCTTTCCTTCCATCCCCACAAGGTAAATTTCTATTTGGATATAATTATTAATTATTTGTTTTCAGAAGCAGAATTGCTATCATTATATGTGACCATAAGATATTAATAAATACTACTTGCGGTGTCACATTTAATCCAGATCAAATAATCTTAAAGATGAAAAGTTGTTTTCCATATTTTGCAGTCCCCTTAGTTTTTCTCTGATATTTGATTCTCATAATACTGCCTTGAAGTTCCAAAACAAAGAGTATTTCAGGAATCATTCATAGAATCATTGGGTTGGGAGGGAACTTTGAGGTTGTCTAGTCCAACCCTCTGCCCAAGGCAGGATTCTGACCGGTAGTTTTAAAAGTAGGATCTCAAGACAGTTGTGTAATTGTTCAAGACATGTCTTCCTCCTTGCCTCATGCCTCAAGAGCCCTTCTGTATCAAAGGAGAACAGGCATGTAGACAGGTATCTTAGGTTCCCTTTCTCACTCAGTTTTTGTCCAGCATTTCAATACAGGTAGTCCTCGTCTTACAACAGTTCTTTTAGTGACCAAAATTACGACTACACTGAAAAAAGTGACGTGACTGTTTTTCACCCTTGTAACTGTTGCAGACTGTTGAGGTCCCTTCCAACTCTATTATTATTACTCTCTGTATAACATGCAGATTACTCGGATGCATAGGGGAGTGATAATGTATTTTATTCTCTCTTTAGTGAACTAAGAGCCATCAGCTCTGGGCACTTAGGTTCCATTCTCCTTGTTTTGCTAATTTATGGGGATTAGGAATTGTGAGCACTTTTTGGAGGATACAATTTTGAGAAGATTCTTTCCACCTGCATACGTGTCCTCTCCTTATTCCATCCCTTAAGAGGTGACAGGATATTTGGGGGCCTACGTTAATATTTCTTTTTTCAAACAAAAGCTGGCGGGAGCATGGCTAGCAACTCTCCACTAATCTTCAATACACTCCGATATCTCACAAACACCACCTGAATTTATTTTGCATTTGTGTTGGTTTTGAAGTCCCCAGTATCTCCTACACTCGACATGAGAAGATCTGCTCATACCTTAGATCAGGGGTGTCCAACCTTGGCCATGTTAAGAGCTGTGGACTTTGGAGTCTGAAGTCCACAGGTCTTAAAATGACCAAGGTTGGACACCCCAGCTTTACATGAAGGTATACATGAAAAATTTCACATACACGAAAAATTCATTGATACCCTCGTAGACATCTCTAGCAGAGTCTAATGGTGTGTTTAGGAACCCTCTTTTTCAGCTTGTTAAAAATAATCATTTCTGCAGTTCAATAATGTTTTTTTATAAATTTTTAAACTTAATGCAGTACAACCAACTTATCGCTGAAACGCAGCTGTCTTTTCTTGAGGACTTGATAAACCTGGCTAGTGCTGTAGTCTGTAACAATCCCACATCTTCTTTTTGAGGCCAATGGGATTCTCCTCCACAAATGAAATTTCTTGGTCTTTTCCATAAATCTACAAAGCGTATGTATTGTAACCATTAACCTACAATCAGCAGTCTTACGAATCTTTAAAAACAATTGTACTCGTGTTGACTTTAACTGTGACTACTATTAAAACTTTTTTCCGGGCGTCTTTTTTTATAGGTTTTATTAGGAAAAATCATCCCATATTTAGGTAAAAGTCTCAATCTTATGTATATATGTTTTATTAATATGTACATATTTAGCTATTTTTTAAATTACTATGTTCTTAATAAAACCAACAAGGGACTAGTTGTGAAATGGTGCACTAAGATTGTGTCGTGTTATCAATCTCTGGGAATCTTTGTCAAGTTCAGCAAAACAATAATAATAATAAATTGCTCTAATTTAAACAGTGTCCTTACACTTTTTTGACAGATTATTTTTTTAATTACTGTACACGTTTCTAAACAATTATATCTCTGTCCGATTCCTTCATGTTAGTATCATATTATTAATGTAAAAGGGTGGTTAATCCCTTGTTTTATCACCCAGGAAATTAGCAATAAGGCTAAACTAGCTGCCCCAAAGGCAGGATTAAATTAGCAGCTGTGTTTTGCTTGTTTGTGGAAGGGATGGAATTTGCTCTTTATTTATAACATGGAAATGATTTGACCATGTAACACAGGATGGGGCGAACAAGAACAATTGTGGTTTTGTTTATTTAAATAATGGCACACCGTGTTTGTGTGACACGTAATAAAAGGCAAGATACAGGTAGTCCTCAACTTACAACAGTTCATTTAGTGACCCTTTGGAGAAAAAAGTGACTTAAGACCATTTTTCACATGAGCGTTGCAACATCCCCACAGTCACGTGATCAAAATTCAAAGGCTTGGCAACTGACTCATATTTATGATGGTTGCTGTGTCCTGGGGTCATGCGATCCCCTTCTGCCAACTGCTGGCGGTTTGATCCTGACCGACTCATGGTCCACTCAACCTTCTGTCCTTCCGAGGTCGGTCAAATAAGGACCCAGGTTGTTGGGAGCCACATGCCGACTCTGTAAACAGCTTAGAGAGAGCTGCAAAGCACTGAGAAGAGGTATGTAAGTCTAAGGGCTCTTGCCACCTGCATTGCCAGTCAAGAGCGGAATCAGGAACTGTGCCACCACTTGAGACTTTCAAGAAGAGATTGGACTCCCATCTGTCAGAAATGATGTAGGGTCTCCCGCTTGGGTGGGGGGTTGGACTAAATGATCTACAAGGTCCCTTCCAACTCTGATGATCTGTTATTGTATCAGGAATACTTGGGAGAAAAAGAACGCCTGCAGAGGAGGAAAACGCCTGACCGGGTTCCTCGGAAGCCAGCAAGCAGCCAGCAGCAGAGTTAATGCAGAGAGGATCGAGAGGATTAGAAACAGGTTTGGCAGGCAGTGCGCCCCGAGCATCGCAACGTGGCCGTTACTGGGCCAACCGGTTTGTAATGTCATCTGGTAATGCCAGCTACGACACCTCCTGTCTTAAAATTGTCTTAAAATCGCCGTTTTGCCAGGCTGCCCTTACATTGGGCTTCCCTTGGGGAAGCTTCAAGAGAAAGCAAGAGGAGTGATTTTCACCCAGAATGGGGAAGAAAAGAAGCAGCGCATCATCTGAGAACATGAACAAGAATTCCACATTCCGGAGTTTTGCGTTCCCACCTGGATCAATGCTGCAAAACGGTCTGAGCCTCCAAAACTAGCTTCCTCCATAACTTTCCTTCCTCTTTTCGAGACCCCTGCAGCCAGGAGACCTAAAACTCTTTTGTGCTTTACTTCCATCCGGGGATAATCCTGAATCCTGCAACCAGACCTGCTAAGTCTTAAGCCAATATCCATTTCCTTTGTCTTATTTGCTGCCAGCGTTTCCTTGTTTTTCTTTTGGCTTCCCACTTTTGTGGATGCCTGGGAGACGTTATGGGTTTGCCACAGAAACAACAGTGGTACAAAATAAGGTGAGACAGAAGGGCGGCATTAAAACTCACAGGGAAAACACAACGCCCACTTTGTGTTCAAAGGCGGGGAGGGTGGTATTACTCAGCAAGCCCACTCCTCTGTTGCTCCAGGTGTCTGCTTCTTGTGCAGTTAGTAACTCAGGATCAATTACAACGGCGGGCACACAACAGCTTTGTTCTATATAAATTAACCTCGGAAAATCAATGACAGAAAACTAGTCTCCCTGCTCCATCTGTAATCACAGCAAATGAGACAACCGAAAAGAGTTATTTGGAGAATACCAATGTAAAGGATTTAGAATATATATATATATTGGCAGGATCCACAGGGGAGATTAACATAGCCAAATTGGGAGCCACAATTTATGAACTTACAAGTTACTGAAAGAATACAAAGTGATCTAAGGAAAAGAGAAGCATTAATCGCAATGACAGAATTTGAAGCACAGATAATTCCTGATGTAGATACCGTTTGTCTAACAGCTGTTCAATATCCATAGCCACAGCCCTTAGGACTTATATATACCGCTTCTCAGTGCTTTACAGCCCTAAGTGGTTTGCAGAGTCAGCCTGGGTCAATACTCATTTAACAACTGTCTCGCTTAGCAACATAAATTTTGGACTCAATTGTGGTCATAAGTTGAGGACCATGTGTAATGTTCTGAGGCCATATGATTCTATTCTATTCTATTCTATTCTATTCTATTCTATTCTGTTCTGTTCTGTTCTACATTCTTCGGGAGTTTAGCAGTGTCACTTAGAATTGGCACAAGCACAAGCAGGTATTTGTTGGAAAGAAAGAGTTTCCCCTCCATTTTTTCTTCACCCAGTGTAAAAATAAATCTGATCCTAGGAAATTCTTCCCTGTCTGCAAATTGAAAGGGCAGCCAATTTTCTCTTCTCTAATAATGCCTTTGCTGCAGCTCCTCCTGATGGCAAATGGCCCTTCAGCTAATGCCATCTTGTGGCACCTGACCTGTGATGCATTCGTTTTACCTGTAATGGTCTCCTTAGGAATACTCCGAGGCAATTCTGAAAGGAAATGGAAAAGAATTAGAAATGCCTACAGCAGAGCCATTAGCATAAATCCAATCAAGGAGGCTTTGTTTTAGTTGTTCAGGAGGGTTTTAACTTGGCAGCCCTGTCAAGGGCTGCAAAAAGGGTTTTTTGCTTGCGTTGCTTTAAGATTGGAAACAAAAATGCTTTAGGTTTATGTAATTCTCCCATGGAAATAATAACAATGCTGAAAATAGGTAAACGGTGTAGAAAACACTGGAAAAATCATTCCATAACAGAACAACATACAGATAATCCTCGACTTAAAAGGATTTATGTTGTTAAGTGAGACATTTGTTAAGTGGGTTTTGCCTCATTTTACAACCATTTGTTGTTAACTGAATTGCTGTGGAAGTTAAGTTAGGCACACGGTTGTTAAGTGAAACTGGCTTCCCCATTGACTTTGGTTGTCAGAAGGGGATTACTCCAGGATGCTGCAACCGTCATAAATATGAGTCAGTTGCCAAGCATCTAAATTTTGATCACGTAACTATGGGAATGATGCAATGGTCGTAAGTGTGAAGATGGAAGTGTGAGATGTACCAGGGACTGCAACGCTCATTTTGTCACAGTAAAAACCAAGCACAAGAGGGAAACAAGTATTTTTTAAAATTGGATTATTTTTTCACATATACCTCTCTGTCTCCTTAGCAGGAGACCTTGTCATCTTTTCAATTTAAAGAGTAACTTTTAAGAAATAATTTCCTAACTCTGCCATCCCATGGATGGATCATCCAAAACAATGTTCAACTTGACCCAAAAACCTGCTTGACAAAAGAATGGTCCTCGCTGGAGCTAGAACTGACAAAACACAGAAAATTTGCTCAAGAATTTCATATCTCGCTCAAGTAATTACTTAGGACTGTTCCCTGAATCAAATATGGAGGGGTCCCAAATCCTAATATTTGTGGTGGCTGATCTGATGTTTTTAAAAAAATATTATTTGAAAAGGCCAAGTTAAAGATTAAACACCCCACCTTAAGCCTCGGTGACTCTAAATTTTTGTCCTGTCTGGAATTTCAGATGGCAAAAGGTGAAGTCAACAGTCTGAGGCTGAGAACAAGCATCGGCACTTACGGCAAATTCAGTAGGAAAGATTGAATTAAAGTCCAGTCCAGAAGTCAACAAAAACTGTTCTGATATTTAAATAAAAGTTCAAAGATTCAGAGGATAAGGTTGTAAATCAAGGACTATCTATATGTGGGTGTTACGAGCTGACACTGATCTGATGATCCATCAACTCAAAATGTTACCAACAGCTAGCTCCATAATGCAATCTAGAAGTTGGCTCCCGTCAAGTCTGAATTAGCTACAATCCAGCCCCTTAGTACATATTTTAATAGAAAACCTGAGGCACGCTAGTCAGGAAAAAAATGGTCACTGGATTCCTTGAAACTGGGCTCATAATATTGCATTAAGCATAACTGTATAATGGTTAGCTGAGGTTCCTACAATACACAAAGTCAAATCCAAACTAAGAATAGCTAGAGCCTTTGAATTCAACAATCTGGCCACAAGCAGGATCCTGTCGTAATTTATTCCATGCCTTGGCCAGGATGCAAACTTTCTGAACAGTGGCCAAAATAGAAAGACAAGAGAAGAAAAACGAGAATGTACGTGCCGTGCTACTTAATTTGGTATTATTTTTAACATAAATGCAGGCCATCTTTTGGAGTCTGGGAAATCAATGAGTAAGCTCTGGGGACCTTTTAAAAAAAGCAACTTGTCAAACATTTAGAGTCACATATTTAAAAGGAAGAAAATTATCCTGGCATATTTTTCTTCGCTGCATCAGTTCCGGTTTTGTTAAGATTACTCAAGATGTACTTATTGGTTTGAGGGATAGATTTATTAACTCATCTATAAGAGCTGTGGAAGATTACTTTGGGATCGCCCCTTTGCAAACAGAAATCCTGCCAGGACTGAAAGTGAGTGGCCCAAAACCACCCAATTACAAGTGGTCCTCAACTTACCATGGTTCAATTAGTGACCATTCAAAGTTACAGCACTGAAAAAAGAGACGTATGGCCATTTTTCACAGTTACGACCGCTGCAGTATTCCCACGGTCACGTGATCAAAATTCAGATGCTTGGCAACAGACTCGTATTTATGACCGTTGTTGTCTCCCCGGGTCCTGTGATCATCATTTGCGACCTTCTGACAAGCAAATTTGAAGGGGAATACAGATTCCCTTAACAACCAGGTTACTAAGTTGTCAACTTACAGTGATCCACTTAACAACTGTGGCAAGAAAGGTCGTAAAAGGGGGCCAAACTCACTTAACGAACACCTTACTTAGCAATGAAATTTTTGAGATTGTCATTTACATGTTATCCAGACTAGCTGCAAACATTGCACTAAATGTGATTTGCTGAATGACGGACATTTGGCTGTCAGTTTGGCTGGGCCCTTGCAATTTGGCAAGGCTAAAAAAATTCTGCATTTGAGAGTCCCAGAGCTGCATTGTGCAAATTACAAGAAGTATTTTTGCTTTGATTTCCTTTTCCCCTTCTTCTTTGCCTACTTTGAGAGGAAACGTGTTCCGCCAACAGGCCAAGATTCTTGGCAAACCCGCCTATTTATTAAAGGGTTGTTCCATGAGTGCTCTTCAAAGGATTCTGCCTGAACTGCCAGCAAATAAGGTCAGCCAGCCTGTCTCTTTCAGTCTGGAAGCGCGTTACACATGGGTGCACCGAGAGCCGGTCATTCTGGGTTTGCCATGCAGAAGCCCTCTGCACATGCTTAGAAGAATTCTGCCTAAGGAAGCTAAGAGGAAAAAATGGGTGGGAAGGCTGACTTGCCTGACCTCAAGCGGCTGCAGACAGGTAGGTTAGGTTTAGTGAAGTTTGAGGTCCCTTTCAAATCCAGCTGGACTCTAACGTCTCCTGCGTGGGCATATCATGCTAGTGCTTGCTCTTTTTCTCTTTCTTTTCTTTCTTTCCCTTCTTTTTCTTTCACCTATATCTCTCATCTCTCATCTCCATAACTACTATCATCTTCCTTCCTTCCTCTATCCATCTATCATCCCTCTCATCTACATAACTTCCTTACTTCCTCTATCCATCATCTATCATCTTTCTCATCTCTCAACCTATCTTTTCCTTCCTTTTCTCTATCTATCCATCATCCCTCTCATCTATCATCTATATACCTTCCTTCCTTCATTTCTCTATGTATCCATCATCTCATCTCGCTCATCTCCATACCTTTTCCTTCCTTCCTTTTCTCTATCCATCATCCCTCTCTCATCTGCATACCTTCCTTCCTTCCTCACATCTCCATACCTATCTTTTCCTTCCTTTTCTCTATCTATCCATCATCCCTCTCATCTATCATCTCCATACCTACCTTCCTTCATTTCTTTTTCTATCTATCCATCATCTCTCATCTCCATACCTATCATCTTCCTTCCTCCATTCATCATCTATCGTCTTTGTGTCTTCTCTCATCTATATATCTCCTTTCCTTCCTTTTCTCTATCCATCTATCATCCCTCTCATCTGTCATCTACATGCCTTCCTTCCTTCCTTCATCTATCCATCATTTCTCATCTCCATACCTCTCACCTTCCTTCCTTCCTTCCTTCCTTCCTTCCTTCCTTCCTTCCCCATTTCCTTCTTTCCCATCTCTTTCCTTCTTCCTTTCCTTTTCTTAGTCTCCTTACAACAGTTTACTTAGGGACCAAAGTTACAACAGCCTTGGAGGGGAGGGAGGACGCCAAAAAAGTGACCTATGACCATTTTTCACACTTATGACAGTTGCAGCACTTCCCTTCCATTGATTCCTATTTATGACTGGTCATGTGATTTCCCTCCCCCCTTGCAACCTTCTGACAAGCAGAGCCAACAGGGAAGCCAGGTTCACATGTCACTAACTTAAACCCCCCCAACAATTCACTTAACTGCTGCAAGGAAAGTTGTAAAATGGTGCAAAAAGAAATGTGTCTCGCTTAGTGACATAAATTGGGGGCTCCCAATCATGGTGGGAAGCCTGTATTATTATTTTTATTGCTGTTATTGTTGTTATTATCATGATCATTTCCCCCCTTAGTTGCAATTAGAAACCCAGGATCACCTGGGGGCCTCCCAACCCCGCAAAAAGCGGGCGGGGCTTGTGTGCGCGCGTGTGTGAAGAGAACGTCTCCCCTGAGGCGACCGCCTTTACCCCGCCCCGCCCTTCCCAAGCTCGAGCCGCCTCAGCGTTTCCCGCCTTTTTCGTACACAGGCGCCCTGGGGGGGGGTTCCCCCGCGCGTGGGCGTCCCGGCGTGCGTGCGCGTGCGCAGGGAGGGGGGCGGCACCCTCCCCCCTCCCTCCCCCCCCTTCCGAGGCGGCACTTGGGCGCAGCCGTTAGTCTCTGCTCCCCCCCCCATGGCCGTTTGAAGGAGGGGAAGGAGGCGGGGAAGATTAACCCCCTCGTGCCCGACTCGTCGCTCCTCTCTCGCCTCTCTCTCTCTCTCCCCCTTCCTCCTCCTGCAACTGAGGCGGCGCTGAGGGGAGAGGGCGAGCGCGAGCCGGGGCCGGCCAGGCGCCCCGGTGCATTGTGGGACGGAGTGGGGCAAGCCGGAGCGGCGCGGGGAGTCCCGTCGGCGGGCGGGAGAGCAGCCGAGACGCGGTAAGGAGAAGGCCGCGAAGGTGGGGTGAGAGAGAGAGAGAGGAGAGGAGGTGCGCTTAAAGTGGAACGCGCCCCCCCAGGGTATGTGTGGGGTGGGGAAAGCGCGCGGGAAGAAGCCGGAGGGGGCGTGTGTGAGGAAAGCCCGGAGGGGCCCCTTAAAGAAGGCGCTCCTTTAAAAAAAAAATCTTGGCCGCCTCCGGAGGGGAAGAGGTTAATCTTTCCGCCCTCCGACATCTTTCCTTTTTTCCCCCTCACTCCCTCCCCGACGGGCGGGGAGGGGTGGGGGGTAGGTGAGCGGGAGGCCTCGCGCGTGCGCTGTGCGCCTGGAACGCCCGGAGCGCGAGCCTTAACTTGGCTCGCGCCGCTCTTTCTCCGCCGCGGCCACGCCCCTCGGGGGGAGGAGGAGCGAGGGTCGAAGCCCCGCCCCTTCCCCCCGCCCGAGTTGGGAAGAAATGGGACGATCCGGCTCGCTGGCGACGCTGAGAAGGCGGTGGATGGAGGGGCGGGCGGGAGTGGATGGAAGGGGCTTCTGCCGCCCTCGGTTGGGGTCCTGGCGGCCGGGGCTGCTGGGCTTCCCGCTTCCGCCAAAGGCAGGGCAAGGACTTCCCGCCTGGCTTTTGCTTCGGAGAGACTCCGGATTAAGCGGGTCGTGGGAACACCAGAAGAACCAGACCCATAATCAATGACCAGAAGAACCCGGCTTTGCCTGGTCTATAGAGAGTCTCGGGCATCCATGTCCTGGTGTCTCAAAGGTTGTGCCAGGGGGGGGTTGGACTAGATGACCCCCAGGTCCCTTCCAACTCTACTATTCTATTTCTATTCTGCATTCTATTCTATTGTGCTTTTCTTCCAAAAGGCAAATGGACTTTTTTGCCAGGGTTTTCTTCTTCTTCCTTGAAAAGGTTTTGTTTTTCAGCCAAGAAGCTTCTTCAATTCAATTCAATAAGTTGGGATGCCTACGGGGAGCCTCAATCTTCAAAAGTCGTGGTTGTCCCAAAGGTGCTTTTTCCCCAAAAGGCAACTGGACTTTCTTGTGAATCGAGGTAGTCCTTGATTTACAGCAGTTTGTTTAGTGACCATTCAAAGATACAAGGGCACTGAAAGAAGGGATTCAGGATCGTTTTTCACAGAAACATTGCAGCATCCCCATGGTCACGTAATAGCAACTCAACCACTTGGCAACTGACGCATATTTATGACGGTTGCCGTGTCCACGAGTCATTGATCCCCCTTTGCGACCTGGCAAGCAATGGGGAAGCCAGATTCACTTAACAACCGTGTGACTCACTTAAGAACTGCAGCGATTTCCCTTAACTGTGGCAAGAAAGGTGGTAACATGGGGCGAAATTCAGTTAACAAATGTCTCACTTAGCAACAGAAATTTTGGGCTCAATTGTGGTCATGAGTTGAGGACTATCTGTATTGGACATTTTTTGGTTCTTTTTTCCCTGGAAAATGCTTTACTTTAGAAGCTTCTTCAGTTCTAAACTTCTGTTTTCAAAGAAAGAAAAGCAAAGTCCAGTTGCCTTTTGGAAAAAAGCACCTTTGGCACAATCATGACTTGGATGATTGAGAATCTCCATGGGCTTCCCAATTTATTGAACTGAACTGAACTGAAGAAGCTTCTTTGCTGAAAAGCAAAACATTTTCGAGGAAAAAGAAACAAGAAAATCCCATTGCCTTTGGGGGGAAAAGGCACCTTTGGGGCCTGGTTTGCCGGGTTCTCTCAGTCGCTTGGGGTCCCTCTAATGTACATTTTAGCCAAAAGTATTATATAAGCTCTGTGTTTGTGTCCATCCTTCAATTGAGAGCCAGGATGACATACTTGGAATTCTGTAGTCATCTCACCAAAATTTTGTTACATTCCTGAAGTGTTTGTAATATTGCCCGTGTATAACGCCTAGGAGCTCCATTACTCTCATATGTCTACAGGGCCTCTGGTCATGAAGAGCTTCCTTTATCTAGAGTGTTTTGTAAAGGAATGGTGGTGCCTCATTTGGGAAAGAGAAGAAAATTGTTAAAATATTGCTCCTGTTTATTAGTCTGAGATATTTAAAACTTCAGCTGTACTGTGGCATGATCCAGCTGAATGTAAACTTTTATGTAATTGTCTCTTTGATATTTAACTAGTCTCTTAAAATGTATTAAGCTCTCACTTTAAATTCATATTCGTATTCATATAGTTTTAATTACAAGTATCACTTCCTTCATTGAAGTATTTCGATTGTATTCCATTTACCGATTTACCTGGTGCAACTCAGTAACGTTTTCTCCTAAACATTTCTGTGATTGGGATTTCAAGTATTTTACAACTCTGACATTTATTGGAAGGAGTTTTAATTGAATTTAATTAAAGTATGTGATTACTACATTCACAAGTATTGGGAGATTATTTTGATGTTCAACTAATGACTTATTTATACAAATACCTATTTATGTGAGCTACTTTAGCAAACCAGAAAGTAACGATGTTGTGTTTTCTGTAAACTAGAAAAATGTTTTCCCCCTCTTGATTGTGGAATGAAACAAATTGTTCACTTAAGCAGTTATTAACACAAAATAGTAACTTATCGATTGCCATAACTAATCTGCAGTGTAATGTTCATTCAGACTTTTAATTTGCAATAGAGTTACATCTATTTAGATACTTGACCAGGTACCCATAACTGAGTAGTGTTTCCAGAGTTTGTGATGCTCTGGAACAGTTTTATCTAGGGGAGACATCAATACCAATCTTGATACAGGCTCCAGTTCGATATTACTTGTGGCCCTGTCTGAAGCAGTCATACTTGGCTGTTCATGTTCATTGTTTTCCCTGGGTATTCTCTGTTCCTCTGGTTCTCTAAACTCACAAAGGATCTTTTCACAACCATAACCCTAACAGCAAAATACATGCATTGGGGACTCAACGTTTGGGTGATAGTGGTTTCTAATGGATGAATAGGGATTAATTATTTCAAATATTTTACTACAACTCACTACAGTAAAGGGAATTGTTAACTTAAGCATTCAGACTTAACAATGATTGAATAAACAGTATCCAAAAGCAGCAGTACACACTTATTTTATCCACACACTGGCAGAGCTCACAACATAGAATATCAAAATTAAGGGGGGGGAGGAATCTGCAGCGTTGTGTGGACTCCAATCTACCTCTAAAATAAATGGAATCAAAGTATTTGCATTTTTTGGTGTTTGGTGTGAATTAAAAATCCCCTTTAAAAATCGCCAAACCTGTTCTTTGTTCCATTTTAACTGCATCCATTAACCATAAGAAAGTTGTCCATCCCAGGCTTAATGAATTGAGTGAATGTAGCCTATTGTCGCTTATTCACTAGCCAATTTACTGTTTATGTTTAGTAAATTGGGTTCATCCACAAACCATGGAGAAGCAGTCATTTGCATTCAAAATAGAAAATGGATTGGTCAGTATTTTGGGTATGGGTGGATTAAATAAAATATGCTAACTATCCTGAGACAAAAGATGGAGGGGAGAGGGGGAGAGAAGAAAGCAAACAAACCGTGAACCCTGGTCACAAACAGTCTGCCACTATTCTCAAATATCTATGAAATTCCATGGTTATCCAGTGTCAGAAAAAGGAAGGAACTAAAGACTGACCCAGTTTAATGGCATTTTTGAATGATGTGTCAACCATGTTTGTAGCCATAACTCACTTTCCCCCACCTTTTTTTTTAACAATTTAGGAAAAGAAGGAGAAGCCACTATTTCCCCTTCTGAATAACAGAATTGGCTAGCCAGCAAGGCAGATAAAATGATGATCTAACAAATATAATCAAACTGAAGAGGCAGTTAGCACATAGCACTATCACCAAGAATGTGGCAAGAAAAGTGTATTTTCTGCCCCCATTTGATGTACAGGTTGACTGATAGTTTTCCAAATAGTTTATTGCTGGCCCATTGGGTCAACATTCCAGTTTTGAAAACCTGTTTGGCCTTTACCATTATAGAATGTTCTACAAAATGGTTCACATCCAGTGCCCTAGTTTCAAGTAATGGGTGTAGCCACTATATTGTTTGACATCAAGGTCTAGAATCATCTGGTAGCTGTCATTTTTCAGACAGTCTTGAAGAAGATTGATTTTCTAGGATTCGATGGATCCATTCCAGCTTATCTTCTTGTCATAGTTTAGCAAATTATTGAGTCCTATTGATAGATGGTATAGATCCTAAATTGACATGATTGGCATCCTTCGGGGCATTCTTTATTTCACTTAAACTGCTGGAAGAAATAATCCATAAGCTTGGACTAAAATGCCATCATTGTACAAATTATTTCTAATTCCAAGTATGCAGTGAAAAACCAAAAAAAGATGGTGAAAAGATGACTGAAATTCTGGATATATATGTCGGGCAAACAAATTGAAACTTACTTTAGGCAAAACCAAATGTTACTGATGGGGCATTCTCAGTGTGAGTGGAGAAGAGAATACGATAGATGTGGTCCTTACCACGGAGACAGAATGTTACCAGGAATGTTTTAAAGAAACAACCAAAAACAATGTATGGCTGGTTCCTCAACTGCTGGTGTGAATTAAATGCAAGATTTACCAAGTTTTGAACCTTTGTTTATCTTCTTTAAAGCTGTTTTTGTTTCTATGTTTTAACAAAATATCTTCATAAGGCTTCTGAATTATTCTGATGTGACCATCAATAATTCATTTGTCTGTGACTTCATTGCTCTTCTCCTTGTCAACCCTTGATAATTCCACATTCATGCACTAAGTTAAATTGAATTGGTCTTGGTCTGTATTTGGAGTGTTCTCAACAATTCATTTCAATCATCACAGTTTGGTATGGATTAACATCTACAAAAGGAGTACAGGCTAACTGAAAAGAAAAATGCCTACTGCTTGAATAGGCGTTGCATTTTGGTGTTCATAAGGAGTTTCATATGGCCTTTTATTTCTAAATTATATTATGCAAAGATTAAGAACAAAAATCAGTTTGTAATTACATATAGTAAGATCACAATTGTTTCATTGGGATTTAACTCCGCTGGATTGTCGCTCTACAATTTAGCAGCCGAAATTAAATCTAATAGGCCGTTTCAGGAAGAATTTTGATGTATTTTCTATACAAAAACAGTTGGGAGATCACATTTTTATGTAGAGTATGCGACTGTATGAAAGACAACTTTTATGCTATATGTTTGTATTTTTTTTAAAACCTAGGATAACAAGTCCAACCTATTTCATAAAGAAAAAGAAAATCTGCCGTTACTAACCGTGTGAGAATCATGTCTGTTCGAGAGTCCTTTAATCCAGAAAGTTACGAACTTGACAAAAGTTTTCGGTTAACCCGTTTCACGGAACTTAAAGGCACCGGCTGTAAAGTGCCTCAGGACATTTTGCAGAAATTGCTCGAATCTTTACAAGAAAATCATTTCCAAGAAGATGAACAGTTTTTGGGGGCTGTTATGCCAAGATTGGGTAAGAAACCTTTTACTGGTTATAATGATTTCTTAGGTCTCAGATGTGATCCCCTTTTGCGACCCCTTCAGTGGGGAAGCCAGATTCACTTGGCAACCGTGTTACTAATTGAACGACTGCAAATGTGGCAAGAAAGGTCATAAAACAGAGCAAAACTCAAGTATTTCACTTAGCAACATAAATTTTGGGGTCGATGGTGGTCGTAAGTCAAGGACTGCCTGTATAATCATTATGTAGCCTAGTGCACGTTAGACTCTTTCTGTGAAGAGTCCTTGGGAAGACAGCGTTGAAGAATGCGGCCGCATCAATGAGAAAAGAAACACCGAACTACCATTCAGTGTTTTCATAGTCTCACTAGGGTAGGATATGCACAGTTTGGATTACCTTGTCTGCTCGGAATATGTAGAAATAGGCAATTAGAAGAACAGCCCAATATCCTGAAAAATAAAGTGAGTTACTTTTATTACAGGAATTGGCATGGATACTTGCGTTATTCCTTTGAGACACGGAGGTCTGTCTTTGGTCCAGACAACAGACTACATTTATCCCATTGTGGACGACCCCTATATGATGGTATGATGTCTTAAAACGTTGGTCACCTTTTTGTCAAATAAGAACTTTGGAGGAATGGGGATGGATGTCAGACTATCGATTTCACCTGGCTTTGGTTTATTTAGTCTTTCTCAGTTTTGTCTGGAATTACCAGGCCTTTGAAGAAATTCCCCCCCCCACTCCCGCAGGTGGGGACTGATCTTGGTTTGAGCATTTATATTATTTCTACTCTAAGTAAATGAATGAAGGCCTTACACGGTGCTACCTTGGTACTCAATGCATTTTTATGTGAAAAATTTGTACTCATTGTTTGTTTAGTAATCAACACACAAGCTAGAACTTGTTGCTGTCAGCTGGCTTATGAATCACACTTCATTATTCCTTATGGGAAAAAATTGTTTGGTACTCACTGTTTTTGGGTACTCATCCCGGAACAAGTTAACGATGAGGTACGGCTGTATAAGGAATTCAGTAATATTCTACTGTGTTCATCTAAACTCGGAGAGAAAGGTTTTAACAATTTTTTTAAAAATCAGGATGTACTACTTTATCCAGTGGAAGATAATATACAAAGAATTTCTGTTTGGTGCATTGGTTAGTCTGCTCAATATACAACAGAGCTAAATGCAATAGTAATAGCAGTCCTGTTATTTCTTTCATTCATTACAGTTGCTTTTTCCATCTGCCCTCCCTCAAATTTCAGTTGGTAGATTTCTTGGCCTCACCCAGTCTCTTTTTAAGATTAGCTTGGGAAGCAAGTTAAGCCTTAAAACAGCAATTCAATGAGAATGGTGTGTGTTGTTTTTTCCAGGGACGCATCGCATGTGCCAATGTCCTTAGTGATCTCTATGCCATGGGAGTCACCGAATGTGACAATATGTTGATGCTTCTGGGTATCAGTAATAAAATGACAGACAGGGTAAGTTCCTTTAATTGTGATGATCAGAAATTCGAATATGTTATTCTGTGTACCTATAAATTAACATTAATCTGAACAATACCAATAAATGGTATTTCAAGCATCTATAATCCTAAATCTGCCAATTGTCCACCTCTGCTCTTTCGATTATTAGTTACTCTTGCTTACATTACCGCCCTTGAAAATTCTAAAAATGACTAAAAGTATCGATTCTGGTGTGATCATTATATTCAAACAGTTCAAAATCATGAAAGGCAAAACAGACCCTTACAATTTTAACAATTCACTACATATTTTTCAGAACGGATAATCAAATACCTTGTAAGGGTGTTTACTCTAATGCCTGTTATTTCATTTAAGTTCTAGATCTGAATTAAACCAAAAGATATTTTCATGATTTCTCATCAAATTTGGGGGGAAGTCGCACAAGAAAGTTTGAAATAATTGAGTCAACAATCATCTCATCTTTTGCTAACATTTCTAGTAACTTATGCTAGAAAGTTGCAACAGGAGTTGGGATCAGACACTTCAGTAAACCACTGTGCATTTTACCAAGTTTGTTGCACAAACTCTCTAAGGATAACTCGTCATTAAAGCTCTACTCTGGTTAGCTCTCCTAAGCCATAATATGGTTTGCTTATTCATAAGAATTTTTTTCAGTTGGAGAACTAGCTTCAATCCAGCTGGAATAAAATAACTAAAAGGTTTGTTGCACATTTTTGCCAGATTCCCTTGCAATTTCCAAATAAAACGTTTCTCCAAACTCTGTTGAACGGTTTGGAAACCCTGTGAGGTACTTTACTAAAGGGGCACCCAACCCCAGATCACGCACCGGCACCACAGCGCACAAGTGAGTGAAGCTCCATCCATACATGTGCAGGATCCAGGCAGCGTGTAAAACCACACACACATACGGTCCATGGAAAAACCACCCTCCACCAAACCAGTCAAAAAAACGGGGAAGTTGCTTTGCTATAAGGAAGAATTTACCAAACTTGGCTGTTCTTATGTAGTTTGTGAGAACTGGGCCTCATCCAACATTTTGAGTGGAACTTATTGATATCCTGCTCTTTTAACTTTACAGGGTTTCAAGGAAGTAATAAGTTTCTGTTAGTAGACTATTTCTACATGTACATACGCAGGTGTGAGGGGATGATTCAACTTTTAACAGTTGTGGAATTATGAATTTCTTTGGGATGGCTTGTAAGCTGTTTATGTATTCAGTAGATGCTTGACTAGGCAATTGATTTTTCCTACTTTTGTTTTCATTTCTTTGTCTGAAGGAAAGAGATAAAATCATGCCTCTAATTATCCAAGGATTTAAAGATGCTGCAGAAGAGGCAGGAACATCAGTGACTGGTGGTCAAACAGTATTAAACCCTTGGATTGTTTTAGGAGGAGTGGCCACAACTGTCTGTCAGCCTAATGAGTTTATAATGTAAGTTGGAGCATTTTATGCCAAGGAAAAGGTGCTGAAAGTGTTAAAAGAGGTAGCTACTTCTAAAATTCTGAATTGTTTCTTTTATGTGTTGTTCAATTTAAGGAAATTAAATGCTTGCCTTTGGCTCTGGACTGGGGATGTTAATAACAATGCATATTTTCCTGGTGAAGCTTTACAAATGTATTAAGATTCACCTTGCAAAGCCATAATTGGCTTAATCATGACTTATTTAAAAAGTTACACTTGGTCAGGCTCATATTTGATGCCAAATAATCAACTATGATTTGCAGTATTCAGTGTTTGGATTAAAATAATGCTGTAAATAAAACAAAAAAATCACATTGCAGATTCAATGATAACTTTAGAACTCATTGTGGTAGCAGTTCTACAATATATGGGGTTATATTGAGTTTTTAATATATATGGGGTTATATTGATGAGCCCCATGTAGGAAACTGATCTATTTCATCCAAGTTGGAAAACCAGTGTGACTGTAAATCATTTAATGATTCCAGCTGTTAAAACCCGAGCTCTGAAAATCTGTCTTATTTTTAGTGTCTAAAATAAAGGCAACAAAATCTTATCCAGAAGTTGTTGTTGTTTTTTAATAGAAGTAACAGACACTGAAAGTAGTAACAATTTACTTTTAGGGCAAAATTGTCATATTAGCATTAAATGTGGCTCAGATAAAAATCTACCAATAATCTTCATTATATATATTTTGATACATGAAAAAAAGTACTCATTTAAGATATGGTAACTAAATGAGTGCCTTTTTTGGTTGTGTTCATTTTATTTTAAATAAGATCTCTGGATAATATTAAAATAAACTTTGGTGGAATAATTACTGAAAAATAATGATGGGGTGTGTGCTTTTTAATAATATATGTTCATTACTTCTAGGCCAGATAATGCAGTCCCGGGAGATGTGCTGGTGTTAACCAAGCCATTGGGAACACAAGTAGCTGTAGCTGTCCATCAGTGGTTAGACATCGTAAGTAAATCACTTTAAATATAAATCCAGCAAAGGGGCAGCCCCTATCTGGGACTAAGCTATGCCAAACTTTGAACAAAGTAGGCTAAATGTAATTTACTTAATACCAACCTGTTCTGTTGGTTTATATTCTTTTCACATACATTAAATATCTGGAGATAAAAGTGTCATTGTAAAAACAAATTTCTGGATGTACATTGACTGTGTAGAAATCTGTTTCAGGAAAACACTTTTTAGTGTACTTGAAGCAAAATTTATTGAAGAAGAGGAAGTGTAGAAAAGCAGTAAGATAATCCTGTTTTTCTAGTTTGCAATTAGAAATTCGTCATGGAAATAAAATACATTCTGAAACTCTGTTTCAGATGCTGCTAATTGACAGAGTTGGAAGGGACCTTATAGGTCTTCTAGTCCAACTCACCCCACCCCCCACCCCCCACCCCACACACACACAGCCAAGCAGACCCTACACTTTTGTCTTTGGTCCTCACCCAGCAAACCGAAAAATCAGTTAAGCAGAATCCGTTTATAAACAAAAGGGATGTTCTGATTGTGGCTGTTCCGATAGTAAAAATCAAAATGCAGCAGGAAATGCTTCAAAGGATTCCTTCAAGTTGGGAGAATCGGCAGTTAATGCTATTCAAATAATAACTGCACGTGTAGATTGATGGGCTTGAATTAGTGTGCAACCAAGAAATAAATCTTGAGCGTTCAGTAAGAAGACTATGCTAGCATGCTGCTAGTGAGTGCCAAATCCCATCCTAAGATTATCAGGAAAGGATAAGAAGTAACCGACGTGTGTGTGTGTGTGTGTGTGTACATATACATATATACACACACACATATAGATAGATGATAGATAGATAGATAGATAGATAGATAGATAGATAGATAGATAGATAGATAGATAGATGGGTGGGTGGGTAGGTAGGTAGGTAGGTAGGTAGGTAGGTAGGTAGATATAAAGTAAAATACCCCGAAATAGCTGTATGTAGCCTTTCTCTTTCCTTCTGTGCCTTAGCCAGAAAAATGGAATAAAATCAAGCTGGTCGTGACACAAGAAGACGTGGAACTTGCCTATCAAGAAGCAATGATGAACATGGCAAGACTCAACAGGACAGGTAAGGGAACAGGTGGCCAGTTCGTTTCGGTCAGCGACCAGGGGGGGAAAAACAGGGTCTGCAGGGCACAGATCTATTTAGATTGCTAGGAAGTCAGGTGGTTAAGGTGGCTCTCTGGAATGGTGTACAGATAGTCCTCGACTTACAACAGTTCACTTAGTTAAAACGGCACTGGGAGAAAAAAAAAGATGACTAAGGGCCGTTTTTCACACTTGACGACCATTTCAGCATCCAGATCACGTGATCCAAATTCAGACACTCGGCAACTGGTTCATGTTTATGACCATTGCTGTGTCCCAAGATCACGTGATCCCCTTCTGCGCCCTTCTGATAAGCAAAGCCAGCGGGGAAGCCAGATCCACTTTATCAACCGTGTGGAAAACTTAACAACGGCCGTGATTCATGTCACGACTCTGGCCAGGAAAGCCGTAAAATGGAGCAAAACTCACTTAACAAACATCTCACTTAGCAACAGAAATGTTGGGCTCTGTTATGGTCATAAGTCCAGGACTACCTGTACAATGTTTCCAGCTATAGAAGAAAGACACACATGGATGCAGCTGTAGAGGCCTCTGGACCAAGAAACCTGGAGGGTATGAGTTTTAGTCCTGCCTTCATGCTGCCGGATGTCTTAGGGCCAGCCACTTCCTTTCAACTTGAAAGGAAGAAGCAGTGCAAGCCATTTCTAAAAACGTAGCCCAGAAAAATCTGTGGGCTTGTTCAAGCAGTCCCTGGTGGGAGTCAGTCACTTTCTTTGTGTCTCCACACCCCTCCCTCCCTCCCTCCCTCCCTCCCTCCCTCTCTCTCTCTCTCTCTCTCTCTCACACACACACACACACTTTTTTCTCATCTGTTACTATAGAAGCAAACCATTTATATATAGCATGGTCGTAATGTTTTCCGAAGAAGAAAATGCAATTCAGGTTGCAATTGGAAATGAATGTTTGGCAAGGAAAAAGAAAAAAATATCTACGATGCATTATCAGAAAATTCAGGCCTATCCCACTCTTTAACTGCAATTGGATTTTTTTTTAAAAAAAAAGCTATAAATCTTCTGAGATGGGACAGTATTTCCAAACGATTTTGCCAAAAGGAGATCAGGAATGGACCGTCCATATGTGGGAATGTATGTTTTTTTTTTCCTCCTGAAGAAGTTTTATTCTAGTTAACTTTAACAGACAGATTAACCGAGTTGGAAGGGACCTTGTAGGTCATCTAGTCCGATCCCCCTACCCAAGCAGGAGACCCTACGCCATTTCTTCAGCTTTATTTGAAGGGAGCTGGCAATATAAACTCTGATTTAATTCTGAGGGATGGGCTGAATTCTGAAGGTGCGTAACCCTTTCCCTCTCTTTCTCTCCTCTCAAGCTGCAGGGCTCATGCATACGTTCAATGCTCATGCAGCCACGGACATCACAGGCTTCGGCATCCTGGGCCACGCACAGAATCTAGCAAAGCAGCAACGCAACGAAGTCTCCTTCGTTATCCACAACCTCCCTGTTCTTGCCAAAATGGCTGCAGTTAGCAAAGCTTGTGGGAATATGTTTGGTCTTATGCACGGGACTTGTCCAGAAACTTCGGGTAAATATATATACATGTCTGCAACTCTGGCCCTGAATCTCTCTCCAATAGGAACACGCTCCTCCCTGGAATATGAGGGATATGAACCGGCTGTCTCATCTTCCACAGTAGGAAATTTGATCCATCTCCTCATTAGATGCAGACCCTGGGGAGATCACCCCTCTCTGAAAACATGTCTGCCTGGAATAGGAAGCCCCTACGGCCAAACCCTTCACAGTGCAATCCAGCCATCCTGTCAGCCGCTCCACGATTCGGTCTTCAGAACACAGGGCCATGCCAGTCCCCCTAACAGTGCCTTGTAGCTTCCTAAATAGGGTCAAAGATGAAAGGGATAAAATGTCTAGGCAGCTAACAAAGAAAAAGCACTTCTCATTCTGTTGCCATGTAGGTTTCGTTCCCTTGGCATTTCAGTTCAATAGCGAGAGTCAGGAGGCAGAGGCCTCACTCTACCTTTGCGACTAAAATAGATAAATAATACAATAAAATAGATAAATAAATAAAATAATACCACTCATTAAAGAAATGGAACACGATTCCTCGACCTTCTGTTTGATGAAAAAAGATTTTAAAATATCCAGGTTTTCTTTGCAAAAGCTTCTCGGGAACAGGCCCAATTGATAGTGTGGATGACATAAAAAATAAATACGTAAAAACGAACCATAGGCAATCCAGAATGCCAGTGAAATGCCAGAGCTTCCAATGTCTTTTGTGTGTGTAGTTCAGTTTGTGATTCTTACCAGCTGGAATATTATCGGTGCTTCCTGATCAAAGTCCTGGCAATTCTGTTCCCGGCCATTCTGGTTGATTCCAGTGCTAGAATTTAATTGATTGATTGATCAAATTTATATAGTGAAGCTGATTTCTTGTTCTCCAAAATACCTGCGTAAAAAATAATAATCACCTTTCAGATCAACTGAATTTTCATAATTTTGAGATCCTTTGTGCTGTTACAAATGGAAGACTTGTGAAAGAAAATGTGTGTAACACATTATCCCAGGATGTCCGTGCCACACAGTTGTCATTATAAATTGGTTCCTTAGAGATTCTTGTAAATGGTCAGAGGATGGCGCTGTTTCCTCAGATAAACCCAAACAACTAGACTATATTGGAAACCTGTGCTGAAAAAAAATCTGCATTTAACAGATGTACACTTGGCTATATACACAAAAGAAGTAGTGTTGTGCAAGTCAGAAATTCTGCCCCGCAAAACAAATTCCTAATTGTTGCCTTTTCTGACTCTGTGTGTTGACATTGCTTTGCATTTAAAGTTGTAATAGTAGATTGTCCACACTTCAGAATGATCAATGCTGATAATTTGTATTCCTTTGAATTGGGTGCTTACTGGACGAATAGGCATTGCCATTAAATGTTTAAATTATAAGTTTTCATTGTATTAAATTATATAAATTAGGAATTAGCAATTATACCGTAGGCATTGTTTCTACGTATCTTCCTGATGGGGTTTGGATTCCATACCACTCAACTTAGTGGCTTTCTCAAGATTTTCTCCCAATTTGTCACTTCCCCCAGAACCCAACTTTAATATTGCAAACAGGGTTTGATCAGGGAGAAGTAGAACAGAACAATTATACTGTGAATGATTTGGGCTTCATGTTGTATTAATCCATCCCAAGGCAGCATTTGCCTTTTTACCAGCTACTTTGGCCTACTGGCTCACTTCACGGTTTTCCCTGTTCACTTCCACCCTGTTCTTTTTAATCCTGTTGCTAAAGGCCTGTCTAGATTACTTGTTCGTAATCTCCTGCCAAATATCAGCCATTTCTCCCAGTCACCTGCAGACCTGATCCAAGTCACGGATAGATAGAAAAAAGTTTGGGAATCGCACTAAGCCCTGCAGCATTCCGTTGAGAATTTGTCCCCATCTGGCTGCTTCATTCTGTGGACCCCATCTGAAAGCAGCATTCAACGCAAGAGCTGGTTGCTTTAGTAAGGAGGAGACTATTGCGCAGAAGGCTGCAATGAGATCCCAGGTATAAAGAGGGGGTGGAAACTAATCAAGGAGAGAAACAAGCTAGAGCTAAGGAGAAATTTCCTGACAGTGAGAACAATTAATCAGTGGAACTCTTTGCCTCCAGAAGTTGTGGCTGTTCCATCACGAGGTTTATAGGAAGAGATTGGATAACCATTTGTCTGAAGTTGTGTAGGGTTTCCTGCCTAAGCAGGGGGTTGGGCTAGAAGACCTCCAAGGTCCCTTCCAACTCTGTTCTTCTAAGCTGCCTTGGAAACAATCATTTGGATTAAGGCAGGAAGAAAAGGACCGCCACAACTTCTGGGTGAGGGCCAAACAAGTTTAATTAGTAAATAACGGTTAAAAATCCGAGTAAGCCAGGCAGCAACTTCGATTTGACCCTGTGAACGAGAGCTAATGCCATCCTTTCTTCTCCTTCTGCAGGAGGCCTCCTTATCTGCTTACCACGGGAACAAGCGGCACGGTTCTGTGCCGAGATCAAGTCTCCAAAATACGGCGAAGGTCACCAGGCATGGATTATTGGGATTGTAGAAAAGGGAAACCGCACGGCCAGGATTATAGACAAGCCTCGAATCATCGAAGTCGCGCCCCAAGTAGCCACTCAGAACGTAAACCCGACACCCGGGGCAGCTTCTTAATCCTAGACGAAATAGTTATTTTTTTTGTTTTGTTTTGTTTTGTTTTGTTTCATTTTTTTAAAAAAACAAAAACAAAAAATAGATCTATTTCCTTTATCATCTTACAGCCTAAAGAACTGTGTAAAAAGAAAGAGAGAGAAGAAACACATTGTGTCTGCAAATCTGGTGGCCTTAGGTCGGTTGGAGCGAGTGAATATAACCCTCTTGCCTCATCCCCCACCTTCTTTTTTTCTCCCTTTTCTTTTTCCTGTTACATGAACTGAAGATGCTCCTGTCTCGAGGCAGCTTCTGAGTTGAGAATGATATTGTTATCCAATACTGTTGATTCATTTTGAATCTTTAGACATTGAATCTCTCGCCACACGGGCTCTTTTTTTTAAAGGTGCTTTCACGTAGCGCAGGCATTGCCCACCGTGGTAATCAAATGCAGTTTGTGTCCTTTTTAAAAAAAATAAATAACTGGGTTTTTTTTCGGGGGGGCTACATGTATATTTATCAATAGCTCTAATTTCGGATGCCTTGAATGAAATTCCAGAAGGCAATAAAATGTTTGATGCACAAGGAGCTGAACCCGGAAGCCAAGAGGGTTGCATGCCTACCTTCGTTCCGTCTTTTCATTTGTACGATTTTTAGTTGTCCTCTCCATGAAAATCTGTGGCCTCGGACATAACGTGGTAGTACCAGAAACACACGAGTTCTGCGTTTGCACGAAGAGCACTTGGCAGAGTGCGAAGGAAGGAGTAGTTGTGTTCTTTGTAGCTCAGACAATGTTTACTTTTGTATTACCGATAATCGCTTCCTTTTTATCGATGGTATAAACACTATAAATAAGTTTTCAGCAGGGATGCGGTGCGCTGAGAAGCAGCAGAATATTGCCAACGGAAGGGTATTCGATCATCATTTACAACTCTCTATATAATTACACAAACAATTTTAAAACTATAACCAATTTAAAAAAACAAAACAACCCTGTTCTGTGGATGGTAGTGTTTAATACATTTTATATTTTGTATAGTGATTATATTTTTTTGCTTTTCTTAAAAACCGGATGTCTAGTACGATGCTTAGTTATTTTTGTTCGGCCTACATTCTTGTGCACGCTTTTTTGTGGATGTGTTTAAAAGCTACGTTGCCAACTTTGCAGCCTGAACTTAAGCTTATTATTTGAATAAATATTTAATTTTTTTATTGCTCTTGTGCAAGTGGATGACTTTTTAACTTTTATGCCTGAGCTATACTGGGAAGTGAGAACGAAGTGTTTAAATCAGGTTGCTACCTTTAAATTAACTACCACTTAAGTTGTTTTTAAAAAAGGTTTGTTTTTCGTCTAAAGCAATAATAGTGTTTAATTCCCAGTATCATAATGTAAAATGTGACTATTCATGCATCATGCATCATATGAATACCTCTTCCTGCTAACAGTTGCACATATGCAGCAAATGTTTCTGATTCTGAAGTCTTTACTGAAGAGCTGTATTCTAATCTGGTTGGGTTTTATGTATAAAAATGTCTTAAAAGGAGATTGTAACGGGCATCTCTGCAATAAGAACCTTTTCTTGTGCTTATAGTTTTGAAAGAATGAATGAATCTGAAATTTAGATAAGTTTTTCTGGAAGATCCCATACATGGAGCAGGCCCTTTTGAATGGAGATATAGCTACTTGTGTTCTTTGGCGGTTGGATTTTAAACCTTTTTATTTTTTTTGTATGCAATAATTTGGTATTACACTCTTCCATGTTGTGAACTTGTCCTTAAATTGTGATTATATGATTCTAAAACACAAACTTCACATGTGAGGGCATGTGCCATATTTAGAGAAACAGCAGCAATATATATATATATACATGAAAGTTCCTGTGTATTTCAGTTCCTATTCCGTATTTCTCCACTTGAGAATACACAGTTATTGAAACTTGTACAATTTCTACACATAGGAAATTAATACAAACGTAAGTGAATATTTGTAGCTCAGGGTCGAACCTTGGTGCTGTCTAAGCTTCAACTGTTTTCTTGCAGATGTTTCATTACCCAACCAGGTAACGTCATCAAAGCTAGAAGGGAGTGGGGTTTGCTCTCTCTTTTTATATATATATATCTTATATCTTTTTTATATGCCCCGTCCGTGATGGCAGGAGTGTTGTTTCTTGGTAATTCCTTCATTGGGCTGTTTGTATTGCAACAACCCTCAACATCAGGAAAATGCAGGGGGTTGGACTAGAAGACCTCTAAGGTCCCTTCCAACTCTTATGTCTTGAAACATCTACAAACTGGATGCCCACGCAATTTCATCAGAGTGCCTCGCCCCATTACCAGTGCAAGACTTAACAGCGGTTTGTTTACTGACCATTCGAAGTTACAATGGCACTGAAAAAAGGGACTTGTGGCCTTTTCCCACACTTGCGACCGTTGCAACATCCCCCGTGGGGGTCACGTGATTTACATTCACATTTATGACGGTCGCAGTGAGTCCCTGAACAAATGTGGAGAGAAGTCGTCACATGGGGCGAAACTCAAAACAGATTCCTCACTTAGCAACTTAAATGGTGCGCTGAATTGCGGTCATTAACCAAGGCTACTTCCTGTCCAAGCAACACAATCTATGAGAAGGACAATACTGGGATATACTATATTTCGGAAACCCCCGATTGTAACGGCCGCGGAGTATCACCGTAGCACACCAACTACAGCAGCAGCTGTGAGGAAGCGGCCAAGCCCAAGAGAGCACAAAGGACCCTTCAACCAATGCAGAATGACTCCGAATATAGTTTATGTAGCTTGCTAAACTCTTTTCATCAACTTCCTCGGTGCTTTTTTACCCATCCTGGCAAAAGGCGTTTATACTCTCAAGCAATCCTTTGGTTTACAATTAGCAGTAGCTCTTGAGTAATTTCTGGGTGGCAAATGATTTTAGCAAATCTCACATGCTGTTTGGTGGCAGAGGTTAATTGTGTACAGTGGGCAGTTGGAAATACAGAGCAGATTTTGCCAAGATTACTTGGCACCCAAGTCTTCAAGTCGCCTTATTTCTTTTTTCACC
Source organism: Notechis scutatus (assembly GCF_049901735.1). Classification (NCBI taxonomy): domain Eukaryota; kingdom Metazoa; phylum Chordata; class Lepidosauria; order Squamata; family Elapidae; genus Notechis; species Notechis scutatus. The sequence continues at coordinate 4,144,143 of NC_142014.1, forward strand.
ATCTCCCCCCCGTTTTTTTAATGTTCAGAAAGAGCCTTTTCAAACTAGCATTTTTTTTTTTTTAAAGTGTAATGTTTGACCTGTGTGTTTTGCAGAAAATGCGGTGGAATAAATTACCAATTCAGCGATAACGGAATCTGACTTCTGTAGTTGAATGATTTGTTGATTTGAGATTTGTCATTTATTCTCCAGAAGGGCTTCTCAAACTCGAAATATAATCAAGGGATTTTCTCCCATATGTAATTCTTTGTTTTTTGATTCTGCTAGGGATGTAGCAGAGCCAGCAAAATTTTTATTTATTTATTTATTTTTTATTTTATTTTGTCAGGCAATTATAAGATAACAGGTATAAGTATAAACATAGTTATGAATACATGAAATGGATGCATATAAGAAAAATAAAAAGAAACAATGGGACAGGATTATGCGCTTATGCATGCCCCCTACATGTAGTTATTTGCCAGATTTATATACAGCCCGGTCCCATCACGTGTCTGGGCATCTTTTAAAAATACCCCTAAAAACAATAATACTTTGTGTCGGAGCTTATATACAGAGGTGCTTAAATTAGTTCAATGCTTCTGCATAAATATGACCTAAAGTGTGATCTGTTTTTCACACGACCTAATACTCTACAGAGGGACCCAATTAAACAAAGCAGTCATAAACATGATACTTGTTCATTTATTTATGGAGGAAAATAATTGAAAGCTACATCATCAAAATAAATACTTAATTCTGTTTCTGAAATGTTTAACACTTCACCAGGTAAGGACAAATTCTGAATCGATGTTCAATATTTGAATCTCAGATGTAAGGGCCAAAACCCCTTTTGAAATCAGTGAATCCATTTTCAACGTCTAAATATTTTCATTTAGATATTGACATTTAGAAGACAAATTTGGTAGAATTGCAACCTATCTTCATGTAAACGTAGAGCTAAATTAGTTTCCCTAGTTTACGCATGTTAAATTTCAGCTTCCACTGAATTCTTAGTTAGCAAAGTCCAAAGGAGATAGTAGTTTGAAAATGTTGAAACGTTCTGTGATCCTTGATTAATTCCAACTCTGTCCTGACTGAAATTTTATTATGAACCAAAGGGCTGAGAAGAGGTAATTAGGACTGTCCTCTTTTCAATTACAAATTGAAATTACTTACTTTGTGGCTTTTATATTGCAATGTTACAAGCAGGGATCAGCATATTAAAGTCTAGCTGGTTGGTTACCTCACAAATATTGCCAGATTATAATTTGTGTTGTATGGATAATCTGCGAAAGGAATGAATAAGGAATAATGAAAGGGTGGTTAAAGTGCAGAATTAACTTTAGATAGCAATTTTGATTAAATCTTTTTAGGTGCAGTGTGTGCATTTTTATACTGATTAACGTGATACAGTAAATATTCTGGATTTTTTTTTAATCTGTAAGAAATAGTGTGAAGTTTTCTAATAAATTCTTTGCTTCATCAGAATCTTCTGTCAACTTTAATGGCACACCATGAAAAATGGATTTTGGAACAGAACAGAACAAGGTTATTTGGATATGGCATTAATAAGTCTTTTTTTTTTAAATGAAAAAGACAGTTGTGAATCTAGATAACACAATGTTTTTCTTTCCAGATTGAAGGGTTTCTATTAAGATGATACATTTCACTCCAACCCATTTCTTAGTGAGAACTGAAAGTGTATTTAAAAAAGAACAGCCCACCCTAGAGCTTACTAAATCAATTTTCTTTTATTTTTGTAATGACGATTTTTATTATAACATCTTTTCTCAGAAGTACAATTTATCTTTTTATGCAAAAAAAGAATAAGGAGAAAAATAGAAATACTAAGGAAAATGGGACATTGTATGCTTTTAAAAGTATACAGTTCAATCGAATCCACCAGAATAGAGTTGGAAGGGACCTTGGAGGTCTTCTAGTCCAACTCCAGATGGTTGTCCAATCTCTTCTTCAAAGCCTCCAGTGATGAAGCAGCCACAACTTCCTGAAGGCAAGCTGTGAATTGACCTCCCTGTTAGGAAATTTCTCTTTAGTTCTAGATTGCTTCTCTCCTTGGTTATTTTCCCTCCATTGCTTCTTCTCCTGACTTCTGGGGCTTTGGAAGATAGATTCACCCCTCTCTTCTTTGGGGCAGCCCCTCAAAGACTGGAACATTGCTATCATGTCACCCCTTGTCCTTCTTTGGCTGGCCAAGCCCAAAATCTGCAACTGTTCTTCATATGTTTTCATCCCCAGGCCTTTAATCGTCTCAGTTGCTCTACTCAGCACTTTTTCCAAAGTCTCAATGTCTTTTTTTGTAACCTGACCAAACCTGGATGCAATATTTCAGGTGTGGCCTTACTGAGGTTTCGTAAAACACTACTATTACTGCATGTGCTTTTGATTCTGTGCCTCTGTTTACACAACCAAGTATTGCATTAGCTTTTTTGGCTGTTCCCACATATTGCTGGCTCATGTTTAAAGAATCGCCCACTAGGAATCCAAGATCTCTCCCACAGTTCCTGTTTTTGAGCCAGGTTTTGCCTAATCTGTACTTGCACCTTTGGTGTAAAACTCCAATTATTCTCCAAAGCATCAGAAGGCAGGAGAAGAAGCAACAGATGGAAACTCATCAAAGATAGAAGCAACCTAAAACTAAGAAGAAACTTCCTGACAGTGAAGACAATTGACCAGTGAAGCTACTTGCCACCAGAAATTGTGGGCTCCATCACTGGAGGGTTTAAGAAAAGACTGGACAGCCATCAGTCTGAAGTCATACAGGGTCTCCTAATTGAGCAGGGGGTTGGGCTAGAAGACCTCCAAGGTCCCTTCCAACTCTGTCCTGATTGAAATTTTATTATGAACCAAAGGGCTGAGAAGAGGTAATTAGGACTCTCCTCTTTTCAATTACAAAGCTCATCCTAGGATGTTCTCAAATGGCCTTGCAAAAAAGATTGCGTAGCAGAAATTAAGGTCACACATCACCTGTACAATTTATAAATCCTTTGGCCTAATTTGAGATCAAAATTCCTTTGTGAACTCTTGAGGCCTCATTTGGTTCTCCACAATTTTGCCCAACTTGATCAAATACAGCCCCATTTTTTTTAAAAAAAAAAATCACAAATTGGTTTCCTAATGCATCTTTACAGTACAAAAGCCTCTTCGTGTGCTGTGCAATTAAAAGTGTCTTTGGACTGCTGGTTGGTATTCATAAATGAGCTCTGCTCATCTTCTGCTGGCTGGGGGCTTCTGGGAGTTGAAGTCCACACATGTTAAAATTGCCAAGGTTGAGAAAGGTGGTTATCAAGATATAATATATCTATTTCTCTAAGGCTGTCCAGCACTGCCATCAAATGGAATGTCTACAATCTCAGCTTTTGAAAAGAATAGAATAGAAAACAGAATAGAATATATGGAATGGACTAGACTAGAGAATGGAATGGAATACAATACAATGGAATACAGAATGGAATGGAATAGAAAAGTAAATAGAATATAGTGGAATAGAATATAGAATCGAATAGAGAGTAGAATAGAATACAGAATGGAATGGAATCGAAGAGAATAGAAAATGGAATGGAACAGAACAGAATAGAATAAAATAGAATAGAATATAGGAATAGAATAGAATAGAATAGAAAATGGAATGGGGAATAGAAAGAATAAGGAATAGAATAAAAAAAATAGAATAGAATAGAAAATAGAATAGGGAAAAGAAAGAATAAGGAATAGAATAGAAAATAGAATAGAAAATAGAATGGAATGGAATAGAATAGAATAGAATATGGAACAGAAATAATACAGAATGGAATGGAATTGAATAGAATAGAAAATAGAATAGAATAGAATACAGAATGGAATGGAATGGAATAGAATATAGGAATGGAACACAACAGAAAATAGAATAGAAAATAGAACAGAAAAATAGAATAGAATAGAAAATAGAATAGAATAGAATACAGAATGGAATGGAATGGAACAGAATAGAATATAGGAACAGAACGGAACAGAATAGAATAGGGGATAGAAAGAAGAAGGGATAGAAAGAATATAGAATGGAAGGGGATTGAATATGCAAGGCGGGAGGGAGGGGAAGACAAGAGAAGAATCTTTTGTGGCCAAGTGTGACCCCAGTCCTCCCCCCAAGGCATTTGTCTCCGGGGCAGAAGCTCTCCGCGTGCATGCAAGCAACCAAGAGATCAATCCTGGTCATAAAAGGCAACCCTGGCCAATCCTCGGGTCCAACCAGCCTCCTCTCCAAGTGCCTCCTACAACGCGCGTTCTCCGCCCAGGGAAACGGGGCCCTTTCGGCAAAGCCAAGCGTGGCCTTGGTGCCCGAGCCTCCTGGCCCCTCCGACCCGCCCTTTGCTCCGAATTCACTTCGCTTCGCTCCTTGCCAGCCGGGCGAGCGTGCTGGGGAAGGGCGCGGCGGCGGCGACGCCTCTCAGGGCCGCCCCGGGCACCCGCCGCCGCCGACGCCGCCTCCTGAGCAGCTGGGCTGGCTGGTTCGCCTTCTCCGCCCCTTCCTGGTTACACCCGAGCCCGACCAACGGCGTCCGAGAACCGAGGCGGCGGGGCTGAGCGGCAGAAGCGCCCGGCTGGCTGGTCAAGGACGCGCGCCATGGAGCCCCTCGGGAAGAAGCAAGTCAGCGCTCCGCTCCGGCTGGGCATCTTGCTCCGGCACCTGGTCCCCCACGCCGGATTCGTATCCTTCTCCTGCTCACCTGGGACTCTGGGTCGCCTGCCCAGGTACTGTCCTGGCCCCGGGACTGGCCCAGCCCGCGGATTGGAGCTGGCAGCATCAGATAACAGATAATCAGAGTTGGAAGGGACCTTGTAGGTCATCTAGTCCACCACCACCCCGCCCAAGCGGGAGACCCTACACCATCTTAGAGTAGAGTAGCGTAGCATAGAGTAGCGTAGCATAGCATTCTGTATTGGCCGAGTGTGATTGGACACCCAAGGAGTTTGTCTTGGTGCAAATGCTCTCAGTGTCCATAAAAGAAAAGATACATTCGTCAAGAGTCAAGAATGATCAGGTACAACACTTAACGATAGTCATAGGGTACAATAAGCAATCAAACCATACCAGGAAACAGTCAATATAAATCATAAGGATACAAGTAACAAAGTTACAGTCATACAGTCACAAGTGGGAGGGGATGGGTAATAAGGAAGGATGGGGGGATTTATAATAATAGTAGTGCAGACTTCATAAATAGTTGGACAGTGTTGAGGGAATTATTTGTTTAGCAGAGGGATGGTGTTCAGGAAAAAACTGTCCTTGTGTCTAGTTCTGGTGTGCAGTGCTCTATAACGTCGTTTTGAGGGAAGGAACTGAAACAGTTTATGTCGGGATGTGAGGGGTCTGTAGATATTTTTCCAGCCCTCTTTTGGATTCATGCAGGATACAGGTCCTCCATGGAAGGCAGGTTGGTACTATTTGTTATTTTTTCTGCAGTCCTAATTACTCTCTGGAGTCTGTGTCTGTCCTGTTGGGCTTCAGAATCAAACCCAGACAGTTATAGAGGTGCAGATGACAGACTTTCTGACAAATGGCAGTCCAATCTCTTCTTGAAGGTCTCAAGTGATGAAGCTCCCACAACTTCTGAAGGCAACTTCTGTTCCATTGGTTGATTGTTCTCACTGTCAGAAAATTCCTCCTTATTTCCAGGTTGAATCTCTCCTTGGTCAGTTTCCATCCATTATTCCTTGTCTGGCCTTCAGGTGCTTTGGAAAATATTATGATCTCCTCTTCTCTGGGGCAGCCCTTCAAATATTGAAAGACTGCTCTTCTGTCTCCCCTGGTCCTTCTCTTCCCTAGATAGCCAGGCACAATTCCAGCAACCGTTCATTGTATGTTTTAGCCTCCAGTCCCCTAATCATCCTGGTTGCTCTTCTCTGTACTTTTTCCAGAGTCTCAACATCTTTTTTATAACGTGGTGACCAAAACTGGAAGCAGTACTCTAGGTGTGGTCTTACTAAAGCTTTATACAGTGGTACGAGTACCTCCCTTAATCTTGATTGTATCTCTCTGTTAATACAATTTAGGATTGCATTAGCTTTTTTGGCTGCTGCACACTGCTGGCTCACATTTAGCTGGTTGTCCACTAAGACTCCAAGATCCCTCTCATAGTTCCTGCTATTGAGCCTGATTTCACCCAGTCTATATGTGTCCTTTGGGTTTTTCTTGCCTAAGTGTAGGACTTTACTTTTCTCTACATTGAATTTTATTTTGTTAGATACAGCCCAGTGTTCTAGTCTGTCAAGATCCATCTGGATCTTGAGCCTATCTTCTTGGGTGTTGGCTATTCCTGCCAACTTAGTATCATCTGCAAATTTGCTAAGTTCCCCTTCTATTCCCTCATCTAAGTCATTAATGAAGATATTGAAGAGTACTGGGCCTAAGACGGAACTTTGTGGCACCCCCTGCTTACTTCCCTCCATGTAGATTTAGACCCATTAAGGACTACTCGTTGAGTATGGTTTGCCAGCCAGTTGTGAGTCCATCTAGTGGTGGTGCTATCTATTCCACTTATTTCTAGCTTACTAAGAAGTAGGTTGTGGTCTACTTTGTCAAATCCCTTGCTGAAATCTAAATATATTATGTCCACAGTATTTTGCTGGTCTACTAATTTAGTCACTGTGTTGAAGAATAAAATAAGATTGGTTTGGCATGATCTGTTTTTAACAAACCCGTGCTGACTGCTAGTTATTACTTTACTTGTTTCTAGATGTTGGCAGATCAGTTTTTTTCATTATCTTTTCCAGTATCTTCCCGGGTATTGATGTTAGGCTGATCTATAGTTTCCTGGGTCTGTTTTTTTTCTTCCTTTTTTGAAGATGGGAACTACATCAGCTCTTTTCCAGGTCTCTAGTAGTTCCCCGGTGCTCCAGGATTTTTGAAAGATATGGTGCAGTGGTTCTGAGATGACCTCTGCCAGCTCCTTTAAAACTCTGGGATGTAATCCATCAGGCCCCGGTGATTTGTGTTCATCAAGATCAATAATCAAGGAGCGTGATCTCTGAAATTGGTTGCTTTCCTGGAGGTCTTTAATGACCCAATTACCCATCAAGCTCAGAGAGCACCAAGGACCCCACCAAGCACCCAAACTTGAGCTACAATATTTTCTTTTATTGGAGGAAGAGGTTTTTTTTTTAGCTCCTTCCTGGCAGGGGACTCCAAAGCCCATCAATCTGGGCTCCTTTTGTGGTCAAGCGGTGAAAGAAGGTTTGACATCATCCCAGCACAGAGCTGACCTTGGTAGATTGTTGTCTCTGGCAGCTGGATCTCAGCCTGGAGAGGCATCAAGTCAACTTCTTCTGGGTTAACCAAAGGGTTACGGTTGGGGTCCATACCTGGGGTCCCCAATTCTGAAGTTTAGCATGGGGGGAGAGAGCAGTTTCCAAGGCAAGGAGCTCAAGACCAGGGCCTTCTATGCTCTGGGTGAGAAACAGCTTCCAACTCCTCCCAACTCTTTAAAGTAAGTTTCATTAAAACTAAGCTCCCCAACTAATTGAAGTAAATGTGCAATAAATGTCCTCGGTTGTTTGTTTTGTTCCTCTGATGTTTCTATTTTATATTTCCTTATGTAGGAAAAAATATTGCACTTGAGCCAAAAATAAATTAAAAAGGGACATGCATGAGGGGCGCCAATCGTGCCTACCCTCCCTGTCCTATAGTCCCCATTTATTCGTACCTATTTCCTGTATTCTTATTCATGTTTATACTTATACCTATTATCTTGTAAGCGATTGACACATCAAAGAAATAAATAAACATTGTCAGCTCCTTCTTTATCCATCGAGCTATTAAATTTCAAACTGGTCCCAGCTTTGAGATAACTTGGGAGAGTGGGATAATTTAATTGGGAAGATTTAAGTTCTTTCTCCTTTATGAGAGCAACTCCTGTGTTCATAAATGTGTTGTCATGCCCCTGGTGGAGACTGACTCTGAGGAAGAGGAGGAACAGCCAACAGGGAGTGGGAGTGTGGCTCCAGAGGTGGTGGAGGAGGCTGGGGAAGGGCAGAGGCCGGCTGAGCAGCCAGAGGAGGATCCAGGCCCATCCCCTCTCCATCCTAGGTCACGCAGGGAGGAGAGGATCAGGGAAAAGCGAGGTCTACTCAAGAGGAGATTACCATGACTCTCCTCGTGGCTTGCAGGTGGGAGCTATGCGTATAAGTTTGTAACTGCTGAGTCAGAATTGCTGGAGTCAAAGTTTAATGTTTTCTTTGAAAGAGGTTTATCTTTGCTGGCGTTCTTCCCATGGACTTTTCTCGGTTATTTTCCTGGAGTTTATGATTAGTTATAATAAATATTAGTGCCTAATAAAACAGTGAAGTTAAGTTGAAGGCCTTACCGGACTTTAATATATGTTTTGGGTTTGGGGTTATTTTGAGAGACTCCGGGTCATCACAAGCGTTCTGGGTGTGTTTCCCACGGGGCCTTCCATCAATCTTGTTACATGTTCTGAATTTGATGTCCAGACACCTTTCCCAACTTCAGCCCAGGTTGCTCCTGTGACATGCCCAACGCAGTTCCGGTAAGTAGAACTTGACTCTGATTTTTCTCGGATGAAAACACAGGTTTAAAAGTTTGCTTCCTTCTGCTTCTTTTGTGCATTTAGCAGCATGTTTTATGTGTGGTTCAGTAGTTTTGGATTTTGGTTTGTGAAGTTAATTACTTATCTTAAACTGGTCTTTCCGTTGGTAAGTAGTCCAGATTTGAACCAGGGTGGGTTTTGGTTTTTTTTATGAATATGTCTCATTTTCAGAGAATAACACGCCTCTTCGTGCCCCGATAGCATTTAGAAGGCATCCAGAAGGTGTTTTTTTTTCAGGAGGCAAATGGACTTCCTTGTTTTTTTCTTTTGAAGACATTTCGCTTCTCATCCCAGAAGCTTCTTCAGCACTGACAGGATAGTGGGGAATGGCAGAGGCTTCTGGGATGAGAAACGAAGCGTCTTCAAAAGAAGAAGAAAATCCAGTTGCCTCCTGAAAAAAGCACCTTTGGAACAACCATGACCTGGAGGATGGAGAATCTACACAGATCTTTAGCTAGACAATCTGGGATGGACACCCTTTGAAGGGTGTGGGAATAAGGAATGCATTTCCAGAGAGGAAAAAATTGCAGACTACAGGAACCATTTGCAACACTTAGGTGACCCTGAGGACACAGAAAAACCTCCAAGTGGCCTCAACGACCCTTTAAAAGGACACAACTAACCAGCTGTCTGCAAGGAGCATAAATCCTTCCAGTTCCCCACCATCCAGTCGGAATCGGAGAAGCTCCTTGGATGAGAAGCGAAACGTCTTCCAAGAAAAACAAAGTCCATTTGCCTCTTAAATTCTGGGCTCGATTGTGGTCGTAAATCGAGGACTGGCCTGATCTGGCTCTCCCTCTATAATTTCCCTTCTCCTCTTAAGGGCATCAGTGTTATGTTTCAGCGTTTATGACCTGAAGAGCATCTTGTTTTAGGATTTAATGTATCTTGTTTTCAAGACATTTTGGGAGGACTTGTATTTAATTGCATGGTTCTGTAAAGTATCCCGAGGCTGCAAGCTTTAATTCCACATCAATTTGAAAAAAACCAATCTTTCATATTCCCGCAGTTACACTTTGGATAATGACGTCCTAACTCTAGAGCAAAGACAATTCTATGAGGACAATGGATACCTTCTCATCAAAAATCTGGTGGCTGATGAAGATATTGAGCGCTTCAGGTAAAACAAAGACAGGTATCCTTGCCTGGAAATCATTCAAACCAGCACCTTGAATTGCTCCAAGACAAGGGTCTCAAACTTGACACACCTGAAGACTTGTGGACTTCAGCTCCCAGAATTCCTCAGCTGGCCATGTTGTCTAGGGAATTTTGAGAGTTGAAGCCCATAACTCCAAGAATTCTGGAAATTGAAACCCATAAGTCCAAGAATTCTGGGAATTGAAGCCCACAAGTCCAAGAATTCTTGGAGTTGAAATCCACAAGTCCAAGAATTCTGAGAGTTGAACCCCAAAAGTCCAAGAATTCTGGGAGTTGAAGCCCACAAGTCCAAGAATTCTGGGAATTGAAGCCCACAAGTCCAAGAATTCTGGCAGTTGAAGCCCACAAGTCCAAGAATTCTGGCAGTTGAAGCCCACAAGTCCAAGAATTCTGGGAATTGAAGCCCACAAGTCCAAGAATTCTGAGTTGAAATCCACAAGTCCAAGAATTCTGAGAGTTGAACCCCAAAAGTCCAAGAATTCTGAGTTGAAGCCCACAAGTCCAAGAATTCTGGAAGTTGAAGCCCACAAGTCCAAGAATTCTGGGAGTTGAAGCCCACAAGCCCAAGAATTCTGGGAGTTAAAGCCCACAAGTCCAAGAATTCTGAGAGTTGAAGCCCACAAGTCCAAGAATTCTGGGAGTTGAAGCCCACAAGCCCAAGAATTCTGGGAGTTGAAGCCCACAAGTCCAAGAATTCTGGGAGTTGAAGTCCACAAGTCCAAGAATTCTGGGAGTTCAAGCCCACAAACCCAAGAATTCATCTATCATGTCACCCTTAGTCCTTCTCTTTGGCAGCTAGACATACCTAGCTCGCTCGACTGTTCATCATAACGATTTAGCCTCCAATACTCTGGAATAATTCCTGTTTGATTCCCAATGTAAAGTCTTAATGCGGAACGAATGCAAAAGTACATGCCTTTAGAGGAGTCCTGGATGCCAATTTAAAATGCTTTCCCCTCTTCTTTCTTTTTAACTCTGTTTTCAGAGAGGAGTTTGTAAAGATATGCAGAAAGGAGGTAAAAGTGCCTGCAATGACCATCATGAACGACATCTCTATTGCCAAGTCTGCACCCGATGAGAATACCGTTTCAAAATTGCAGGATTTCATGTTCAGCGAAGAGCTCTTCAGATACTGCACCTTACCTCAGGTGAAAACAGGACTATCCCAAAATCCTAAACCAGGAGTCTCCAACCTTAGCAACTTTAAGGCTTGTGGACTTCAACTCCCAGCATTCCTCCCAGAATTCCTAGGAATAATAATAATATGTAATAATAGATGTAATAATAATAATAATCTTTCATCATACATATCCCTAATCTTTTATCTTCTAATTTCTCCCTCTTTTATCCAACCACTGATCAAAATTCTGTTTCTTCCTCGTCTTTTATTTTTAATGTCAATCTATCCACTTCTGCACAGTCTAATCTTTCTCTAATTATATTTTCATCTGTTGAGTATCCTCATTATTCCAATATTGTGCAAATACAATTCTTGCTGCTGTCAGCCCGTGTAATTTTCAATCCCTTTATTATAGTTTCCTGGCATCATGTTATACCTTATAGAAACCAAACAACAATGTTTTGTTACGCCTAACCAAAATAATTCTGGTTTTGGGTCTATGTGTTGCTGTGTCATATTTTGTTCCTGTGTGGATGTATCCTACCTCTCCACACTTTATGTCGGGCTGCCATAAAAACGAAGCAGGGCTGAAGTGCCGTGATGGCAGATCGGACAATATTGCTGGCTATTTTCCTATCGCTTTCCCTTTTTTAATCATACGGTCCTCAGGATCTGTGGCGGGTTTAAATATCTCTTTCTTTTCTGAGCTGGTTTTCTTTCCTTTAGATCGTAAAATACGTCGAATGCTTCACCGGCCCCGACATCATGGCTATGCACACCATGTTGATCAATAAACCCCCCGATACAGGTGAGACCCCTACGAACTAAATCGAGACTTAAAAAAGAGCTGCTTCTGTTTGCGTATGTGAATTGCAGCTCGGGGGGAGAGAGAAAAATGCATTTTTCTTTTTTGACGTGAACAGCCGGAAAAAGGGCTGATTGCAAAGTGGATAAACCCCCAATCAGAATAGAAGCTTGAAGGGACCTTGGAGGACTTCTAGTCCAACCCCTTGCTCCAGCAGGAGCCCTCTCCTGTTTCAGACAGAGGGCTGTCCAGTCTCTTCTTAAAAACCTTCTTTTTTTGTAAGTAAGTAAGTAAGGGAAGGAAGGAAGGAAAGGAAGGAAGGAAGGGAAGGAAGGGAGGAAGGAAAGGAAGGAAGGAAGGAAAGGAAGGGGAAGGAAGGAAGGAAGGAAGGAAGGAAGGAAGGAAGGAAGGAAAGGAAGGAAGGAAGGAAGGGAAGGAAGGAAGGAAGGAAGGAAGGAAGGAAGGAAGGAAGGAAGGAAAGGAAGGGAGGAAGGAAAGGAAGGAAGGAAGGAAGGAAGGAAAGGAAGGGAAGGAAGGAAAGAAGGGAAGGGAGGAAGGAAAGGAAGGAAGGAAGGAAAGGAAGGAGGAAGGAAAGGAAGGAAGGAAGGAAAGGAAGGAAGGAAGGAAAGAAGGAAGGAAGGAAAGGAAGGAAGGAAGGAAGGAAGGAAGGAAAGGAAGGAAGGAAGGAAGGAAGGAAGGAAGGAAGGAAAGGAAGGAAGGAAAGGAAGGAAGGAAGGAAGGAAGGAAAGGAAGGAAGGAAGGAAGGGAGGGAGGGAGGGAGGGAGGGGAAGGAAGGAAGGAAGGAAGGAAGGAAGGAAGGAAGGAAGGAAGGAAGGAAGGAAGGAAAGGAAGGAAGGAAAGGTAGGAAGGAAAGGAAGGAAGGAAGGAAGGAAAGGAAGGGAGGGAGGAAAGGAAGGAAGGAAGGAAGGGGAAGGAAAGGAAGGAAGGAAGGAAGGAAAGGAAGGGAGGGAGGAAAGGAAGGAAGGAAGGAAAGGAAGGGAAGGAAGGAAAGAAGGGAAGGGAGGAAGGAAAGGAAGGAAGGAAGGGAAGGAAGGAAAAGGAAGGAAAGGAAGGAAAGGAAGGGAAGGAAGGAAAGAAGGAAGGAAGGAAGGAAGGAAGAAAGGAAGGAAGGAAGGAAGGAAGGAAGGAAGGAAGGAAGGAAAGGAAGGGAAGGAAGGAAAGAAGGGAAGGGAGGAAGGAAAGGAAGGAAAGGAAGGGAAGGAAGGAAAGAAGGGAAGGAAGGAAGGAAGGAAGGAAGGAAGGAAGGGAAGGAAGGAAAGAAGGAAGGGAGGAAGGAAAGGAAGGAAAGGAAGGGAAGGAAGGAAAGAAGGGAAGGAAGGAAGGAAGGAAGGAAGGAAGGAAGGAAGGAAGGAAGGAAGGAAGGAAGGGAAGGAAGGAAGGAAGGAAAGAAGGAAGGAAGGAAGGAAGGAAGGAAGGAAGGAAGGGAAGGAAGGAAAGGAAGGAAGGGAAGGAAAGGAAGGAAGGAAAGAAGGAAGGAAAGGAAGGGAGGAAGGAAGGAAGGAAGGAAGGAAGGAAAGGAAGGGAAGGGAAGGAAGGAAAGAAGGGAAGGAAGGAAGGAAGGAAAGAAGGAAAGGAAGAAAGGAAGGAAGGAAACAAGGAAGGGAAGGAAGGAAGGAAGGAAAGGAAGGAAGGAAGGAAGGAAGGAAGGAAGGAAGGAAGGAAAGAAGGAAGGAAGGAAGGAAGGAAGGAAAGGAAGGAAGGAAGGAAGGAAGGAAGAAAAGGAAGGAAAGAAGGAAGGAAGGAAGGAAGGAAAGGGAGGAAAGAAGGAAGGAAGGAAAGGAAGGAAGGGAAGGAAGGAAGGGAGGGAGGGAGGAAGGAAGGAAGGAATAAAAGAGTTGGAAGGGACCTTGGAGTCTTCCAGTCCGACCCACACAGTCCTCCTCCTCCTCTCTGCAAACCTCCCTCCCTTCCTAACACTGATAACATTCCCTCGTTGGGTCATGAAACGCCTGCAAGAAAACCACCCAGCCCAGAGAGCACCAGGAGCCCCTCACGTCAACCCCGAGCTGGCAATAATTCCCCTTTATTACTCGTGTCAATCCCTCTCCCTGAGACCGAGGGAATTCTGCTTCCTTCCAGGCAAGAAAACCTCTCGCCATCCATTGCATCAGGATCTCCATTACTTCCCCTTCCGGCCTGCTGACCGAATCGTCTGCGCCTGGACCGCAATGGAAAAGGTGGACCGGTCAAACGGATGCCTAGTTGTGTTGCCAGGGACTCACAAGGGCTGCCTGAAAGAGCACAAGTACCCGGAGTGGGAGGTAAACGACGGAGAGGCCTGCGTGTGTCCAATGAATGAATGAATGAATGAATGACTTCTTTATTGGCCAAGTGTGATGGGACACCCAAGGAATTTGTCTTGGTTGGCCATAAAAAAAGGTCAAGGTCAATCTCAGGTTGCTGTGTAGGGTCTAGCAATCAAATTACCAGGGAACAGTCTGGGTCCGAGTTAAGTCCACAGTCCAGTGGGTGCCCAAGCTGTTCTCAAACAAAGTAAAGCCTGGGTGCTGTGTTCTGGTTCAGAGGTTCAAAACTTTGTCCCTAGAACAAACCCTTTCAAGGTTGCGAAAGGCTGCCAAGAACCAAACACTAAGTGCAGATAAATATCCAAAGCCAGAAGTTAATAAAACAAACTGAAGTAAGCAGGGCTTCAATGCGGACTCTGAATAGAAAGAAGTTCTTTGCTTCCTGCCAAGAAGACAACCCCGAAGGCTGGCTTTTATCCCTTATGGGAGGGGCCATTACCTTCCAAACTTACTCCAGAATCACCTGTGCTGCTGCAGCTGCTCTTTCCTTCAAGCAGCCCTGTGTGCACACGCGCTAGGCACAGGCTCCTCGGGTTGCTCTTCCTCACTGCTCTCCGAGACCTCAGCCGTCCGCACCTGCTGCTTGCAAACCACAACAGTGGGAGGGGATGAGCAATAAGGAGTGATGAGAAGATTAACAGTAATAGTAATGCAGACTTTGTAAATAGTTGAACAGTGTTGAGGGGATTATTTGTTTAGCGGAGTGATGGCATTCAGGGAAAAACTCCCCTTGTGTCTAGTTGTTCTGGTGTGCAGGGCTCTATAGCGTCATTTTGAGGGAAGGAGTTGAAACAGTTTATGTCTGGGATGTGAGGGGTCTGTAGATATTTTCACAGCCCTCTTTTGGACTCAGGATACAGGTCCTCCATGGAAGGCAGGTGGGTAGTAATTGTTTTTTCTGCAGTCCTAATCACTCTCTGGAGTCTGTCTGTCCTTTTGGGTTGCAGAACCGAACCAGACAGTGATAGAGGTCCAACAGAGAAAAATGATTGCTGTCAAAAAGTTACGGTACAGGCAGTCCTCGACTTATGACCAATCAAATCACTTAGCGACCAAGCTAAAAAATCCAGGAAGTTGCCACCTGGATTTGAAGTTATGACGGTCACCCCACCCACTGCAGTTATGCGACTGCCCTCCAGATGTTTGGCCATACGGCTACATTTACAGTCGTACAACCCTGTTTTATGACGGTTTCGCCAGAAAGCAGATTCCAGGTTTGGGCAAAAGTGTGTTCAAAGGGAAGGGTCGCTTCCCACTTACGACCAGTAGTTTTGCTTAAGGACCAATGCAAAAAATGCCACGTGAATGACCCGTCTTGTGACCATCACAGGCAAGCTTCCTTACGGTTGTATCTGAAGGCCTGTCTCAAAGACTAATACAGGCAGTGCTCAATGTACAACCACCAATGAGCCCAACGCTTCTGCTGTTAAGTGAGACATTCATTAATTGAGTTTTCCTCCGTTTTACGATCTTTCTTGCCCCAGTTGTTAAATGAATCCCTGCCATTGTTAAGTGAGTAACACAGTTGTTCCCCTGCTGATTTTGCTTGTCAGAAGGTCACAAAAGGGGATCACGGGACCCATGGGAAACTGCGACCGTCATAACTATGAGTCAGCTGCCAAGCGCCTGAATTTTAACCCCGTGACCCTGGGGCTTACACAGGTCGTAAATGTGAGAAATGACCCTGGGTCCCTTTTTTCGTTGCCGTTGTAACTTCCAAACGGTTAGTAAATGAACTCTTGTAAGACGGGGTCTAAGTGCTCCATATATTTTCAGAGTTTCTCAACTTGGCAATTGTAAAATTTGTGTGTGGACTTCAACTCCCAGAATACATGCTGTCTGGGAGTATTCTGGGAGTTGAAGTCCACTTATCTCAAAGTTGCCAAGGTTGACTCACCCTGATGTAGGTGGCCAAGAGGTGGTAGATCTTCCTTCTCCAAAACACAACCACCTCCTCCTCCTCCTCCTCCTCCTCCTCCTCCTCCTCCTCCTCCTCCTCCTCCTCCTCCTCCTCCTCCCCCACTTCCAGCACTGATGACATTCCCTAGTAGGGTCATGAAACGTCTGCAAGGAAACCACCCAGCTCAGGGAGCACCAAGGACCCCTTCATTTCAACCCTGAGCCCCAAATATTCTCCCTAATTTGCCCTGTCAGCATCTCTCAGGAAGGCCAGAAGGTAATTTCTACTTTGCTTTTTTTCCCTCCCCCCAGGGGGGTGTAAACAAGATGTACCACGGGATCTATGACTATGACAAGAGTCTTCCCAGGGTCCACGTCCCCATGGAGAAAGGAGACACCCTCTTCTTCCACCCCCTGCTCATTCACGGTTCCGGAAGGAACAGGACAGAAGGGTTTCGGAAGGTAATCGGGTCACAGCCTGGGAGGCCGAAGGTCTTTCCTGCTTGATCCAAATCCAGGACTCTCTGTGTGCTACCTGAACATTTGGCCCTCCTCTCTCTGGATGGGTTTGGTTCAGAAGGCTTGGAACGTGGCCGATTAGGATTTCTTAGTTAAAATACAAAATGGCGTAACTTCACTCTCCCTCCCTCCTCTCCCACTGCCCCCTCTTTCCCCCTCCCTCTTTCCCTGTCTTTTCTCCTCCCTCTCTCTTCCTCCCTCTTCCTCTCTCCCCTCCCTCCCGCCATCTCTCTCTCTCTCTCTCCTCCCTTTCCCTCCCTGTCTCTTCCTCCCTCTCCTCCCCTTTCCCTCCCTCCCTCCATCTCCCCCTCTCTCCCTCTTTCTTTCTCCCTCTCCCCCTCCATCTCTCCCTCTCTTCCTCCTACCCCTCTTTCTCTCCCTCTCTCTCTCTCCCCTTCTCTCTCTCTCCTTCCCTCTGTCTTTTAATGCAGGCTATTAGTTGCCATTATGCCAGTAGTGATTGCTACTATATTGACGTCAAAGGGACCAGCCAGGAATTTCTGGAGAAGGAATTGGAAGAGATTGTCAGGCAGAGGTATAATATGGCTGAGGTGGATTTCAAAGTAAGTATGTTGTTTCCCTCCCCACCTGCCCTTTTTCTTCTTCTTAAAAAGCCACCACGTTCAAAAGCATTGGGCCCCTGTTGCTTCTCTTTCCTATAACTGTACCTTCGTTTGGAGGCTAGTAGTACAGCCAGTCCTCAACTTATGACCACAGCTGGGACTAGGATTTCCATTGCTAAACAAGGAAGTGGTTAAACGTGCCTGTGTCAGGGAATTTTTCATGGAATTGTTGGAACCTACAGCAGCTCCCCACAAACCTCTGGTGGTCCAGGGTGAGACCCATTACGAAATAAAGAAAATTCCTCGATTCTAGATTACACCGAGGACGATTACAATATTGGTGCTATGGAAAGGCTACTTCAGATTTGGGATAATGTCAGCGTTCCAGGAAACCTCCATTCCAACCAATAACTCCGACTTCCTCTCAAAAGTTCCTTTTATTTGGATGGTAACTGGCACATCTGTGGAATCCCGACTCTGAAGGTTCTGGGCTTCCTTGCAATAATTAAAAACTACAAAATCCATCCCCTGCACCCATCAATCACATCACATGCCCCAACCACCACCCGTCCCAAAGTAAGACTTCCTTTTTTTTTTCAGTTTAGTAAATTTTATTCAGTTTTCAAAATTTAAAAACATAAAATAAAACTTTATACATCCTTATATCAATGTCAAGACATCTTTTAAATTTCCTTATCATCTTTCTATATACACATTTCTTTCATTTTACAATTTCAACTTAATGTATAAACAAATATTGATAAATATGAATATAGATATAAGTATTTACATATTCTTATTCTTTATCTAATTGCCATTTTGATTTCTTTCTGTTTTTAACAAATTTTATTCAGTTTTTCACATTAAAAACAAAAATCTCTTTTTAGTGGACAACGTATTTCCGGGTCATCACCTTTACATACAAATATGACAGCAATTATACATTCATATATGCATACTTAATTCTATTATTACCTTTTCCATTCCAAATTTTCAGTAAGGAGAGAAACAAACACATTAATTCTAGCCTCTTTCATTAATCTCAATCGAAACATCTTTTTGTTTCATTTCAATTATTTCAAATATAATCCTTTAATATTTATTTTAAAAATAAAGATAAACAATATGTGTTTGCCTAATAATAATAGTAATATTAATAAAGGTTACCAATGTCTCTCCTTGCTTTTAATAGTTTATATTAACTTATTAATTTAGTTGGTTCTTTAGTCTGTCATATTTCCTTTCCGTTACACATTCTTTTTATAAATTCTAGATTAATACAAATTTTAACACTAAAGAAAAAAAAACAAGTATAGGTTTCCCCCCTTTTACTGCTTTGAGTGTGACACCTCAATGATTAAAATATACCTTTATTCCCTCATCTTGATTCCCAATAAACCATTATTTTTAAGAATTTACACTTATAATCATTACATCTTTTCATTTGGATTCTGCAGCATATTTTCCCCCCTTAATTTTTAATAAAAGTTATCTATATTACCCTATTTTCTAAATATTTTTAATTGCAGAAATATTCTTATTACCCCTTGTCACCCTGCAGAATCCCGTTTTAATTCATCAGCAATTATCTCTGAAAAAACAATTCCTTTTCAACATTTTACTATTTCCGTATTTATTTCATGCGCCTGTTTCTTACTGCTTCTACTCCCTCTCTTTTCCCCATATCTTTTCTCATTCCAGTTTATATCCCTCTCTTTCTTAATATCCTCCTTTCCCCTTTTCTGCTGGGTCTTTCTGCCTTTCCCGACTTCACAGGTATTCCCCCTTTTGATTGCCTTCTTAAATCTCAACTTTTTAACCTTCCTTCTTTCCCCATTTCTTTGTAGTGTTCTTTGTGTTAATTGTCTATTTAAAATGTCTTCTTGAGTCGACTCCTCCTCCTCTGAAGCTCTTTCTTCTTGTTCTTCAATCGCCATTTCCATTTTTTCTAAGAGAGAGCAAAGTGATTCGCCTCTTTCCTGTAGTAATTCTCTCATATTTTTAAGTTCCATTTTTAAATCCCGAAGAGATATCATCATTGCACACTCTTGTATTTTAATATCGTTAAAGTCCACAAAAAACCCACTTTTACTTTCCTTCTTTCTTCTTTCAATTTTCTAAAGTTCTCAGTTATTCCAGCCCAGGGTCCATACCAAAAACATCAATCAATCCCACAGTCAGTCTTTCCTTGCTTTTTTCTTTATTCTGGTTCTGCTTTCACTTTCTAAGATTCTTACTTTGTTTCAATATTTCTTTAGTGTTATATCCACACAAGTTCATTCAGAAACAGGATGCTTTCCCTTATGTTTGAGCTCAAGTTTTTGTCAAAAGGTGGCACTCTCCATTATACAAAGTCTTCACCTTTTCCCCCTATTTTTTTTGTTTAGGGTTTTTCGAATTTCAGTATTCCAGCACAGTCCAGTCTCCAATTTGTAAACTTTATTATTATTATTTTTTGACAATCTTAAGTCCAGCTTTATTTTATGCCTGTTTATTCCCAAAATATTTTAGTCCAATTTAGTTAAATCTTTAGTTCCAGCTTCTTCCTTTCCCAGTTCGAAGCCCCGCTTAGCTGTCAAAAATATTTTCTTATTTTTTTTCCTGTCCCTTTGTAATTCCGCTGCTCACTTTTCTTTTCTTAAAAATTCCATGTTACCTTAATCCCAGGATACTTTTGTTTAGTTGTATCGCCCAATTGTCCCAGTTCAGATGTTATCCACCTCTTTCTTCCCTCCTGCACAAAGCTTAATCCAGCTGAGTCCTCCTCTTTGGGGTGGCCATTTTAAACCACCGCTGCAGTCGTCTTCGGGAGGGGGGGAAAGACCAAGCCCAGGAGGGGAGATGCGGCTCCCCTCAACCTGGCTTGCGGCTTCCCCTTACTCCGCTGCCCCTCCAAGGCAACTTCAGCCCCTAATCGTAATGATCGGGGCTCTCCAACGAAAGAGCATGGACCATAGCCGCAGAGAGTCGCAATCTACGGTCCGTCAACGAGGAGGCTCCGCCTTCTTCCTCCCATTTTGATTTCTTTTTATTCTTAAACCATTCATACCAGGCATCCAAGACATTATAATAAATTGACTCTTCTTTGTCTTTTAATTTCATTGTTAGTCTGTCCATCTCTGCACAGTCTAAATTTTTTTATAACAACACCCGCTGGTGGTACAATTTCTTGCTTCCAGAATTGTGCATAGGAAATTCTAACAGCTGTTAAAATATGTAGTAGCATAATGTATTTATCTTTTTTATTATGTTTTTCCATTATTATGGCTAATAGGAATAGTTCTGGTTTGGATTCAATTTTCTGTTTTATTATTTCTTCTAACCACAATCCTTTTCACTTATGGGCAACACTACCTGACCTTGAATCAGAAAAACAAATTATTATGTCTAACTAGATATACTCCAATGCATTCCCCCCTCCCACTTTCTCAGACTCAGTGGTGGCAGCGTGGGAGCATCAGACCTCAATATGGCTTCCAGAGCTGACATCCTGACTTGATGACCTTTCTGCCCACAGCCTGATATAAGCAAATTGTTTGCCATCGTTAAGTGAATCTGGCTTCCCCCGGGGAAACACTGTGACCATCATAAATACGAGTCAGTTGCCGAGCACCTGAATGTTGATCATGTGACCCCGGGGGGGCTTACAACAGTCGTTAAGTGTGAAAAAAACGATCCCAAGTTGCTTTTTTCAGCGCCGTTGTCAATTCCAACGGTCACTAAATGAACAGTTGTTAAGTGGAGGACTACCTGCGTCACGTTCCCGGACGTGGAAAAATCTTGCAGGTTCCTTCCAGGCATTAACTAAACTCCACCTGTTTATACCTTCACGGGTGAATCTGGATTAAAATCTCATGATTTCTGTTTTGTTTCTCAGTACGTTTCGATGATGCGGGGTCGACTTGTTAAAGGGGAGAGAAAAAATCTTTAAAACACTGCTCGGATCCATTCTCCAGTCAGCGAAGAAACCTCGGAGAAATCAGCATTTATTTTTCTCTTACTTTTTGGTGGGGGAAGGACTGTTATTTCAGACCACTGGGAAAGCTGTTTGCATCTGGAAAGCAATTCAATGCTGCAATTCTAGGCACATAACTGGTTAGTTACAATGAATTACAGTGAACTTTAGTTCTGAGCAGAAAAAGAAAGAATGGTTAGAATTTAAGCTGCAATTCTATGCAAACTTTTACTTAGATTGTGCCTTTGTCGATTAGATTCAAAGAATTTAATCTGCTGTCCTAGTCTTGTTTAATGATAAGAAACCTTCAGCTGAGCTCAGATGGACTTTGAACTATACGTGCATAGAATTATATTTTCAATTTAACAACTGTAACTGATGTATTTAAGTAATTTTAAGTAAATTGAATTTTTGCAGTATTTGGAAAAACCTCAATATCTCTTTAAACAGTGCCTCGTTCCTCAGAACTGGAGCGATTTTAGATTTTTCTTTGCAAGAAAATCTTCTTTATTTTAATAGCAATATCATAGTTTTTCACCAGAGTGCAGAGTTTTAGATAGTGAAGAGTTGGAATGAGGTGTTTTATTTGAGAAGAATATCGTGGACTGCAAAAGATAGAAGAAGAATCAAGCAATGATTGAAAGAAGATTTCCAGTTTCTGTGTGTGAGCTTTTTCTTATATTAGAAGAAAGACAGCTAGAAGATGACATGAAAAATGGATTCGTTTTTTCCCCTCTTGTTGTCTAGTTCCTCCTCAGATAAAGTTTCTGAAATATTTCTTCCAAGGGAGACTTTTAAGAGGAGGAGCAAGGAAAATCTTGCCCTAACCACTGAAGAGATATAATTGTGATGCCAAAATAAAAACAATAAAGGACAAACATGGTTTCCCTGTTTTGAATAATCTTACTTTGCTTGCCATAAATAAGCAAAAAGTATCATTGAATCAATCTATTTGATAGCTGTAGGATTTTGAACATCTTTGGAAGTCAAACTAACTAGGGTGAGGGCTAGATTTTGACAGTTGCCATCTTGTGACCGAGTAGTATAGAAAATTGGTGAAATGGAGATCAGTCATTCATCCCAATCCCCCTTGAGAGAGAAATCAATCTCCCAAGAGATAAACAAAAGCCAGCTGATACAGCATTTTACTAGCTGCAATAGCCTGTACAGTATTAGACCACAAGGTGGCAGTGGTCTGCTAAAAGTTGAAAAGCTTTCTGCCCAAACTATTACTGATCCCTCAGAAAAAATTCCAACTATTATGGGTTACATGACAGAATCTAAAAAAGAAAAATACATCAGGTGCCCATAATATTGTACCGTCTGTTGAGAATGAAAGAAAATGAGACTTTGTACCACGTAGGAAAAAATAATAATAATTAAAACGCAGCTGAAATCCCTGACTCTTTGCAGTTTACGTATTTCTAGAGAAATCCAAAGTATCCTGAAGCAATTTCCTGACATCTTTTTGACTTCTTCAAGAGTTTCATCATTAATTCTAGGTGGTTGGATGATGGAAACCCCTTTATTTATCCAGCTTCTCCCTGTGTTAAAATTACGAAGCCATTTTTACATGCAGCAGGGATAATCTGAACCTGTGCGAGACAAGGATCTGTTTCTCACTCGTAGGAGGTGTGCATTGCGAGTCTGAGCCTTTGTGTGTATAATTCAGAAGAACTATTCATGAGGTGTGTTGTTTCTTTTGCTGGAAGAAAACTATTCAGCTGTAGACAACACAGGAAGAGAACCGGGTTAGTTTATGCAGGCAAAAAGTATCAGTGCTCAGACAGCGTTTTTCTGCAACCTATAAATGATATCAGGCCACACTTAGGTTGCACTGCAATGCTTAATAGCCATAACACTTAGACTTATATACTGCTTTACGGTGCATTCCAGCCATCTCTAAGCTGTTTACAGACTCAGCCTCTTGTCCCCAACAATCTGGGTCCTCTTTTTACTGACCTTGGAAGAACGGAAGGCTGAGTCAACCTTGAGCCAGTCAGGATCAAACTTCCTGACTGTGGGCAGAGTTAGCCTGCAATGCTGCATCCTAACCACTGTGCCACTGTGGAAGGAAGGAAGGAAGGAAGGAAAATAGCAATAGCACTTAGACTTATATACTGCTTCACAGTGCATTCCAGCCCTCTCTAAGCCAGCGGTTGCCAATTGGTGGGCCATGACCCACTGGTGGGCCGTGAGAAAATGTTGGTGTGCCGCAGAGAAATCTCACCCCCAGAGCACCCCCCCAAAAGCAATTAATCCAGGCTGCACAGAAACACAAGGCTGCTCAGCCCACATGGCCTGCGGGAACCCTCCCCGCCCACTCACTCCTTACCCGGCAAACTTGCCTGCTAAATTGCTATATTTCCTTTTTCTGACCATCATCTGTTCTGCTGTGCCGGGAGATTTAGATTAGCTGGAAAGCAGGAAATGGTTGCATTTCTTGCTTTCTAGCTAGTCTTTAGATCTTCGGCTCTGCTTTTAAGCACAACCGAACCTCCCTTAGGACTGAAGGTTCTGTGATTCAGTGCAGACTCAGGCAAGCAAATTTTATGTGGCAGACTCAGGTAGCCGATGGCAGATAGATAGATCACTGAATGATTCTGTGAGAAACTCAATCTGCATGCCTGCTTTGCCTGATTTTGGGTAAAAGTTACTCTTTTTTAATAAAAAAATTAATATTTATATTAATTTTTATAATATTTACATACAAGCCATTCCCAGCCAGTCACATGATTACCAAGCCACACCCACAAATTAGGCCATGCCCACAGAACCAGTTAGTGGTCCCTGGGATTTAAAATTATGAGTTTGGTGGTCCCTGAGGTCCAAAAGGTTGGTGACCCCTGATCTAAGCAGTTTACAGAGTCAGCCTGTTGCCCCCAACCATCTGGCTCCTCATTGTACCCAGCTCGGAAGGACAGAAGGCTGAGTCAACCTCAAGCTGGCTAGAATTGAACTTCTGGCTTGCAGGAAGTGTTGCTTTGCAATACTGCATTCTAATCACTACGCCATCGGGAAGGAGATTAAGAAAGAGAATAAGAGGAAGGAAGGAAGAGAGGGAGGGAGAAAGGAAGGAAAATAGCAATAGCCCTTAGACTTATGTACCACTTCACGGTGCTTTACAACCTTCTCTAAGTGGTTTACAGAGTCAGCCTCTTGCCCCCAACAATCTGGCTCCTCATTTTACTCACCTCGGAAGGACAGAAGGCTGAGTCAACCTGAAGCCTGGTGAGATTTGAACTGCCAAATTACAGGCAGCCGGCAGGCAGCAGAAGTAGCCTGCAGTACTGCACTCTCACCACTGTGCCACGTGAATAAGGTCTGGAAAAGCAGGGATATTGACATAAATGCACGAAGCGGGCTAGGAAGGAGCAATACTAGCAACCAGCTTTCGTGAGCTGCAACGTCGAAGGAAAGGGACTTCCAGGTGACTTCAAGTCACTTTCAGTGAGCGCAGAACATCGAGTGTTCCCCCCCAACTCCCCCCACCCGAGACACACCAGGGACATTTTGTCACAAAAGCACAAAAAGGACAAAGGTATATTTAAGCCACAAACTCACCATTCACCGGCTCTAATCATTCCTCAGTCAGGAGCACAGTGGCTTCTTGTTTTCCGTGCTATCTCCAAATTCCATCACCTGCCAGCCGGCAACCGGGGAGTGTTGAACCGTCACAGTAATTTTAACTCACCTGTACAGCAGCACCTGAGCTGGAAAAAATCTCTTTTTCTAACCTTGGTTCTTCTTGGGACACGTCTCCCTTGCTTTGGGGGGGCCCTCCAGAATGGGGAGGGGGACAGTTATCCTCAACCGACAAGCACAAGGGAACCCCAAATTTTGTGTTCTTTGGTGAGAGGTTGGCTAAGTGAGTTTCGACCCCCGTTTTTCTTACCAACTTTCTTGCCATGGCTATTAAGTGAATCCCCACAGATGTTAAGATGGGCACACAGTCCTTAAGTGAATCTGGTTTCCCCTTTCTGACTTTACGGGTCAGAAGGTTGCCAAAGGGAGGTGAAGGTCATAAATAGGGACCAGTTATCGAACATCTGATTAAAAAAAACTTATTTATACATTTTCTCTTTACATACATAAGTGTTTTATGGATAGTGTATTGTCTGGATGGATTTGCTTACATAATAGTACTTTTCCAGTTCCTAATTTCTATCTCTATTATTCAACCGTTGGTAAAACTAGTCCCATGTTTGAAAACATTCTGTATCTTCTTTTTCTTTTATCTACCCTTAAAAAGCTGGTTCCTTTGAATAGAATAGAATAGAATAGAATAGAATAGAATAGAATAGAATAGAATGGAATGGAATGGAATGGAATGGAATGGAATGGAATGGAATGGAATGGAATAGAATAAGAATAAGAATAAGAATAAGAATAAGAATAGAGAGAATGGAATGGATAGAATACAGAATGGAATAGAATAGAATATGGAATAGAAAATAGAATAGAAAATAGAATGGAATAGAATAGAAAATAGAATAGAAAAATAGAATAGAATAGAGAATAGAATAGAATATAGAATAGAATAGAATAGAAAATAGAATAGAAAATAGAATAGAAAATAAAATAGAAAATAGAATAGAATAGAAAATGTAGTGGAATAGAATACAGAATGGAATGGAATAGAATAGAATATAGGAATGGAACAGAACAGAACAGAATAGAATTGGAAATAGAATAGGTAATAGAAAGAATAAGGGATAGAAAGAATATACAGGTGAAACTCGAAAAATTAGAATATCCTGCAAAAAGTTCATTTATTTCAGTAATGCAACTTAAAAGGTGAAACTAATATATGAGAAAGACTCATTACATGCTGTTAGGAATATAAGTCACCTAACAGGTATTTGGGTTAGAATTATATAAACCAGGATAAACATTTTAGTACTATGTCTTTAAGAGATTGCAAACACTGCAATTGGGTGTGGTTTTTCAAACAGCCATAAGATGGAGCCAGAAACCTGGATTGTCTTAGTCTGAGTCTCAGAAGAGAGTGTGAGTGTATCTCTGTTTCCTTCTGTTGGAAAGTATTGCCGTTCCTCCATTTCTTCTAATTGACTGATATTACTGGATTTAATATAAGTCTGATAGTGAACTGTTTTTGACACTGGACTTTGATATTTGGATTATCCCTAGATTGAAAAACTGACTGATTTACCTGTGAATGACTTTTGGACTGCCTATTTTGGACTTTGCTTAATGTTTCTGGAAGTAAAAACCTACATTTACTGTACAGTGTATCTGTGTGCTGTATGTGTATTATTCAAACACTACTCTCAAATACGTCTCCCTGTATGCACTCATTCTCCTAATGGGGAATTACCTCCACACTGGTTATGGGCCCAGGCCATACCAGGCTCAGATAACTGAGAGTTAGTGTGAATGCACAGTACTGTATACAGACAGCTGTTTACTGTTTAATTGTGGTTTACTGTTGTAATGACGAGGCAGTCGAGGTGTTTGATCATGATCAAATGAATCATGATGAACTTTATTGGAGTCTAGTCTTACATTTATACACATTTTTAATAACCCTCTAACATTGGTTAACTTTAGTTTCTGCTCAGCTTTCATTACTGTTTAGCATAGTAATTAACACAATTAATTATCTCTAGTTAAAGTCTAACATATGTTTACTTCCTCTCTCTAATCCTCCTTTACATTAATGACTTTGTTTGCCTGAGTTGTATTTGCTTTGGAACCTTCATTACCTGAGGTTTGCCATCAAGATAATAATATTCCTGCAATTACAACTCTACATATCCTCGTTTTTTATTTTAAATGGAGGATTCAAAGATTTATGAATGTATTGCAATTGTAAAGGAGTAAGAGAGGGGGAAGTAGAATGAAACAATGCAAATAAATTTGGAATACATTGAATAAAACAACAGGTTACAATTAGTACAATAATAATAATTATAGCATAAAAGAAAAACTGTCTGAGCCAAGACCAATCAGGGAGCCAATTGGTTAGCCACTCAAAAGGTGAGTACTCAGCGTGGATATTATTTTGAATGTATGATTGTAAATTGGCAAGCTCATCCTCAATAGTTTTATTCAAAGAATGAAAATTTCTGAGGATGAACATTACTGGCATATTTATCAAAAAAGAACCACATTAAAAATAGGAAAATTGTCAGGATACATATCAGGAGCTATATTAAGTCCATACAAAGAAGAATTAAAGGTACCTGACAACCAATAGTAGTTAGAACAATAACTATAATTCCCTAGCTTTTTTAATATGTGCTGAGCAGCATCATAATCAGACCAATTATGAAGTCAAGTGTGTTTATCGTGACAACAGAAACACAGACCCCTTGTAAATTGACTAACTTTCAAGTAACGCCAACGGACAGAATTCAATTGCATAGGGGGTTTAGAAAATAGCCAGGAGTGTGAAATAGATTGTAGTTGTGAGACAATAAATGTAGAAGACATGATCAAGTTAGGGGTAAAAGAAATTTGACCAAATGCCAGTGGGGGCTCATAGTATAAAGTAATATTTGTGCCATGGGTCATAAACATATATTGTGCATGACGAACCCACAAATTAGGGTTAAGACGAACCACAGAAGTGTCATTTTGAGCAGAAACACCATTAACCATAAACAAGAAAATACAAAGTAAAATTGTGACAGAATTAGCAGTAATAATAGCAAAAACAGCAGCAACAAGATTTTCAGGAGTCTGAGGTAATGAGGCCTGTTGTTGTTGAGCTTCATATGTAGTAGATTTAACCTGGTCCCAAGTGATGGGTTGCGGGCTCTTCAACCTTGGAAGCCAGACTTCTGTGTTCAGATGAAGATTGAAATCCGGAATCGGGTTGTGAAGGCCCTGATGCCATGCCATGATACGGACGAACACAGCGCGCTGGAACCCACACTGCTTGTCCAGTAGAAGGATCTTCCACGGCAGCGTAACTGCGACCCCAGGTGATCAGCGGTGTAGGGCCTTTCCAGGTTGGATCTGGAGCTTGGCGATACTTTACCAAAGGCCTTGCTAAAGATTCAGTAGTTCGAAAATGCAAATTAACAGGTGAGTCTGCAAGAGAATCTAAAAAGGTTAAATAATTCCAATGCCTTAAAAGTACGATGAGATTGCTCAACTATAGCTTGACCCTGAGAGTTGTAAGGAATTTCGTGCACTAAAGTAATATTCCATTTCTGACAAAAGGTTTGAAATTCCTTACTAATATAAGCTGGGCCATTATCAGTTTTCAACTGAGAAGGCCGACCCATTACAGCAAAAGAGGATAGGCAATGAGAAATAACATCCTTTAAGGATTCATCTGCCTTCTGATTTCCTTCAGTCAAGGCATTAGTAAAGGGAGTATGACTTCGAATGTTTATTTATTTTATTTATTTATTTATTTATTTGATTTGCCAATTGTTTACAAGATAATAAGTATAAGTGTATACATAGTTGTGAATACATGAAATGGGTACATATAAGAAAAATAAAAGAATAAGAGAAACAATAGGACAGGGACGGTAGGCACGTTGGTGCGCTTATGCACGCCCCCTACAAACCTCTTAGGAAAGGGGTGAGGTCAATAGTAGACAGTCTAAGGTTAAAGTTTTTGGGGTTTGGGGAAGAGACTACAGAGTCGGGTAGAGTATTCCAGACATTGACCACTCTATTGCTGAAGTCGTATTTCCTGCAATCAAGTTTGGTGCGGTTTACTTTGAGTTTGTATCTATTGTGTGCTCTTGTGTTGTTATGGTTGAAGCTGAAGTATTCATTGACAGGTAGGACATTGCAATGTATGATTTTATATACCATGCTTAAGTCAGACCGAAGACGGCGTAATTCAAGGTTTTCTAGTTCTAGAATTTCAAGTCTGGTGGCATAAGGTATTCTACAACGAGTAGAAGAGTGGAGAACTCTTCTTGTGAAATATTTCTGGACTTTCTCAATTGTGCTAATATCAGATACATAATGTGGGTTCCAGACTGATGAACTGTATTCGAGTATTGGTCTAGCAAATGTTTTGTATGCTCTGGTTAGTAGTGTGATATTACCAGAGAAAAAGCTACGTAGGATTAGGTTAACAACTCTTAATGCCTTTTTGGCTATGTAGTTGCAGTGGGCTCTAGCACTCAGATCATTAGAGGTGAGTATTCCAAGGTCCTTTACAGAGCTTGGGTCATCAACAAGATCTTGACTATTCAGCTTGTATTTTATTTTCTGATTTTTTTTGCCAATATGTAAGACAGAGCATTTATCTGTTGAGATTTGAAGTTGCCATTTGTTTGACCATTCAGATACATAGTCAAGATCTTTTTGTAGGGTAGCAGTATTGTCTGTGGTATTGAACAGCTTTACATCATCAGCGAAGAGAACGC
Source organism: Notechis scutatus (assembly GCF_049901735.1). Taxonomy (NCBI): domain Eukaryota; kingdom Metazoa; phylum Chordata; class Lepidosauria; order Squamata; family Elapidae; genus Notechis; species Notechis scutatus. Next base: position 4,173,437 of record NC_142014.1, read on the forward strand.
AATTGCTCTTAATATGATCACAGAGGTCGTTTATGTAGAGTATGAAGAGAGTTGGTCCTAGAACACTGCCCTGGGGGACACCACTATTGACAGGTACTGGATTTGATAAGAGGCTCCCGATTTTGACCATTTGTTGTCTGTTTGACAGGAATGCTTCTATCCAGTTATTCAGTTGTCCAGAGACACCATAGGATTTTATTTTTAGGAGTAGTTTGTCGTGTACCACTGAATCAAAGGCTTTACAGAAGTCTATGTAGATTGCGTCTATTGCTTTGCCCTGGTCGAGTTGTGTCGTTCATATGTTTTTGCAGTGTAAGAGTTGCAGATTACAGGATAGTTTTTTTCTGAAACCAAATTGTTTATTGGAGAGTAGGTTGTTTGTCTCTAAGTGGAGGATGATGGATTGGTTAATAATTGATTCCATGACTTTACAGGTGACGCAGCATAAGGAGATTGGCCTGTAATTTTCAACTAGGCTTGGGTCTCCCTTTTTGAAGATGGGGATGACTGTGGCTTGTGACCATAGGTTAGGCAAGGAGCTGGTCCTGAAAGATTTTTCAAAGATTATGCTTAGAGGTTTGCTATGGCAGTGGATAGCTTTCTTAAGAAGTAGGCACATATTCCATCCGGTCCAATAGATAGAGATGGTTTTAGATTGCGTAGTGATTTTTCAACATTGTCTTCTGTGAAATCGATATGTATTAGATCATTGTTGTTATCTGTGGTACGGCTAGGAAATACTGGGCATGATCCATTGCTGTTTACAAATACTGAGCCGAAGAATGTGTTAAAGATGTTGGCTTTAATGGTGTCGTCGTTGCAGTCTTTACCATCAGGTCCTATCAAGGGAGGGATGGACCTTGAGTCTTTTAGTTTGTTGTTTACAAAATTGTAAAAAGCACGGGTGGAATTGGTGCTTAGAAGGTTTTCCTCTTGTTTAATGTGATAATTGGTGCATTCGGTCTTTATCTGGTGGCATAAATTTTTGTATCGGTTTTTGAAATTGGCAACGTGACCAGATTTGTTTTTCCGCCAGAGTGATCTCTTTTTGGATTGAAGTTTCCTTATTGATATGGGTAATCTGCTTTTTTGTTTTGTTTTGGGAGTTGTTGTTGGAACATATAGTTTGATGACTCTTTTGACTTCAAGTAAAAATATGTTGTAATGGTCTTCAACGGTATTGCATCCAGTGAATAGAGATTGCCAATCAAGGGATGAGAGATCGTTGTCTATAAGATCATAGTTGCCTTTTTGAAGTTACAATAGGGGATTACATCATTGTGGTGATTTTTGTGTGGACGTATGTTGAGACAAAAGTCAATCATATTGTGGTCACTACTGGAAAAGGGTTCTTTAGTTTGTATTCCATAAATTAAATTCAAACTGTTGCAGAAGATGAGATCGAGGCAGTTGTTTAGTCTAGTGTTGTTGATTACTAGTTGTTCCAGTCCCAGATTTGTAATAGCATTGTAGAAGGTTGTGTGTATGATTTCAGTTGTACAATCATTTAGGGTCCAGTCAATATGAGGTAGATTGAAATCACCAAGAAGGATAAAAGGGTATGGGCAGGATGCAGCCCATGTTAGTAATGTATTTAGCTTGTTTACATGTTCGATGTCATAATCAGGTGCTCTGTAACATAGTAAGAATCGAATTGTGATATTTAAGGATAGTTCACAGATGATGGTTTCAGGAAGGGCAAGCTCCTGGGTAACTTGGATATTTTTTAGATGTAAGGATTTTTTATAGAATATAGCAACACCACCTCCTCGACGATTTTCACGATCTGATCGGTAAACACGATAGTCTCTTACTGTGGTAATGGAGTCGGGAAGAGATGCATTGAGCCATGTTTCACAGACAAATATAATGTCGAAGTTAGCCATATTTAGGAGGAAGAGAAATTCAGGTATTTTATTCACGAGGCTTCTTGCATTGAGTAGTTTGCATTTAAGGCCGGCAGTAGTTGGAATTGAGGTAGTTGGGGGCGTGCATGCCTAGTCTTGGGTGATGGTGGATGGGTTGAGGTAGGGTTGTGGTTGAGGGTAAAAGCTGAGTATTGGGTTGCGTGGCTTACTTTTGATACAGTCAGCATGGTAGTCAATGTACAGGTCCTTCTCTCCATTGTCTAGACGGTTTTTGAGTTCGATGCGGAGTACACGGGAGCGGGCACGTTGCTGTATGGTTAGGTCAGGGCGGCAACGGAGGTTCTTATGGTTGGTGTTGGTTTTGGCGAGTGAGTTTATAGTATAAATGAATTTACGTTTGCTTGATTCATTTTTGCAAATGACCCTGCGCAAGCGTGGGGCCACAGAGCCGTCTCTATTTTTGAGCTCTCGGTCGATGCGGGAAATGTCAAGTATTTCATCAGCGGAGATGGTTGATGCTTGATAATCTCTGATGATGTTTCGGACAGTTGTGATGTCATCATTGACATTGATGTCTTCTAGACCAAATAAGATGGCGTTTGGACGTTTCCGTTCACGCTCAACGGCTTCTCTGATGAGGATTGGGATATCAATATTTGTCTGGGTTGTGTTTATTTGTGGATTGGGTTTTGGATTGGATTGTGGTTGTTTGGTAGAGATGTGGTTTGTAGCTATTGGATGTTCAGGTTTTTGCGTTGTGTCTTTTTTTTCAAGGTTGGATATTCTTTCTTTTATGGCGTCCAGGGATGCTACTATGGTGTTGAGGGATGTTTTAATGGTTTCGATGGTATCAACTCTTTCAGACAGATCCAGTTTGGGTCTGCATGATTTGCAGAAATATGGAAACTCATTGGATGATTTTAGGTATTGAATCATCTGCTCAGGTAATCCCAAGCAGTCAGTTTGTTGCTTTTAAGAGAAAGAGGCACGTCTTGCACTGGTAAATTCAAACAGTTTATATTTTTACTGTGTAGACTCAGATTTGTATTGAGCATTCACTCCTGGCTTTAATATACCTCTGCTTCTATCACTCCTGGAGTCCGGATTAGCAATTTGGTGAGGAGAAAAGAGGGAAGAGGGAAATGGGGGCGTCAGGGTAGCAGCGGCAGCGGCAGCGGTGTCACCTCCGACTTTTTCCCTCCCTCGCTGCCCGTCGTCTCCCCAACCAACTTTGGGACAGAAAATCCTAACTCCTAAGACGCCAAGTTCCTGGGATCTTGGATTCCCAGCGGATCCCTTGCAAGATCGAGCCCTGCTTTTCCGCGGATCCGCCGCTCGGATTCTTCTTTGCCTGCGAGGCTCGTCCCGGTTAAAAAGGCGTCCCCCCTCCACTCCCGGCCCTCGCCCGCTTGCCTTTGCGCCTCCGGGCTGTCAGTTTGCGCTCTTTCGCGGGTCGTGAGAACGCTCGCTCCGTGCCCCGAACGAATCTTTGTATCTTTGTCTTCTCTTACTTTTCCCTTCTCTCGTGACGATCGAGGATGCTCTATCCGCCGCCCCGTTTATCTCTAATTACTTCTTAGTCCAGGCCTCTTCAGCTTTCACGTGGGCCGATATTGTTTTGAAAGGCCAGCAATCCGCCAAACGTTTACTCCAAACTAGTTCTATTCGAGTCCAAGTCCCGAGAGCGCCAAGCAAGAGGCCCCGTCGGGCTATCTAGGCGAAGTTCGCCTGATGCTGCCGTTCCCTCACCGTCTTCCTGCCCGCCGATCACGGGCGCCGCCATCTTCGCCATTTCAAATGGGCAACCTTCACGTTATACTAATGCTGTCATTTGTCCTCCTTCTTCACCTGAATATATGTCTTCCATTCCCTCAGCTCTTGCAGATACAGGGCAAGCCTCCTGACTCTATTGTTCAGTCTTCTTTTCAGAAAATGGTTGAGAATTGTAAACAGGATGCCTCTGTCTCAGGAACAGAACTTGCAGAATTACTGTCTGTTTGTCCAGTACAATATCATCCTGGTCAGGGGCCACAGCTTGGACTGCAAGTAGCAGAATGGGAGGGTCTGCCTTATCAGATCTTAAGAGAGTTAAAAAGGCAGTTACAGACTATGGGATTAGTGGTAATTTTACAAGAGGACTTGTAGAAGGAATAAAAAATGGTTATACAATGATTCCTGAAGATTGGAAGCAAATATTACCTGACTGCTCCAGCAGTCTCCCTCTCCTCCCCAGCCACAGCCAGTAGCGCTGGGATCGATTTAATCACTCAAGAGGAAATTGAGTTTAAATTTCCTTTGGAAGTTAAAATATTTACATCTCAATTTAAAGGATCTCTTCCTTCAGGATTAGTTGGCTTAATTTTGCCTCGTTCTTCTGCACACAAAAGGGCTGTTTTGTTCTGCCTGGGGTAATAGATTCAGATTACACTGGTATCCTCATGATTCAGATTTGGGTGAATCTTCCTCAAGTTCTTCCTTGTAATTCTTCTGTTGTTCAATTGTTTCTTCTTCTATATGAAAATCCATCTCCTGGTAAAGGTAATCGTGGAGATGCAGGATTTGGATCAACTTCTTTATCTGTAGGTTTACTTCATCAGCTGAACTCCTCTCATCCTTTGTTAGCACTCTTCCTAAATAAACAACCATTTCAAGGGTTTTGGATACTGAAGCCGATGTTACTGTCATCTCTTCTTTACAATGGCCAGTACAGTGGCAAAAATGACAGTTTCTTCATTGTGGGGAATAGGAGGTTCTACAGCTGCTTGGCAGAGTGTTCAAGAAATTAATGTTACAACATCTGCTGGTAAGTCTTTTTCCTACAACCATACATTCTAGATATTCATACTAATATTTGGAGCCGTGATATCCTTTCTCTTCTTAATGCTCATTTGATTCTTGATGATGGCTCTTCCTCTTAAATGGCTCTGTTCTATGCCGGTTTGGGTGGAATAATGGCCATTATCAAGGGAAAAACTTGCTGCTTTACAACAATTGGTTCAAGAACAATTGGCTGCTGGTCATATAGAACCTTCTACTAGTCCTTGGAATACTCCTGTTTTTGTTATAAAAAAGAAAAATGGGAAATTTCGCCTCTTGCAGGATTTACGAGAAATTAATAAATGTATCCAACCCATGGGTCCTTTACAATGTGGTCTACCAAATCCTAACTTAATTCCTAATTTTTATAAATTATTGGTAGTTGATCTTAAAGACTGCTTTTTTTACTATACATTTGCAGCCTCAAGAGAAAGAAAATTTTGCATTTACTGTTCAAGTTTTTAATAATAGCATGTCCACAAAACGACATCATTGGTGGCGTGTTGCCTCAGGGAATGCTTAATTCCCCTACACTTTGTCATTATTTCGTGGATAATGCTCTTCAACCCTTTAGGAATAAATTTCCTTCCTATTTAGTCTATCATTATATGGATGATATATTGATAGCAGCCCCAGATTTTGATGAATCTAAATTGTTAAAAGAGTTAATGGATATTGTGGCACAACAGGGATTGTATATAGCCTCAGACAAAATTCAAAAGGTAGAACCTTATACCTACTTAGGACATAGAATGTTGCATAATTGCTCCATTCCAATTCTTCCTGAATTACAAGTACAGAAATCATATACCTTAGTACAATGGCAAAAATTACTTGGCATTATTAATTGGGCAGGCCCATTCTTCTACATTACAACTGGTGATATGTTGCCCTTATTTTAGTCTTTGAAGGGAGCACAATCACCAGGAGATCTAGTTGTATTAACGAACATGCCTTCAAGAAATATTGAATAAGTTTAAGCATCGATATGTGGACAGGATAACATCCTTTACAATAGGACTTTGTTTAGCTATTCTTCTTACTGCACCCTTACCCACGGGATGTCTTTATTCTAATGCCTCTCCACAAGCAGTCAACATTCATGAATGGATTAATTTGTCAGCTACTCCGCCTAGAAACATTTATCCTTATCAATTAGCATTAGAGGATTTGATTATTAAAGGTCGTAAATGAGCCTTACATCTTACAGGACAGGATCTCATTAGCATAGCTTTCACTCGTACAAAAGTTGAACATGAGCATTTGATGATGATTTCAGAATCATATCAGATAGCCTTTTCTCAATATGTGGGAAACTTATTGTATTCTTTACCCAAGGATCCTAGAATAGTGGTTACTACTACTTTAAATCTGGCCTTTTCTTCCATTTTTGTGCAAAATCCTATTTCTAAAGCTCTTACACTTTTTCCTGATGGCTCACCAACAAGGGGTGTGGTCGTCTGGCAGATTCAACAACAATGCTATTCTAAATTTACTGCCACACAGACTTCAGCTCAACATGCTGATCTGGCTGCTGTGATTTTAGCTTTACAATTGTTCAATGACCAACCTATTAACTTGATTGTTGATACTCAATATGTGTATTTAGCTATGCAATCTCTTCCCTTTTCTTATTGTGCTCTCTCTTTGGATAAGAATTTGTTATCCTTGTTTTTATCTTTAAAGAATAGTTTGGAAACTCGCTTGTATTCTTTGTATGTAGAATAAATAAATAAATAAAATAAAATAAAATAAAATAAAATAAAATAAAATAAAATAAAATAAATAAATAAATAAATAAATAAAATGATATTGTACTGGACAAACAGACAGTAATTCTGCAAGTTCTGTTCCTGAGACAGAGGCATCCTGTTTACAATTCTCAACCATTTTCTGAAAAGAAGACTGAACAATAGAGTCAGGAGGCTTTTGCCCTGTATCTGCAAGAGCTGAGGGAATGGAAGACATATATTCAGGTGAAGAAGGAGGACAAATGACAGCATTAGTATAACGTGAAGGTGGAGGTGTTAAAAGAGAAAGTTCATTGTGACCAAATTTTTCAATTGCATGTCTACATAAATGCCACACCTGCAAAACTTCTATTTTTGCTCGAGGTTCAGTATGCAATGTTTTCCCTATACGTTCCCAATCAGTTAATTTTAAAGACCCCTCTTCTGGATACCATAAGCACTGAGCTGCAATCTCCTGGACCAGCCTTAAGAGATTTTTCTGTGGTACCTCAGTATTATTTTTCTTCAACAAATAGCCTAATTCATCTACATGCTTCCTTTGTTCCTCAGAAAGCGAAGACCCCATACTTACAGAAACCAAAAGGTTGAAGAAACCACAAAGGGTTGAAGGTGCACCAAATCCTTGCCGGACGAAGTAAGAGGGTCCCTGTTCATGCGCCACTTGTTGTAATGACGAGGCAGTCGAGGTGTTTAATCATGATCAAATGAATGAAATGAATGAAATGAAATGATCAAATGATGAACTTTATTGGAGTCTAGTCTTGCATTTTTACACATTTTTAGTAATCCTCTAACATTGGTTAACTTTAGTTTCTGCTCAGCTTTCATTACTGTTTAGCATAGTAATTAACACAATTAATTATCTCTAGTTAAAGTCTAACATATGTTTACTTCCTCTCTCAAATCCTTCTTTACATTAGTGACTTTGTTTGCCTGAGTTGTATTTGCTTTGGAACCTTCATTACCTGAGGTTTGCCATCAAGATAATAACATTCCTGCAATTACAACTCTACAGTTTACTATCCTGGTAAAGATGGCACAAGTCACTTCAACAAGTCTATCACTGATAACCTGGTTGGATGGAACAAACTATGTTTCCTGGTCTATGAAGTGCAGTCTACTTCTACGTAGAGAAGGTCATAAACATATATTGGACATGACGAACCCACAAATTAGGGTTAAGATGAACCACAGAAGTGTCATTTTGAGCAGAAACACCATTAACCATAAACAAGAAAATACAAAGTATTTTGAAGCAATGCCTTAAAAGTACGATGAGATTGCTCAACTATAGCTTGACCCTGGGAGTTGTAAGGAATTCCGTGCACTAAAGTAATATTCCATTTCTGACAAAAGGTTTGAAATTCCTTACTAATATAAGCTGGGCCATTATCAGTTTTCAACTGAGAAGGCCGACCCATTACAGCAAAAGAGGATAGGCAATGAGAAATAACATCTGAAGTACGTTCATGTTTTGAAAAAGTAACCCAAAGGAAATGTGAATGAGTGTCAATAGACGTGTGAAGATAACAGTATGGCTTAAAGGTTGAAAATTGAGTTACATCCATTTGCCAAATTTGATTAGCTTGGGTTGACATTCACTGGAAAGGGAACTGCCAGTTGCTGACAAGCTGGACAAGCACGGACAATATCCCGGGCTTGAGATAATGAAATTTTAAATTGCTTTGCAAGCGATTTGGCATTTTGATGAAAATAAGAATGGCTATCAACAGGATCAACAAACAAAGACGCAACATCCTTTAAGGATTCATCTGCCTTCTGATTTCCTTCAGTCAAGGCATTAGTAAACGGAGTATGACTCCAAATGTATTCTACATACAAAGAATACAAGCGAGTTTCCAAACTATTCTTGAAAGATAAAAACAAGGATAACAAATTCTTATCCAAAGAGAGAGCACAATAAGAAAAAGGAAGAGATTGCATAGCTAAATACACATATTGAGTATCAACAATCAAGTTAATAGGTTGATCATTGAACAATTCTAAAGCCAAAATCACAGCAGCCAGCTCAGCACGTTGAGCTGAAGTCTGCGTGGCAGTAAATTTAGAATACCATTGTTGTTGAATCTGCTAGTCGACCACACCCCTTGTAGGTGAGCCATCAGTAAAAACTAAGAGCTTTAGAAATAGGATTTTGCACAAAAATGGAAGAAAAGGCCAGATTTAAAGTAGTAGTAACCACTATTCTAGGATCCTTGGGTAAAGAATACAATAAGTTTCCCACATATTGAGAAAAGGCTATCTGATATGATTCTGAAATCATCATCAAATGCTCATATTCAACTTTTGTACGAGTGAAAGCTATGCTAATGAGACCCTGTCCTGAAAGATGTAAGGCTCGTTTACGACCTTTAATAATCAAATCCTCTAATGCTGATTGATAAGGATAAATGTTTCTAGGTGGAGTAGCTGACAAATTAATCCATTAATGAATGTTGATTGCTTGTGGAGAGGCATTAGAATAAAGACATCCTGTGGGTAAGGGTGCAGTAGGAAGAATAGCTAAACAAAGTCCTATTGTTAAGGATGTTATCCTGTCCACATATCGATGCTTAAACTTATTCAATATTTCTTGAAGGCAAGTTCTTTAAAGATCAGTTAATACAACTAGATCTCCTGGTGATTGTGCTCCCTTCAAAGACTGAAATAAGGGCAACATATCACCAGTTGTAATGTAGAAGAATGGGCCTGCCCAATTAATAATGCCAAGTAAATTTTGCCATTGTACTAAGGTATATGATTTCTGTACTTGTAATTCAGGAAGAATTGGAATGGAGCAATTATGCAACATTCTATGTCCTAAGTAGTTATAAGGTTCTACCTTTTGAATTTTGTCTGAGGCTATATACAATCCCTGTTGTGCCACAATATCCATTAACTCTTTTAACAATTTAGATTCATCAAAATCTGGGGCTGCTATCAATATATCATCCATATAATGATAGCCTAAATAGGAAGGAAATTTATTCCTAAAGGGTTGAAGAGCATTATCCACGAAATATTGACAAAGTGTAGGGGGAATTAAGCATTCCCTGAGGCAACACGCACCAATGATATCGTTTTGTGAGCATGCTATTATTAAAAACAAGGACAGTAAATGCAAAATTTTCTTTGTCTTGAGGCTGCAAAGGTATAGTAAAAAAGCAGTCTTTAAGATCAACTACCAATAATTTATCAAAAATAGGAAATAAGTTAGGATTTGGTAGACCACATTGTAAAGGACCCATGGGTTGGATACATTTATTAATTTCTCATAAATCCTGCAAGAGGCAAAATTTCCCATTTTTCTTTTTTATAACAAAAACAGGAGTATTCCAAGGACTAGTAGAAGGTTCTATATGACCAGCAGCCAATTGTTCTTGAACCAATTGTTGTAAAGCAGCAAGTTTTTCCCTTGATAATGGTCATTGTTCCACCCAAACTGGCGTAGAACAGAGCCATTTAAGAGGAAGAGCCATCGTCAAGAATCAAATGAGCATTAAGAAGAGAAAGGATATCACGACCCCAAATATTAGTATGAATATCTAGAATGTATGGTTGTAGGAAAAAGACTTACCAGCAGATGTTGTAACATTAATTTCTTGAACACTCTGCCAAGCAGCTGTAGAACCTCCTATTCCCCACAATGAAGAAACTGTCATTTTTGCCACTGTACTGGCCATTGTAAAGAGATGACAGTAACATCGGCTCCAGTATCCAAAACCCTTGAAATGGTTGTTTATTTAGGAAGAGAGAGGAGTTCAGCTGATGAAGTAAGCCTACAGATAAAGAAGTTGATTCAAATCCTGCATCTCCACGATTACCTTTACCAGGAGATGGATTTTCATATAGAAGAAGAAACAATTGAACAACAGAAGAATTACAAGGAAGAACTTGAGGAAGATTCACCCAAATCTGAATCATGAGGATACCAGTGTAATCTGAATCTATTACCCCAGGCAGAACAAAACAGCCCTTTTTGTGTGCAGAAGAACGAGGCAAAATTAAGCCAACTAATCCTGAAGGAAGAGATCCTTTAAATTGAGATGTAAATATTTTAACTTCCAAAGGAAATTTAAACTCAATTTCCTCTTGAGTGATTAAATCGATCCCAGCGCTACTGGCTGTGGCTGGGGAGGAGTGAGGGAGACTGCTGGAGCAGTCAGGTAATATTTGCTTCCAATCTTCAGGAATCATTGTATAACCATTTTTTATTCCTTCTACAAGTCCTCTTGTAAAATTACCACTAATCCCATAGTCTGTAACTGCCTTTTTTAACTCTCTTAAGATCTGATAAGGCAGACCCTCCCATTCTGCTACTTGCAGTCCAAGCTGTGGCCCCTGACCAGGATGATATTGTACTGGACAAACAGACAGTAATTCTGCAAGTTCTGTTCCTGAGACAGAGGCATCCTGTTTACAATTCTCAACCATTTTCTGAAAAGAAGACTGAACAATAGAGTCAGGAGGCTTTTGCCCTGTATCTGCAAGAGCTGAGGGAATGGAAGACATATATTCAGGTGGAGAAGGCGGACAAATGACAGCATTAGTATAACGTGAAGGTGGAGGTGTTAAAAGAGAAAGTTCATTGTGGCCAAATTTTTCAATTGCATGCCTACATAAATGCCACACCTGCAAAACTTCTATTTTTGCTCGAGGTTCAGTATGCAATGTTTTCCCTATACGTTCCCAATCAGTTAATTTTAAAGACCCCTCTTCTGGATACCATAAGCACTGAGCTGCAATCTCCTGGACCAGCCTTAAGAGATTTCTCTGTGGTACCTCAGTATTATTTTTCTTCAACAAATAGCCTAATTCATCTACATGCTTCCTTTGTTCCTCAGAAAGCGAAGACCCCATACTTACAGAAACCAAAAGGTTGAAGAAACCACAAAGGGTTGAAGGTGCACCAAATCCTTGCCGGATGAAGTAAGAGGGTCCCTGTTCATGCGCCACTTGTAATGACGAGGCAGTCGAGGTGTTTGATCATGATCAAATGAATCATGATGAACTTTATTGGAGTCTAGTCTTGCATTTATACACATTTTTAGTAATCCTCTAACATTGGTTAACTTTGGTTATTGCTTAACTTTCGTTACTGTTTAGCATAGTAATTAACACAATTAATTATCTCTAGTTAAAGTCTAACATATGTTTACTTCCTCTCTCTAATCTTCCTTTACATTAATGACTTTGTTTGTCTGAGTTGTATTTGCATTGCAACCATTCATTACCTGAGGTTTGCCATCATATAGGAACATTCCTGCAATTACAACTCTACAGGCAGCATTAGTGTGGGCGGCTAAGGAGAAATACATTGTAAATCATTTGGATGTAGAGACAGCTTATCTGCATGCACCATTGCAACACACTATATATTTAAAGAAACCTTTAGGTATCAAAGATGATAATACAACTGATTGCTGGAAATTGAAAAAGAGTCTTTATGGTTTGAAGCAATCGGGATATGAGTGGAACCAATGTATAGTTAAAGAATTAACTAAAATAGGCTTTGTAGCTGGCATGGCTGATCCATGTTTGTTTAAAAAGGAAAGTAATGGTATAGTGTCATTATTATTATTTACTGATGACATAGCATTAATCACCAAAACTGAACAAGAAGCTACTGAGATAATTTCACTATTGGAAAAGAAATTTAAGATAAAACAGTTAGGAGAAATCAAACAATATCTTGGTTTAAAGATAGATAGAACTAGGGGAGGATACAAAATCTCACAGGCAGATAAAATTAACCAATTACTAAAAAGTTATAAAATGGAACTTTGTAAGTCGGCTAAAACACCGATGAGCCAGGAGTTTAGCCAAGCGATGTTCAAAGTCCTATTTTTGATAAGAACATTTATCAGTCCTTGATTGGTAGTTTATCTTATCTCAGTAATTGGTCAAGGCCAGATATAGCAGTGTTAATCAATTAGCGAGATTTAACGCTGAGCCAACTGAAAGGCACTGGCAAGCTGCTAAACGTGTTAAGATATCTGAAACAAACAATGCACTATGCATTGTATTTGGAGCCTAAAGATGAACTGAATTTAACTGCATATGCTGATGCAAGTTTTGCTACAGACATAAATACACGAAAATCTACATCAGGTACTGCTGTATTATTGGGAAAAGCATTGATTGGATGGAGATCTATTAGACAGAAACATCTAAGTTTGTCAACAATGGAGGCTGAATTCTCATGTTTGTCTTTACTATGTACAGATTTAGTTTTTTATAAGCAATTATTGATATGGGAATTGATGTAAAAGATCCTATTGTAGTTTACGAAGATAACCAATCAGCAATACAGATGGCTTCAAATATTGCTGTTAAAACAAGAATGAAACACACAGATTTAAGATATTTAAATGTGAGACAATGTGTGCAAAGTAAGATGATTAAGCTAGAATACTGTATGTCAGAAAACAATATAGCAGATCATTTTACAAAGGCCCAAGGTTCTATAAAGCATAAGGCGTGCTGTGAAGATTATGGACTTAGAATGTAAGGTTGTATATATTATCTTACCCAAAAGGGGAGAATGTTAGGAATATAAGTCACCTAACAGGTATTTGGGTTAGAAATATATAAACCAGGTTAAACATTTTAGTACTATGTCTTTAAGAGATTGCAAAAACTGCAATTGGGTGTGGTTTTTCAAACAGCCATAAAATGGAGCCAGAAACCTGGATTGTCTTAGTCTGAGTCTCAGAAGAGAGTGTGAGTGTATCTCTGTTTCCTTCTGTTGGAAAGTATTGCCGTTCCTCCATTTCTTCTAATTGACTGATATTACTGGATTTAATGTAAGTCTGATAGTGAACTGTTTTTGACACTGGACTTTGATATTTGGATTATCCCTGGATTGAAAAACTGACTGATTTACCTGTGAATGACTTTTGGACTGCCTATTTTGGACTTTGCTTAACGTTTCTGGAAGTAAAAACCTACATTTACTGTACAGTGTATCTGTGTGCTGTATGTGTATTATTCAAACTCTACTCTCAAATACGTCTCCCTGTATGCACTCATTCTCCTAACAGGGAATTACCTCAACACATGCAAAGCAAGAAAGTTCAAGCCGTGATTTGTCATAATTGTGATGATTATTGCTTACAGCTCATGAAAACCCCAAATCCACAATCTCAGAAAATTAGAATATTACATGCAATCAATAAAACAAGGATTGTACATAGAACATTGGATCTCTGAAAAGTATAAGCATGCATAAGTACTCAGTACTTGGTTTGGGCCCCTTTTGCAGCAATTACTGCCTCAATGCGGGGTGGCATGGAAGCTATCAGCATGTGACACTGCTGAGATGTTATGGAAGACCAGGATGCTTGAATAGCGGCCTTCAGCTCTTCTGCATTGTTCGGTCTCATGTCTCTCATCTTTCTCTTGGCAATGCCCCATAGATTCTCTATGGGGTTCAGGTCAGGTGAGTTTGCTGGCCAATCAAGCACAGTAATCCCATGGTCACTGAACCAGGTTTTGGTGCTTTTGGCAGTGTGGGCAGGTGCCAAGTCCTGCTGGAAAATGAAGTCAGCATCCCCATAAAGCTCGTCTGTGGAAGGAAGCATGAAGTGCTCCAAAATCTCCTGGTAGATGGCTGCATTGACCCTGGACTTAATGAAGCACAGTGGACCAACGCCAGCAGATGACATGGCTCCCCAAATCAACAGAGACTGTGGAAACTTCACACTGGACTTCAAGCATCTTGCAGTGTGTGCCTCTCCATTCTTCCTCCAGACTCTGGGTCCTTGGTTTCCAAATGAGATGCAAAAGTTGCTCATCAGAAAAGAGGACTTTGGACCACTGAGCAACAGACTAGTTCTGTTTTTCTTTAGCCCAGGTAAGACACTTCTGACGTTGTTTGTTGTTCAGGAGCGGCTTGACAAGAGGAATACGACATTTGAAGCCCATGTCCAGGATCCGTCTGTGTGTGGTGGCTCTTGATGCACTGCACTGACTCCAGCCTCAGTCCACTCCTTGTGAAAGTCCCCAACACTTTTGAATGGCCTTTTCCTGACAATCCTCTCCAGGCTGCGGTCATCCCTGCTGCTTCTTCCACACTTTTCCCTTCCACATAACTTTCTATTAATGTGCTTTGATTCAGCACTTTGGGAACATCCAACTTCTTTTGCAATTACCTTTTGAGGCTTTCCCTCCTTATGGAGGGTGTCAATGATGGTTTTCTGCACAACTGTCACGTCAGCGGTCTTTCCCAGGATTGTGATTCCTACTGAACCTGACTGAGAGTCCATTTAAAGGCTCAGGAACCCTTTGCAGGTGTTCTGGCTTAATTAGCTGATTAGAGTGGGACACTTTGAGCCTAGAATATTGAACCTTTTCACAATATTCTAATTTTCTGAGATTGTGGATTTGGTTTTTTTTGATAAGCTGTAAGCCATAATCATCTCAAATATGACACATCACGGCTTGAACTATCTTGCTTTGCATGCAATGAGTCTACCTCATATATTAGTTTCACCTTTTAAGTTGCATTACTGAAATAAATGAACTTTGGCACGATATTCTAATTTTTCGAGTTTCACCTGTAGAATGGAATGGAATGGAATAGAATAGAATATAGGAACAGAACGGAACGGAACAGAACAGAATAGGGAATTGAAAGAAGAAGGGATAGAAAGAATATAGAATGGAAGGGGATCGAATATGCAAGGCGGGAGGGAGGGGAAGACAAGAGAAGAATCTTTTGTGGCCAAGTGTGACCCCAGTCCTCCCCCCAAGGCATTTGTCTCCGGGGCAGAAGCTCTCCGCGTGCATGCAAGCAACCAAGAGATCAATCCTGGTCATAAAAGGCAACCCTGGCCAATCCTCGGGTCCAACCAGCCTCCTCTCCAAGTGCCTCCTACAACGCGCGTTCTCCGCCCAGGGAAACGGGGCCCTTTCGGCAAAGCCAAGCGTGGCCTTGGTGCCCGAGCCTCCTGGCCCCTCCGACCCGCCCTTTGCTCCGGATTCACTTCACTTCGCTTCGCTCCTTGCCAGCCGGGCGAGCGTGCTGGGGAAGGGCGCGGCGGCGGCGACGCCTCTCAGGGCCGCCCCGGACACCCGACGCCGACGCCGCCTCCTGAGCAGCTGGGCTGGCCGGCTGGCCTTCTCCGCCTCTTCCTGGTTACACCCGAGCCCGACCAACGGCGTCCGAGAACCGAGGCGGCGGGGCTGAGCGGCAGAAGCGCCCGGCTGGCTGGTCAAGGACGCGCGCCATGGAGCCCCTCGGGAAGAAGCAAGTCAGCGCTCCGCTCCGGCTGGGCATCTTGCTCCGGCACCTGGTCCCCCACGCCGGATTCGTATCCTTCTCCTGCTCACCTGGGACTCTGGGTCGCCTGCCCAGGTACTGTCCTGGCCCCGGGACTGGCCCAGCCCGCGGATTGGAGCTGGCAGCATCAGATAACAGATAATCAGAGTTGGAAGGGACCTTGTAGGTCATCTAGTCCACCACCACCCCGCCCAAGCGGGAGACCCTACACCATCTTAGAGTAAAGTAGCGTAGCATAGAGTAGCGTAGCATAGCATAGCATAGAATTCTGTATTGGCCGAGTGTGATTGGACACCCAAGGAGTTTGTCTTGGTGCAAATGCTCTCAGTGCACATAAAAGAAAAGATACATTCGTCAAGAGTCAAGAATGATCAGGTACAACACTTAACGATAGTCATAGGGTACAATAAGCAATCAAACCATACCAGGAAACAGTCAATATAAATCATAAGGATACAAGTAACAAAGTTACAGTCATACAGTCACAAGTGGGAGGGGATGGGTAATAAGGAAGGATGGGGGGATTTATAATAATAGTAGTGCAGACTTCATAAATAGTTGGACAGTGTTGAGGGAATTATTTGTTTAGCAGAGGGATGGTGTTCAGGAAAAAACTCCTTGTGTCTAGTTCTGGTGTGCAGTGCTCTATAACGTCGTTTTGAGGGAAGGAACTGAAACAGTTTATGTCGGGATGTGAGGGGTCTGTAGATATTTTTCCAGCCCTCTTTTGGATTCATGCAGGATACAGGTCCTCCATGGAAGGCAGGTTGGTACTATTTGTTATTTTTTCTGCAGTCCTAATTACTCTCTGGAGTCTGTGTCTGTCCTGTTGGGCTTCAGAATCAAACCCAGACAGTTATAGAGGTGCAGATGACAGACTTTCTGACAAATGGCAGTCCAATCTCTTCTTGAAGGTCTCAAGTGATGAAGTTCCCACAACTTCTGAAGGCAACTTCTGTTCCATTGGTTGATTGTTCTCACTGTCAGAAAATTCCTCCTTATTTCCAGGTTGAATCTCTCCTTGGTCAGTTTCCATCCATTATTCCTTGTCTGGCCTTCGGGGGCTTTGGAAAATATTATGATCTCCTCTTCTCTGGGGCAGCCCTTCAAATATTGAAAGACTGCTCTTCTGTCTCCCCTGGTCCTTCTCTTCCCTAGATAGCCAGGCACAATTCCAGCAACTGTTCATTGTATGTTTTAGCCTCCAGTCCCCTAATCATCCTGGTTGCTCTTCTCTGTACTTTTTCCAGAGTCTCAACATCTTTTTTATAATGTGGTGACCAAAACTGGAAGCAGTACTCTAGGTGTGGTCTTACTAAAGCTTTATACAGTGGTACGAGTACCTCCCTTAATCTTGATTGTATCTCTCTGTTAATACAATTTAGGATTGCATTAGCTTTTTTGGCTGCTGCACACTGCTGGCTCACATTTAGCTGGTTGTCCACTAAGACTCCAAGATCCCTCTCATAGTTCCTGCTATTGAGCCTGATTTCACCCAGTCTATATGTGTCCTTTGGGTTTTTCTTGCCTAAGTGTAGGACTTTACTTTTCTCTACATTGAATTTTATTTTGTTAGATACAGCCCAGTGTTCTAGTCTGTCAAGATCCATCTGGATCTTGAGCCTATCTTCTTGGGTGTTGGCTATTCCTGCCAACTTAGTATCATCCAAATTTGGTAAGTTCCCCTTCTATTCCCTCATCTAAGTCATTAATGAAGATATTGAAGAGTACTGGGCCTAAGACGGAACTTTGTGGCACCCCCTGCTTACTTCCCTCCATGTAGATTTAGACCCATTAAGGACTACTCGTTGAGTATGGTTTGCCAGCCAGTTGTGAGTCCATCTAGTGGTGGTGCTATCTATTCCACTTATTTCTAGCTTACTAAGAAGTAGGTTGTGGTCTACTTTGTCAAATCCCTTGCTGAAATCTAAATATATTATGTCCACAGTATTTTGCTGGTCTACTAATTTAGTCACTGTGTTGAAGAATAAAATAAGATTGGTTTGGCATGATCTGTTTTTAACAAACCCGTGCTGACTGCTAGTTATTACTTTACTTGTTTCTAGATGTTGGCAGATCTGTTTTTTTCATTATCTTTTCCAGTATCTTCCCGGGTATTGATGTTAGGCTGATCTATAGTTTCCTGGGTCTGTTTTTTCTTCTTCTTTTTTTGAAGATGGGAACCACATCAGCTCTTTTCCAGGTCTCTAGTAGTTCCCCGGTGCTCCAGGATTTTTGAAAGATATGGTGCAGTGGTTCTGAGATGACCTCTGCCAGCTCCTTTAAAACTCTGGGATGTAATCCATCAGGCCCCGGTGATTTGTGTTCATCAAGATCAATAATCAAGGAGCGTGATCTCTGAACTTGGTTGCTTTCCTGGAGGTCTTTAATGACCCAATTACCCATCAAGCTCAGAGAGCACCAAGGACCCCACCAAGCACCCAAACTTGAGCTACAATATTTTCTTTTATTGGAGGAAGAGGTTTTTTTTTTTAGCTTCTTCCTGGCAGGGGACTCCAAAGCCCATCAATCTGGGCTCGTTTTGTGGTCAAGCGGTGAAAGAAGGTTTGACATCATCCCAGCACAGAGCTGACCTTGGTAGATTGTTGTCTCTGGCAGCTGGATCTCAGCCTGGAGAGGCATCAAGTCAACTTCTTCTGGGTTAACCAAAGGGTTACGGTTGGGAGATACCTGGGGTCCCCAATTCTGAAGTTTAGCCTGGGGGATAGAGCAGCTTCCAAGGCAAGGAGCTCAAGACCAGGGCCTTCTATGCTCTGGGTGAGAAACAGCTTCCAACTCCTCCCAACTCTTTAAAGTAAGTTTCATTAAAACTAAGCTCCCCAACTAATTGAAGTAAATGTGCAATAAATGTCCTCGGTTGTTTGTTTTGTTCCTCTGATGTTTCTATTTTATATTTCCTTATGTAGGAAAAAATATTCCACTTGAGCCAAAAATAAATTAAAAAGGTACATGCATAAGGGGCGCCAATCGTGCCTACCCTCCCTGTCCTATTGTCCCCGTTTATTCGTACCTATTTCCTGTATTCTTATTCATGTTTATACTTATACCTATTATCTTGTAAGCGATTGACACATCAAATAAATAAATAAACATTGTCAGCTCCTTCTTTATCCATCGAGCTATTAAATTTCAAACTGGTCCCAGCTTTGAGATAACTTGGGAGGGTGGGATAATTTAATTGGGAAGATTTAAGTTCTTTCTCCTTTATGAGAGCAACTCCTGTGTTCATAAATGTGTTGTCATGTCCCTGGTGGAGACTGATTCTGAGGGAGAGGAGGAACAGCCAACAGGGAGTGGGAGTGTGGCTCCAGAGGTGGTGGAGGAGGCTGGGGAAGGGCAGAGGCCGGCTGAGCAGCCAGAGGAGGATCCAGGCCCATCCCCTCTCCATCCTAGGTCACGCAGGGAGGAGAGGATCAGGGAAAAGCGAGGTCTACTCAAGAGGAGATTACCATGACTCTCCTCGTAGCTTGCAGGTGGGAGTTATGTATATAAGTTCGTAACTGCGGAGTCAGAATTGCTGGAGTCAAAGTTTAATGTTTTCTTTGAAAGAGGTTTATCTTTTCTGGCGTTCTTCCCATGGACTTTTCTCGGTTATTTTCCTGGAGTTTATGATTAGTTATAATAAATATTAGTGCCTAATAAAACAGTGAAGTTAAGTTGAAGGCCTTACCAGACTTTAATATATGTTTTGGGTTTGGGGTTATTTTGAGAGACTCCGGGTCATCACAAGCGTTCTGGGTGTGTTTCCCACGGGGCCTTCCATCAATCTTGTTACATGTTCTGAATTTGATGTCCAGACACCTTTCCCAACTTCAGCCCAGGTTGCTCCTGTGACATGCCCAACGCAGTTCCGGTAAGTAGAACTTGACTCTAATTTTTCTCGGATGAAAACACAGGTTTAAAAGTTTGCTTCCTTCTGCTTCTTTTGTGCATTTAGCAGCATGTTTTATGTGTGGTTCAGTAGTTTTGGATTTGGGTTTGTGAGGTTAATTGCTTATCTTAAACTGGTCTTTCTGTTGGTAAGTAGTCCAGAGTTGAACCAGGGTGGGTTTTGGTTTTTTTTATGAATATGTCTCATTTTCAGAGAATAACACGCCTCTTTGTGCATTTGTGCATTTAGAAGGCATCCAGAAGGTGGGTTTTTTTTTTCAGGAGGCAAATGTACTTCCTTGTTTTTTTCTTTTGAAGACGTTTCGCTTCTCATCCCAGAAGCTTCTTCAGCACTGACAGGATAGTGGGGAATGGCAGAGGCTTCTGGGATGAGAAACGAAGCGTCTTCAAAAGAAGAAGAAGAAGAAGAAAATCCAGTTGCCTCCTGAAAAAAGCACCTTTGGAAGAACCATGACCTGGAGGATGGAGAATCTACACAGATCTTTAGCTAGACAATCTGGGAAGGACACCCTTTGAAGGGTGTGGGAATAAGGAATGGATTTCCAGAGAGGAAAAAATTGCAGACTACAGGAACCATTTGCAACACTCAGGTGACCCTGAGGACACAAAAAAAACCTCCAAGTGGCCTCAACGACACTTTAAAAGGACACAAATAACCAGCTGTCTGCAAGGAGCATAAATCCTTCCAGTTCCCCACCATCCAGTCGGAATCGGAGAAGCTCCTTGGATGAGAAGCGAAACGTCTTCCAAGAAAAACAAAGTCCATTTGCCTCTTAAATTCTGGGCTCGATTGTGGTCATAAATCGAGGACTGGCCTGATCTGGCTCTCCCTCTATAATTTCCCTTCTCCTCTTAAGGGCATCAGTGTTATGTTTCAGCGTTTATGACCTGAAGAGCATCTTGTTTTAGGATTTAATGTATCTTGTTTTCAAGACATTTTGGGAGGACTTGTATTTAATTGCATGGTTCTGTAAAGTATCCCAAGGCTGCAAGTTTTAATTCCACATCAATTTTTAAAAACCCAATATTTCATATTCCCGCAGTTACACCTTGGATAATGATGTCCTAACTCTAGAGCAAAGACAATTCTATGAGGACAATGGATACCTTCTCATCAAAAATCTGGTGGCTGATGAAGATATTGAGCGCTTCAGGTAAAACAAAAGACAGGTATCCTTGCCTGGAAATCATTCAAACCAGCACCTTGAATTGCTCCAAGACAAGGGTCTCAAACTTGACACACCTGAAGACTTGTGGACTTCAGCTCCCAGAATTCCTCAGCTGGCCATGTTGTCTAGGGAATTTTGAGAGTTGAAGCCCATAACTCAAGAATTCTGGAAATTGAAACCCATAAGTCCAAGAATTCTGGGAATTGAAGCCCACAAGTCCAAGAATTCTTGGAGTTGAAATCCACAAGTCCAAGAATTCTGAGAGTTGAACCCCAAAGTCCAAGAATTCTGGGAGTTGAAGCCCACAAGTCCAAGAATTCTGGGAATTGAAGCCCACAAGTCCAAGAATTCTGGCAGTTGAAGCCCACAAGTCCAAGAATTCTGGCAGTTGAAGCCCACAAGTCCAAGAATTCTGGGAATTGAAGCCCACAAGTCCAAGAATTCTGAGTTGAAATCCACAAGTCCAAGAATTCTGAGAGTTGAACCCCAAAGTCCAAGAATTCTGAGTTGAAGCCCACAAGTCCAAGAATTCTGGAAGTTGAAGCCCACAAGTCCAAGAATTCTGGGAGTTGAAGCCCACAAGCCCAAGAATTCTGGGAGTTAAAGCCCACAAGTCCAAGAATTCTGAGAGTTGAAGCCCACAAGTCCAAGAATTCTGGGAGTTGAAGCCCACAAGCCCAAGAATTCTGGGAATTGAAGCCCACAAGTCCAAGAATTCTGGGAGTTCAAGCCCACAAGTCCAAGAATTCTGGGAGTTCAAGCCCACAAACCCAAGAATTCATCTATCATGTCACCCTTAGTCCTTCTCTTTGGCAGCTAGACATACCTAGCTCGCTCGACTGTTCATCATAACGATTTAGCCTCCAATACTCTGGAATAATTCCTGTTTGATTCCCAATGTAAAGTCTTAATGCGGAACGAATGCAAAAGTACATGCCTTTAGAGGAGTTCTGGATGCCAATTTAAAATGCTTTCCCCTCTTCTTTCTTTTTAACTCTGTTTTCAGAGAGGAGTTTGTAAAGATATGCAGAAAGGAGGTAAAAGTGCCTGCAATGACCATCATGAACGACATCACTATTGCCAAGTCTGCACCCGATGAGAATACCGTTTCAAAATTGCAGGATTTCATGTTCAGCGAAGAGCTCTTCAGATACTGCACCTTACCTCAGGTGAAAACAGGACTATCCCAAAATCCTAAGCCAGGAGTCTCCAACCTTAGCAACTTTAAGGCTTGTCGGCTTCAACTCCCAGCATTCCTCCCAGAATTCCTAGGAATAATAATAATATGTAATAATAGATGTAATAATAATAATAATCTTTCATCATACATATCCCTAATCTTTTATCTTCTAATTTCTCCCTCTTTTATCCAACCACTGATCAAAATTCTGTTTCTTCCTCGTCTTTTATTTTTAATGTCAATCTATCCACTTCTGCACAGTCTAATCTTTCTCTAATTATATTTTCATCCGGTGAGTATCCTCATTATTCCAATATTGTGCAAATACAGTTCTTGCTGCTGTCAGCCCATGTAATTTTCAATCCCTTTATTATAGTTTCCTGGCATCATGTTATACCTTATATAAACCAAACAAAAATGTTTTGTTACGCCTAACCAAAATAGTTCTGGTTTTTGGTCTATGTGTTGCTGTGTCATATTTTGTTCCTGTGTGGATGTATCCTACCTCTCCACACTTTATGTCGGGCTGCCATAAAAACGAAGCAGGGCTGAAGTGCCGTGATGGCAGATCGGACAATATTGCTGGCTATTTTCCTATCGCTTTCCCTTTTTTAATCATACGGTCCTCAGGATCTGTGGCGGGTTTAAATATCTCTTTCTTTTCTGAGCTGGTTTTCTTTCCTTTAGATCGTAAAATACGTCGAATGCTTCACCGGCCCCGACATCATGGCTATGCACACCATGTTGATCAATAAACCCCCCGATACAGGTGAGACCCCTACGAACTAAATCGAGACTTAAAAAGAGCTGCTTCTGTTTGCGTATGTGAATTGCATCTCGGGGGTGGGGGAGAAAAAAATGCATTTTTCTTTTTTGACGTGAACAGCCGGAAAAAGAGCTGATTGCAAAGTGGATAAACCCCCAATCAGAATAGAAGCTGGAAGGGACCCTGGAGGACTTCTAGTCCAACCCCTTGCTCCATCAGGAACCTTCTACTGTTTCAGACAGAGGGCTGTCCAGTCTCTTCTTAAAAACCTTCTTTTTTTTGTAAGTAAGTAAGTAAGGGAAGGAAGGAAGGAAAGGAAGGAAGGAAGGGAAGGAAGGGAGGAAGGAAAGGAAGGAAGGAAGGAAAGGAAGGGAAGGGAAGGAAGGAAAGAAGGGAAGGAAGGAAGGAAGGAAAGAAGGAAAGGAAGGAAGGAAGGAAGGAAGGAAGGAAAGGAAGGAAAGGAAGGAAGGAAGGAAGGAAGGAAGGAAGGAAGGAAAGGAAGGAAGGGAAGGAAGGAAGGAAGGAAGGAAGGAAAGGAAAGGAAGGAAGGAAGGAAAGGAAGGAAGGAAGGAAGGAAAGAAGGAAGGAAGGAAGGAAAGGAAGGAAGGAAGGAAGGAACGAAGCGAAGGAAAGGAAGGAAGGAAGGAAAGAAGGAAGGAATAAAAGAGTTGGAAGGGACCTTGGAGGTCTTCCAGTCCGACCCACACAGTCCTCCTCCTCCTCTCTGCAAACCTCCCTCCCTTCCTAACACTGATAACATTCCCTCCCTGGGTCATGAAACGTCTGCAAGAAAACCACCCAGCCCAGAGAGCACCAGGAGCCCCTCACGTCAACCCCAAGCTGGCAATAATTCCCCTTTATTACTCGTGTCAATCCCTCTCCCTGAGACCGAGGGAATTCTGCTTCCTTCCAGGCAAGAAAACCTCTCGCCATCCATTGCATCAGGATCTCCATTACTTCCCCTTCCGGCCTGCCGACCGAATCGTCTGCGCCTGGACCGCAATGGAAAAGGTGGACCGGTCAAACGGATGCCTAGTTGTGTTGCCAGGGACTCACAAGGGCTGCCTGAAGGAGCACAAGTACCCGGAGTGGGAGGTAAACGACGGAGAGGCCTGCATGTGTCCAATGAATGAATGAATGAATGAATGAATGAATGAATGAATGACTTCTTTATTGGCCAAGTGTGATGGGACCCCCAAGGAATTCATCTTGGAACAAACCCTTTCAAGGTTGCGAAAGGCTGCCAAGAACCAAACACTAAGTGCAGATAAATATCCAAAGCCAGAAGTTAATAAAACAAACTGAAGTAAGCAGGGCTTCAATGCGGACTCTAAATAGAAAGAAGTTCTTTGCTTCCTGCAAAGAAGACAACCCCAAAGGCTGGCTTTTATCCCTTATGGGAGGGGCCATTACCTTCCAGACTTACTCCAGAATCACCTGTGCTGCTGCAGCTGCTCTTTCCTTCAAGCAGGCCTGCGTGCACGCGCGCTAGGCACAGGCTCTTCGGGTTGCTCTTCCTCATTGCTCTCCGAGACCTCAGCCGTCCGCACCTGCTGCTGGCGAAACACAACAGTGGGAGGGGATGAGCAATAAGGAGTGATGAGAAGATTAACAGTAATAGTAATGCAGACTTTGTAAATAGTTGAACAGTATTGAGGGGATTATTTGTTTAGCGGAGTGATGGCATTCAGGGAAAAACTCCCCTTGTGTCTAGTTGTTCTGGTGTGCAGGGCTCTATAGCGTCATTTTGAGGGAAGGAGTTGAAACAGTTTATGTCTGGGATGTGAGGGGTCTGTAGATATTTTCACAGCCCTCTTTTGGACTCAGGATACAGGTCCTCCATGGAAGGCAGGTAGGTAGCCATTGTCTTTTCTGCAGTCCTAATCACTCTCTGGAGTCTGTGTCTGTCCTGTTGGGTTGCAGAACCGAACCAGACAGTGATAGAGGTCCAACGGAGAAAAATGATTGCCGTCAAAAAGTTAGGGTACAGGCAGTCCTTGACTTATGACCAATCAAATCACTTAGCGACCAAGCTAAAAAATCCAGGAAGTTGCCACCTGGATTTGAAGTTATGACGGTCACCCCACCCACTGCAGTTATGCGACTGCCCTCCGGATGTTTGGCCACATGGCTACATTTACAGTCGTACGACCCTGTTTTATGACGGTTTCGCCAGAAAGCAGATTCCAGGTTTGGGCAAAAGTGTGTTCAGAGGGAAGGGTCGCTTCTCACTTATGACAAGGGGTTTTGCTTAAGTACCAATGCAAAAAATGCTGCGTGAATGACCCATCTTGTGACCATCACAGGCAAGCTTCCTTACGGTTGTAACTGAAGGACTGTCTCAAAGACTAATACAGGCAGTGCTCGATGTACAACCACCAATGAGCCCAACGCTTCTGCTGTTAAGTGAGACATTGGTTAAATGAGTTTTCCTCCGTTTTACGATCTTTCTTGCCCCAGTTGTTAAATGAATCCCTGCCATTGTTAAGTGAGTAACACAGTTGTTCCTCTGCTGATTTTGCTTGTCAGAAGGTCACAAAAGGGGATCACGGGACCCATGGGAAACTGCGACCGTCATAACTATGAGTCAGCTGCCAAGCGCCTGAATTTTGACCCCGTGACCCTGGGGCTTACACAGGTCGTAAATGTGAGAAACGACCCTGGGTCCCTTTTTCCCTTGCCGTTGTAACTTCCAAACGGTCACTAAATGAACTCTTGTAAGACGGGGTCTAAGTGCTCCATATATTTTCAGAGTTTCTCAACTTGGCAATTGTAAAATGTGTGTGTGGACTTCAACTCCCAGAATTCATGCTGGCTGGGAGTATTCTGGGAGTTGAAGTCCACTTATCTCAAAGTTGCCAAGGTTGACTCACCCTGATGTAGGTGGCCAAGAGGTGGTAGATCTTCCTTCTCCAAAACACAACCTCCTCTTCCTCCTCCTCCTCCTCCTCCTCCTCCTCCCCCCACTTCCAGCACTGATGACGTTCCCTAGTTGGGTCATGAAACGTCTGCAAGGAAACCACCCAGCTCAGGGAGCACCAAGGACCCCTTCATTTCTACCCTGAGCCCCAAATATTCTCCCTAATTTGGCCTGTCGGCATCTCTCCGGAAGGCCAGAAGGTAATTTCTACTTTGCTTTTTTTTCCTCCCCCCAGGGGGGTGTAAACAAGATGTACCACGGGATCTATGACTATGACAAGAGTCTTCCCAGGGTCCACGTCCCCATGGAGAAAGGAGACACCCTCTTCTTCCACCCCCTGCTCATTCACGGTTCCGGAAGGAACAGGACAGAAGGGTTTCGGAAGGTAATCGGGTCACAGCCTGGGAGGCCGAAGGTCTTTCCTGCTTGATCCAAATCCAGGACTCTCTGTGTGCTACCTGAACATTTGGCTCTCCTCTCTCTGGATGGGTTTGGTTCAGAAGGCTTGGAACGTGGCCGATTAGGATTTCTTAGTTAAAATACAAAATGGCGTAACTTCACTCTCCCTCCCTCCTCTCCCACTGCCCCCTCTTTCCCCCCTCCCTCTTTCCCTGTCTTTTCTCCTCCCTCTCTCTTCCTCCCTCTTCCTCTCTCCCTCCCTCCCGCCATCTCTCCCTCCCTCCCTTTCCCTCCCTGTCTCTTCCTCCCTCTCCTCCCCTTTCCCTCCCTCCCTCCATCTCCCCCTCTCTCTCCCTCTTTCTTTCTCCCTCTCCCCCTCCATCTCTCCCTCTCTTCCTCCTACCCCTCTTTCTCTCCCTCTCTCTCTCTCTCTCCTTCCCTCTGTCTTTTAATGCAGGCTATTAGTTGCCATTATGCCAGTAGCGATTGCTACTATATTGACGTCAAAGGGACCAGCCAGGAATTTCTGGAGAAGGAATTGGAAGAGATTGTCAGGCAGAGGTATAATATGGCTGAGGTGGATTTCAAAGTAAGTATGTTGTTTCTCCCCCCGCCCTTTTACTTCTTCTGTCACCATGTTCAAAAGCATTGGGCCCCCGTTGCTTCTCTTTCCTATAACTGTACCTTCGTTTGGAGGCTAGTAGTACAGCCAGTCCTCAACTTATGACCACAGCTGGGACTAGGATTTCCATTGCTAAACAAGGAAGTGGTTAAACGTGCCTGTGTCAGGGAATTTTTCATGGAATTGTTGGAACCTACAGCAGCTCCCCCCAAACCTCTGGTGGTCCAGGGTGAGACCCATTACGAAATAAAGAAAATTCCTCGATTCTAGATTACACCGAGGACGATTACAATATTGGTGCTATGGAAAGGCTACTTCAGATTTGGGATAATGTCAGCGTTCCAGGAAACCTCCATTCCAGCCAATAACTCCGACTTCCTCTCAAAAGTTCCTTTTATTTGGATGGTAACTGGCACATCTGTGGAATCCCGACTCTGAAAGTTCTGGGCTTCCTTGCAATAATTAAAAACTACAAAATCCATCCCCTGCACCCATCAATCACATCACATGCCCCAACCACCACCCGTCCCAAAGTAAGACTTCCTTTTTTTTTCAATTTAGTAAATTTTATTTAGTTTTCAAAATTTAAAAACGTAAAATAAAACTTTATACATCCTTATATCAATGTCAAGACATCTTTTACATTTCCTTATCATCTTTCTATATACACATTTCTTTCATTATACAATTTCAACTTAATGTATAAACAAATATTGATAAATATGAATATAGATATAAGTATTTACATATTCTTATTCTTTACCTAATTGCCATTTTGATTTCTTTTTTTTTTTAACAAATTTTATTCAGTTTTTCACATTAAAAACAAAAATCTCTTTTTAGTGGACAACGTATTTCCGGGTCATCACCTTTACATACAAATATGACAGCAATTATACATTCATATATGCATACTTAATTCTATTATTACCTTTTCCATTCTGAATTTTCAGTAAGGAGAGAAACAAACACATTAATTCTAGCCTCTTTCATTAGTCTCAATCGAAACCCATGTTTACTTTCCTTCTTTCTTCTTTCAATTTTCTAAAGTTCTCAATTATTCCAGCCCAGGGTCCATACCAAAAACATCAATCAATCCCACAGTCAGTCTTTCCTTGCTTTTTTCTTTATTCTGGTTCTGCTTTCACTTTCTAAGATTCTTACTTTGTTTCAATATTTCTTTAGTGTTATATCCACACAAGTTCATTCAGAAACAGGATGCTTTCCCTTTTGTTTGAGCACAAGTTTTTGTCAAAAGGTGGCACTCTCCATTATACAAAGTCTTCACCTTTTTCCCCTATTTTTTGTTTGGGGTTTTTCGAACTTCAATATTCCAACACAGTCCAGTCTCCAATTTGTAAACTTTACTATTATTATTTTTTGACAATCTTAAGTCCAGCCTTATTTTATGCCTGTTTATTCCCAAAATATTTTAGTCCAATTTAGTTAACTCTTTAGTTCCAGCTTCTTCCTTTCCCAGTTCGAAGCCCCGCTTAGCTGTCAAAAATATTTTCTTTTCTTTTTTCCCTGTCCCTTTGTAATTTTGCCGCTCACTTTTCTTTTCTTAAAAATTCCACGTTACCTTAATCCCAGGGTACTTTTGTTGTATTGCCCAATTGTCCGAGTTCATATGTTATCCACCTCTTTCTTCCTTCCTGCACAAATCTTAATCCAGCTGAGTCCTCCTCTTTGGGGTGGCCATTTTAAACCACCGCTGCAGTCGTCTTCAGGAGGGGGGGAAAGACCAATCCCAGGAGGGGAGATGCGGCTCCCCTCAACCTGGCTTGCGGCTTCCCTTTACTCCGCTGCCCCTCCAAGGCAGCTTCAGCCCCTAATCGTAATGATCAGGGCTCTCCAACGAAAGAGCACCGACTATAGGCGCAGAGAGTCACAATCTACGGTCCGTCAATGAGGAGGCTCCGCCTTCTTCCTCCCATTTTGATTTCTTTTTATTCTTAAACCATTCATACCAGGCATCCCAGACATTATAATAAATTGACTCTTCTTTGTCTTTTAATTTGATTGTTAATCTGTCCATCTCTGCACAGTCTAAATTTTTTTATAACAACACCCGCTGGTGGTACAATTTCTTGCTTCCAGAATTGTGCATAGGAAATTCTAACAGCTGTTAAAATATGTAGTAGCATGATGTATTTAGCTTTTTTATTATGTTTTTCCATTATTATGGCTAATAGGAATAGTTCTGGTTTGGATTCAATTTTCTGTTTTATTATTTCTTCTAACCACAATCCTTTTCACTTATGGGCAACACTACCTGACCTTGAATCAGAAAAACAAATTATTATGTCTAACTAGATATACTCCAATGCATTCCCCCCTCCCACTTTCTCAGACTCAGTGGTGGCAGCGTGGGAACATCGGACCTCAATATGGCTTCCAGAGCTGACATCCTGACTTGATGGCCTTTCTGCCCACAGCCTGATATAAGCAAATTGTTTGCCATCGTTAAGTGAATCTGGCTTCCCCCGGGGAAACACTGCGACCATCATAAATACGAGTCAGTTGCCGAGCACCTGAATGTTGATCATGTGACCCGGGGGGGGGGGGGCTTACAACAGTCGTTAAGCGTGAAAAAACCGATCCCAAGTTGCTTTTTTCAGCACCGTTGTCAATTCCAACGGTCACTAAATGAACAGTTGTTAAGTGGAGGACTACCTGCATCGCGTTCCCGGACGTTGAAAAATCTTGCAGGTTCCTTCCAGGCATTAACTAAACTCCACCTGTTTATACCTTCACGGGTGAATCTGGATTAAAATCTCATGATTTCTGTTTTGTTTCTCAGTACGTTTCGATGATGCGGGGTCGACTTGTTAAAGGGGAGAGAAAAAATCTTTAAAACACTGCTCGGATCCATTCTCCAGTCAGCGAAAAAACCTCGGAGAAATCAGCATTTATTTTTCTCTTACTTTTTGGTGGGGGAAGGACTGTTATTTCAGACCACTGGGAAGGCTGTTTGCATCTGGAAAGCAATTCAATGCTGCAATTCTAGGCACATAACTGGTTAGTTACAATGAATTACGGTGAACTTTAGTTCTGAGCAGAAAAAGAAAGAATGGTTAGAATTTAAGCTGCAATTCTATGCAAACTTTTACTTAGATTGTGCCTTTGTCAATTAGATTCAAAGAATTTAATCTGCTGTCCTAGTTTGTTTAATGATAAGAAACCTTCAGCTGACCTCAGATGGACTTAGAACTATACGTGCATAGAATTATATTTTCAATTTAACAACTGTAACTGACGTATTTAAGTAATTTTAAGTAAATTGAATTTTTGCAGTATTTGGAAAAACCTCAATATCTCTTTAAACAGTGCCTCGTTTCTCGGAACTGGAGTGATGTTAGATTTTTATTTGCAAGAAAATCTTCTTTATTTTAATGGCAATATCATAGTTTTTCACCAGAGTGCAGAGTTTTAGATGGTTAAGAGTTGGAATGAGCTGTTTTATTTGAGAAGAATATCGTGGACTGCAAAAGATAGAAGAAGAATCAAGCAATGATTGAAAGAAGATTTCCAGTTTCTGTGTGTGAGCTCTTTCTTATATTAGAAGAAAGACAGCTAGAAGATGACATGAAAAATGGATTCGTTTTTTCCCCTCTTCTTGTCTAGTTCCTCCTCAGATAAAGTTTCTGAAATATTTCTTCCAAGGGAGACTTTTAAGAGGAGGAGCAAGGAAAATCTTGCCCTAACCACTGAAGAGATATAATTGTGATGCCAAAATAAAAACAATAAAGGACAAACATGGTTTCCCTGTTTTGAATAATCTTACTTTGCTTGTCATAAATAAGCAAAAAGTATCATTGAATCAATCTATTTGATAGCTGCAGGATTTTGAACATCTTTGGAAGTCAAGCTAACCAGGGTGAGGGCTAGATTTTGACAGTTGCCATCTTGTGACCGAGTAGTATAGAAAATTGGTGAAATGGAGATCAGTCATTCATCCCAATCCCCCTTGAGAGAGAAATCAATCTCCCAAGAGATAAACAAAAGCCAGCTGATACAGCATTTTACTAGCTGCAATAGCCTGTACAGTATTAGACCACAAGGTGGCAGTGGTCTGCTAAAAGTTGAAAAGCTTTCTGCCCAAACTACTAATTATTCCTCTGAAAGAATTCCAACTATTGTGGGTTACATGACAGAATCTAAAAAAGAAAAATACATCAGGTGCCCATAATATTGTACCGTCTGTTGAG
Organism: Notechis scutatus; assembly: GCF_049901735.1. Classification (NCBI taxonomy): domain Eukaryota; kingdom Metazoa; phylum Chordata; class Lepidosauria; order Squamata; family Elapidae; genus Notechis; species Notechis scutatus. The sequence goes on from NC_142014.1 coordinate 4,204,335, forward strand.
AATGAAAGAAAATGAGACTTTGTACCACATAGGAAAAAATAATAATAATTAAAACGCAGCTGAAATCCCTGACTCTTTGCAGTTTACGTATTTCTAGAGAAATCCAAAGTATCCTGAAGCAATTTCCTGACATTTTTTTGACTTCTTCAAGAGTTTCACCATTAATTCTAGGTGGTTGGATGATGGAAACCCCTTTATTTATCCAGCTTCTCCCTGTGTTAAAATTACCAAGCCATTTTTACATGCAGCAGGGATAATCTGAACCTGTGCGAGACAAGGATCTGTTTCTCACTCGTAGGAGGTGTGCATTGCGAGTCTGAGCCTTTGTGTGTATAGTTCAGAAGAACTATTCATGAGGTGTGTTGTTTCTTTTGCTGGAAGAAAACTATTCAGCTGTAGGCAACACAGGTTCGATCCCTTAGACTTATCTACCACTTCATAGTGCTTCACAGGCCTCTCTAAGCAGTTTACAGAGTCAGCCTCTCGCCCCCAAACAATCAGGGTCCTCATTTTACCCACGGAAGGATGGAAGGCTGAGTCAACCTGGAGTCAGTCAGGATTGAACTTCTGGGTGCAGGCAGAGAAACCTTGCAATACTGCATTCTAATCACTACGCCATCGGGAAGGAGATTAAGAAAGAGAATAAGAGGAAGGAAGGGAGGGAGGGAGGGAGAAAGGAAGGAAAATAGCAATAGCTCTTAGACTTATCTACCACTTCACGGTGCTTTACAACCTTCTCTAAGTGGTTTACAGAGTCAGCCTCTCGCCCCCAACAATCTGGCTCCTCATTTTACCCACCTCGGAAGGACAGAAGGCTGAGTCATCCTGAAGCCTGGTGAGATTTGAACTGCCAAATTACAGGCAGCCGGCAGTCAGCAGAAGTAGCCTGCAGTACTGCACTCTCACCACTGTGCCACGTGAATAAGGTCTGGAAAAGCAGGGATATTGACATAAATGCACGAAGCGGGCTAGGAAGGAGCAATACTAGGAACCAGCTTTCGTGAGCTGCAACGTTGAAGGAAAGGGACTTCCAGGTGACTTCAAGTCACTTTCAGTGAGCGCAGAACATTGAGTGTTCCCCCCCAACTCCCCCCACCCGAGACACACCAGGGACATTTTGTCACAAAAGCACAAAAAGGACAAAGGTATATTTAAGCCACAAACTCACCATTCACCGGCTCTAATCATTCCTCAGTCAGGAGCACAGTGGCTTCTTGTTTTCCGTGCTATCTCCAAATTCCATCACCTGCCAGCCGGCAACCGGGGAGTGTTGAACCATCACAGCAATTTTAACTCACCTGTACAGCAGCACCTGAGCTGGAAAAAAAATCTCTTTTTCTAACCTTGGTTCTTCTTGGGACACGTCTCCCTTGCTTTGGGGGGGCCCTCCAGAATGGGGAGGGGGACAGTTATCCTCAACCGATGAGCACAAGTGAACCCCAAATTTTGTGTTCTTCAGTGAGAGGTTGGCTAAGTGAGTTTTGACCCCTGTTTTTCTTACCAACTTTCTTGCCATGGCTGTTAACTGAATCCCCACAGATGTTAAGATGGGCACACAGTCCTTAAGTGAATCTGGTTTCCCCTTTCTGACTTTACGTGTCAGAATGTCGCTAAAGGGAGGTCATAAATAGGGACCAGTTATCCAACATCTGATTTAAAAAAACTTATTTATACATTTTCTCTTTACATACATAAGTGTTTTGTGAACAGTGTTTTGTCTGGATCGATTTGCTTACATAATAGTACTTTTCCAGTTCCTAATTTATATCTCTATTATCCAACCATTGGTAAAACTAGTCCCACTAGAAGATACTAGTGTATCTTCTTTTTTTCTACTGTACAAAAGCTGGCTCC